>NC_044559.1:76838968-77188466 GCF_007565055.1 Rhinopithecus roxellana
ACTATTCAAAAGCTTTGCAGCTTGAGTCCTATCCTCTAGAGCTTAGACTGCAATGGGTCTGGATGGATCTTTGGAACTGGCATTTTTAAAAGCTCTACTGGTGTTTCTAATGTGCCGCCAGGATTGCAAGCCACAGCTAGCGTGTGTGTCACTCAGACATTCATATGTGTGTCCTGTCTCATTAACTGAGGATTGTGTCACTTTGTATAGTATACCAAGTTTGCAACCAACTGTGCATTCCTAAGAACTATTTAATCAAATTAGTTTTTAAATAGAGTTGCTTTATCTTTCATTTCAGGCCTCCGACCAGGGAGACCTTCCATCCTCCTCCACCTGTTCCACCCAGAGGACGCTGATTCCACCTCCTAAAACCTGCCTACTTCAGGACTTTTAAGATTCACAGTCTTCAGTCTGTTAATGATGTCTTCATGTTGAGTTTTACGGCATGACTGTTGACCTTAAGATCAGTCTCTTTGCTGACAATATTGCAGCCCTGCTGGTTTGGGCTTGCCTCGAAGACTTTGTTAAGGCATGAAGAAGTGAAAAACTAAGGGCTTTATTCACCGTCACCAAGTATATTAAACCATATACTTAAAAAGGATGAAGACTTAATTGAAATACTTACCTCTAATTTGCTATATCAGAAGCCTAAAAAGAATGATCATAAATGTACTTCACCAGTGATTTTACTGAAATGCACTTATATTAGTCTTTATGTATTTGCTAGTTCAGCCTCATTTCTAGAAGAGGTTATAATGTAAGATTTGTAGTATTCAAGTAAGAAGATAAGTGACTAATTTTAAAATAATTCTTCTACTTTTCTGTATATTCAGCAGGGTATTTAAGTGCTAGGGCTGGTCACACACAACAGATTGAAAAAGACTAGACAGTGATTAGTACAAACTCCTCTTATACAGAAGGCAAATCTGAGGTTCCACAGAAGTCTGGAACCAAGACTACTCAGTTGGTTAAATAGTTAGTTAGTCTACACTGGGCCTGCTCGTTCTAGGTCACCACATTTTCCATCTCCAAATAGCCAGCTCCTCTCTCCCTCAAGAAATGCCCAGATGTAGAAATTCATCAGTGCCTACTGGTCTTGCAGAATTTTCCATCTTCCGTATCTCCCAGGGATAAGACTACCAAATTTGTTTGTTCATTTTCTTTTCAATTTGGGAATTTATACTTCAGTATGGTTTCAACACAGTTATGTTTCCAGAGAACATCTAGAAGTGGTTGGAAACCAGAAGCTGGGGATTCCCAGGACCCCACTTAGTGCTCTGTTTCCTTTATAGGTTTTAGTTCTGGTCATAAAGAGAGAGAGGAGGACCTCTGACTTTTTCTTTGTTGAGGGTTCTGAGGAAGAAAAACAAACCTAAAATAGAAATACAGTCAGCCTTTCAAATCCATGGGTTCTGTGTCCGTGGATTCAACCAACCTTGGATCAAAAATATTTGAAAAACAATCTACAAAGTTTCAAAAAGCAAAACTTGAATTTGCTGCATGCCAAGAACTATGTTGAATTCATGTAAATGAAGTGATGTGTAGGCATTGTATTAGATATTATAAGAAATCTGGAAATGATTTAAAGCATACAGGAGGATGTGTGTAGGTTATATGCAAATACTCTGCCATTTTATATACGGGACTTGAGCATTTTGGATTTTGATATTGGGGGATCCTGGAACCAATCTCCATGGATACCAAAGTACGACTATAGTTATCTATTTTTTACATACTTATTATTACCATCATGCTTGGTAAATCCATTTTTGCATAGAATGTGGAGCCTTAACATATGTCATGAATTTGGATTCCCTGGCACATACATCTACCTTCAAATCAGAGGTCCTTAATGATGCCTAAACATACAGTAAAATTAGAATCAGAAGTATTCCTTTAAAAAATATTCAAAAATGTGTTTGTTTCCCATGGGATTATTCTCTATCTCACACAAAATTTAAAAATCCACATTAATGATCCATTTAAGTGCAGTTTTATTGGGTCATTTTCTAATGATTAAAGGTTTTTTCTCAATTTCATTCCTCAGTCCTGCAAATAAGGACTCTTACTGAAGAGTACTGAAACAAGGACTCTTAACAGCTTCTGGAGTCTTGGGTTTTGTTTTTGTTTTTTGACATAAAATACACTATTGGCCATGTCCATCACGAGAGTGTTTGTAGTAATTAATTACCTTGCACAGGGCCTGGCACTTAGTAGCATGCTGCAAATGTTCCCTCAGTGGTCCTTTTACTCTCCTTGTCACTTATTTTGGAAAACAGAGGCACGTGAGATAAGAAGAAGAAGAATTTCGATGTTGGTATGCTTGCCCTTACTGTTACTTATAGACAGTCTCCATCATAGGCAAACTTGAATTTGATTAAGTGACATTTTAAAAATAGGGCTGGGAAAAATATTCAGTAACTGTAAGCCCCCTTTTGGATGCCAAATTTAGAATTTTGTACATTCTCTTATGAACAAGCATTTAGATCATAACATGGTAAAGCCTATTACCAGCCAATGTTGTTAGCATCTTTGTATGCACATCACTGTTTGTGCAATATATGAGTATTTTGGTGCATTGTATTCTTATATAAAAATAAGTAGAAAACATAAAATTGAAATTGCTGATGAGAAGCCTGTGTCTCATGAATGTGATACACTTGAGACATGGATGGAACTGATCAGGAGTGCCAAGTCAAAAGCGGCAGAATCTTAAGCCCTCACTGGTTGTTCCTTTAATATCCAAGATGGTTGGTTATATGTAAAAGAAGAAAGTCAAAGAATTTGGATGAAACACTGGGACTTTGTTATCAAAGAATGTCTGTAATGATGAGGTGAAAATTTTCATTTTCCAGAAACAGAACTGCTCATTTATAACATAAATATATTCAACTTCCACATACTCAACACATGTGTACACATTTTTAGGAATACATTATGTAACAAAACCATGGATTTCCAATACAATGAGGATCAGAAACGACACTACAAGCTAGGGTCCAAAGAAACCATTAAAAAGTTTTCTACATATGCTTAGGCAGACAACTCTGCTGCCACCATCCTTGCCCAAGATTTTACAAGCTGGCTCCATAGAAAGTGAAGCTGTTGGGTATATTCACCACCATTGCCTTTGCCCCTAAGGTAAGTTGGCCTCCAATTCCTAGGCTAGCACTTTTGTTTCATCTTATATTAAAACCTAGGAGCAGATAATCCAACTATATAAGCAACAAAGTATGAAGACTGAGAGACTATTTTTTTTTTGAGACAGAGTTTTGCTTTTGTCACCCAGGCTGGAGTGCAGTGGTGCCATCTTGGCTTACTGAAATTTCCACCTCTCGGGTTCCAGTGATTCTCCTGCCTCAGCCTCCCGAGTACCTGGAATTACAGGCACTTGCCACCACACCTAGCTAATTTTTCTATTTTTAGTAGAGACGGGGTTTCACCATGTTGGCCAGGCTGGTGTCGTACTCCTGACCTGAAGTGATCCACCCATCTCGGCATCCCAAAGTGCTGACATTACAGGCGTGAGCCACTGTGCCCAGCTGAAGACTGAGAGACTATGAACAAGAGGTTGCTGTTGTAATCTAATAATTTAACTGGACATATTTAATGATGTGAACAGTCTCTAATGCTCTGCCTTAATTACACAAAGTGGTAATATATAGATGACTTCCATGAATATTTTTACAAGTTAAGTTACACACTCCCTTTTAGCTTTGTTGTTACAAAAAAAAAAAAAAAAAAAGGTTCTAGTCATTCCCATATCACTAGGATTTTTAGATCCCTATCCCATATGCCCCAGGAAGTAAGTTGGTTTTCTGTGTTCCTCCTTCAAAGAATAGTGTGTGGTTTTGCAGCTGGTTGGTGGAGGAAGCATTAGTAACAGATTTATTTCTGAGAAAGACAAGCGGTTAATTTGGATAATTCTAAAAAATTCTTCCTAAACATTAATCCTCAATTTTGAGGGATCTGCCTGTATAAATATTTGCTTTGGTTTGATAAATTGTGCTCTGTTCATTTCCAAGCAAGTTATTAAGAACATAGAATGGTCTTCTTCATTCATTCCTGCTGGCCAGATACTGTGTTCACCAGGGTGGTGAGGGGATGAGTAGGAGGTTGAAAGATATATTCTGAATTCTGAGGCACAACTTGGAATTCATTTTCTCATAAAAATCATAAAAAATAGGTTCGTAGGTGTCCTGTGTGGGAAACACGCATGGGGAGAAGACACACACACAATACCTTTAAGGGTAAACAAGCTTTATCCCATGTAAATGGCAATGCAGATATAAGCAAATGATATAATAAGCAAATTGCAACGGGAAGGGAGAAGGAAAAAGATATATGTATAATATATATATATTTACACTCACCAGACTATGCAAGATTCACCACCAGGTTGGGAAGCAACAGCCTGGGCTCCAGAGTCAGCCACTCATCCACGTAGACAAGGAGAGGTCTCGAAGCTTTGGCGCAGTCTGGAACCCTAGCTGTTTTTGTAATGAGTTGTTTGGCATGAGGTCCAGTCACGAAGGCCCTTTGTGACTGGGCTCAAGGAACACAAAAAGGCCAACTTGTTTTTGTGGTTGTCTATTGTTTTTCAATAACTAACGTATAGGAATAGATTGAAATAGAGATTTATCCGAAACAACACTGGATGAATGCCTCAAAGGGTTCACACAATCCGTTCTGGGACTTGGTGACCATTGTTTGTGTCCATGTTCAATTTAGTTCAAATTTAATATTTAGGCTAGTCGCCAAAGCCCATTTGGGATAAACTTTGCTATCTCTGCAGTAAGAGTTAGCATGGTGTAGGGAAGAGAAGATTGTTTTGGAAGCCAGGAAACCTGGTTTTTTATTTTGGTGTGCTACTTACTTGACCAGTTCATACAACTTGACTACATTGTTCTATGTTTCATCACCTATGAAGTGGAGAGTTGTGTCTTTGATAACAGTCTAGGTCCCTTCAACTCTGTTAAGTCTAAGTCTCAGAAAGAGGGTGTGGAATCGCTTTGTCGGAAGAAGCAGGGAGACAGCCTTAGTGGCGTCACCACCTAACTGGCAAGGCTCTTTTTATTATGTGGCACCTGCTGTTCTTTGCTCTCTCACTGTTATATCAGTTAAAAAACTGAGAGACAGTGAAAGAGGAACCACACAGAGAAACTAATGGCCTTAGTCGCTCTTCAGTCCAAGAACTAAATGTTCTCAGTAATGGCTTCCTAAAGAAAGAACTCAGAGCAATCATGAAGATCCGTGTCTAGAACATTACAGCTAGAACAGAAATGGTGGAGGTGGAAAATGGCAAATAGCAATAGATGAACTGTCCCCCACCCCCACCCTGCTGAAGTACATAACTGGCAAGACAAACATAACAAAGTAGAAGGAAGAAATAGAATTTCAAAGAAAAACTAGCTGATGATGGAAATCAGAAGATATGTGGTCAGTCCATACCCTAACCCTTTTTGTTGTTGTTGAGACAGGGTCTGGCTCTGTCACCCAGGCTAGAATGCAGTGGCACAATCAGCTCACTGCAACCTCCACCTCCCGGGTTCAAGCCATCTTCTTACCTCAGCCTCCTGAGGAGCTGGAACCATAGGCACATGCCACCATGCCCAGATAATTTTTTTTGTATTTTTTGTAGAGACGGGGGTGAGTCACTCTGTTGCCCAGGTTGGTCTAGAACTCCTGAGCTCAAGCAGTCTGTCCACCTTGGCCTCCCAAAGTACTGGGATTACAGGGGTGAGCCACTGTGCCCAGTCCCCATACCTAATACTTTTGATGATCATGTTTACCCAGAATGAAAATAAAAGACTGAAATTTTGGTTTTCTGGATTGCTTGCTGGTCATAAGCTCTTTAACCAAAATGGAATCTTATTAGAACTACCATAGAAAGAGGCTGTATAGTCACTGGGGGAGGTGGGGATCTCCTTTCACTGGCATTTCCCCTCCACTGCTGCCATCCTTTTTGGTGTCAGGGAATGAAGTTATTCATTCAGATGAAATAAGTGGTGACATAAGGTATGTTAATGTTTTTCACTCCCCAATTTAGTGAAACAACCCTAATTTTGATGGTGACCGGAGCCCTGTTTTGTCCTGTTCAGGTCATCAGCCTCCAAGGATCTTTGAAGCCACACTTCTTTTACTCTAATCAGTTACTTTTTCTCCCTTTCCTTCTTTCCACACCTACTGTTGTCAGACTTGTATCACCTAATGCCATTTATCAGCATTATTCCCCTAGTACCTATCAGAGTTCCTGGTACATAGTAGATGCTCGATAAATAGCCATTGAATTAATGGCTCTACCGGCTCTTCCATCCATTAAACTTTCCCAAATACACCTCTGAAATAGGGTTTCTTTCCACTTCTCTCATTGCCCATTGCTTTTACTGCCTGTTGAAAATTTGCACAGCTGGTCAACTTTTGTGTTCCTTTTTGTACACTGTCATGCCTGTTCTCTGTTCTGTGTGTAAAGTTTCCTGGTTTTAATCTATCCTCCCCAAATGAATACTTTATACTTTTTCTTTTGTCCTCCCTACCTCTAAGCATTTGCCAACACAGTCCTCCCCAAAATACCCGCCACATGCATACTACCTCAAATCTGTGGAGGGTGGTGATGGATACTTAAGAAACTACACATCCATCTTAATGTAGCACTTACATGACTTGTTCTTCAATTGCCCATCATCACTTCATTCAAGAGCAGTGATTATTCATTCACAGAATTGACTGAGCTTTCACTACGAGCAAGTCACCCTGCTAGGTGCTTGGGAGGATATACAAAGATGTATAAGATGCCTCCTCTGATTTCTACAGCAATTACTGGTGTGTGATTCATTCAGCAATTAATCATGTACTGCCTTGTGATGTTTCTTACACTATCTAGAAAGCATTCTTCAAATCCTGCTATGCTATTTGACTTTTCACTTGTTAATGTCTTCCTTCATTCAGCAAAGAGTTGAATACATGTGACAAGCACTATCTCAGCAGCTGGGACAGATACAAAGACAAACAAATGATAGTTTCTGCAATCAAAAGGTCAGAATGCAGTATAGAAGAGGAAATGTGAATAATTACAACACAACACACCAAATGCTACTGAAATCCTAAAGAAGGAATGCTCCATTTCCCAAGGGATCATGCAAGGTTTCACTGAGGGGGTGATCATCAGCTAGGTCTGAAAGGATAATATCGAAGGCACAAGGTGAAGCAGGGCATTCCAGATAAAGGGAGTAAAAAGACCTAAGGCACAGAGGTGTAAAAATACATACGGGTGAAGGCAGAGCATAGAGACTGATGGAAGGTAAAGTTAGGGAAATAAATTAGGGATAAAATAGGCAAAAATTTGGACTTTATCCTTTGGCAGGGAACTTTTTATCTGATGACATAGTTAGCACATGCTCACTGTAAAAAAGTAACCAAACATTTATAGGCATGTACAAAGTTAACCACTGATAATGGTTTGTCATATTTCAGATTGTTTTCTGTGGGCAGGATAACATATTGCCATACAAAATGAAATTAAACTATTATTTTCTTCAACTTAAAAATTTAACAGTACCTCTTGGTTCTCATTCCATGCCAGTACTCACCTTTTTCATTTTTTTAAAGTGGCTGTATAGTTGGTAAATCATTAGTAGCAAAAAGACCTATTATGGAGCCAGACTGAGTGGGTCTGGTCTTTCAGCAAGCCACTCAAGCTCTTTGTGCTTCAGTTACCTCATCTGTAACATGAACATTTTCACCGTATCTGCCGCATGAGGATTTAATGAGCCAATATCATTCAGAATTGTGCCTCGCAGATGAAAACCTTAGTGGTGACTCTATGATTGATTTACCTCACATTCAAGAAGTGTTTTAAGCAAGGGAGTGAGCGATACAATCTGGTTTCTTTTTAGAAAGATCACTCTGGCACCTGTTGGGGATGATAAACAGGGGAGGAAGATCAGTCAGTGGTGGAGATCTCTTGGGAGACTCTTGCAATACATAGTGATATGGAAAATTGGTTGGTACTGGCAGAGGAAAGAGAAGAAAAATAAACTCTTTAACCACTTTTAAGAGACCAAATGCTAGAACTTGTTGATTGCTGATGGCCGAGAAGAAGAGAAAATCTGACAAGTCCCAAATTTTTGGCTTAGAGGACTGTGTAAACGGTGGTGCCACATTTGTGTATTTTTTTTTTTTTAAGATTTGAGTCTCTACTACGGATCTGGCACTGTTTTAGGTACAGGAAATATGGAAACAGGACCTCTCCTCAGAGGAGCTTACACTCCAAGAGGTATTCATGACAGGGGTGAGGAGACCCAGAAATAGTTAAGTAAACACACAAATGTACAAGAATGGCAAATTAATTTAGCATTTCTTGATTGAATAGTAGGGGTCCAGTAAGTATTCAGTAACTTTAAAACATTTATCCAACGCTGTACGAGTTTAACTATATCTCCTAACGGTGATTACAGGAGCCCATGATTCATTCACAGCGGCAGGAAAGGGTTATTTGATCTGATCCCTCAACTTCCGAAGGCAGGAGGTCAGACGATCGGCCCCATTTGGCAGCCAGGGAAAGTTAAGCATTTTGGCCAAGGTTACACAACCCTAAACACCGGGACGCGGCCCGGAGGCGGCTTCGGCCTTGCGGTCCAGGCCAGGCCACTGCGCCGGGGCCCAGCCTGCTCGGCGCCTGGCCGAGTGCTCGCCAGGCCGGTCGCTCCGCGGCTCCCAGGAGCCGGCGAGCAGCCGGCGCGCAGGCGGCGGTTGCAGGGCCCTCCCTCGGCCCGACGGCGGTGGCGGTCCCGCGTCGCGAGGCACTTCCGGCGCGTGCCGGGGTGGCCGGATGACGTGGCTGAGTCAGAGGAAGAGGCTGAGGAGGCGCGCGGGGCGGGGGAGGCTCAGGAGCGGGCGGTGACGGTGACGGCGACGGCGGCGGCAGAGGAGGCAGGGGCTGGGTGCGGGCCCCGTGCGTCTGTCCGCGCCCCGTGGATGCGAATCGGCCGCGGCGGAGGCGGCGGCGGCGGCGGCGGCGGAGGAGGAGGAGTCGGTGGGCCGGCTCCGGGCCGGTGGGGCGCGGAGGATGAAGCCGCTGCCTGGCGCTCCAGGCGTGGCGGTGGCCGCCGCGCTGTTGCTGCTGTTGCTGCCACGGGCCCGGGCGGACGAGCACGAACACACGGTGAGGCGCCCCGGCCGGTGCGGCCGCCCTGGGCTAGCTCCCCAGTTCCCACCGAGGCAGGCCCCGCGCAGCCTGGAAGGCCCGGCGGTCCGGTGAATCCCCGCGGCGTCCCGAGGACTCCTTCCGGTTGGGCCTGGCGGAGCAGGAACCTTGGGAGCGTGGAGCAGGCATTTCCGTGCGCTCCTGGGACAGGGCTCCGCTCCCGAGTGCTAGGGCCTCCTTCACCCGGCCTGAGCCTCAGTGGCGCCGCACCCCAGGGTCTCGGGGGTCCTGGGGCCGGGAAGGAGCCTGGGAAGGGTTGGGGTTCAGCCGCCGCGGGAGCGGGGCAACGGGCAGGCTGGGCTTGGGGCTTTTGCCCCCAGGGAAGGAGACTGCCTTCTGGCTACTGAGGGCTGCGACGCGGTGGAAGATGGATGCATCGCGATTACCCGGCAGCCACTAACCAGGAAATATCCTACACTTTATGGTGCTCTTTGGCTTTTTTCGCCCGCTTCTGCCCAGACCGGATTAAAACCCTGGGGTGGGGTAGCGTTTATAAACTTGAATTGAGGAGCAGTTTACACTTACTTGTAAGTGCACCCAACCTACACACATTCAATTCCTAGGCCTTTCTTGTAACTTTCTCCTCACCTTCCAGCCCCCAAATGAGGCCCCCATCCGGATGGTGTCTAACTAAGGCAGCTTCTGACAAGTAAAGGGTCTTAACGTTTCCCAGTCTTCAGGTCAGGGCTAGGAACAGTCCCTTTTGCATTTGGCCTAAAGTTGATTGGCAGTTTATTTAATTGGCATTCTGACATCAAAGCGTGCATGTGAACGACTCTTCAAGTGGCTTTCACTTAGGGCTGTAACTCTCGTTTTCAGAATGGTAGACTTGAGTAAGGCAGGAAGGTCAGGTAAATTGAGAGTTTGCTTGACGAGTAATTGTTTTTTATACCTTTACCATTAATGATAGGAGTTTCCATGAGAGACTGTGTTTGACTAAGTAAGAAAGATCTGAGGGAGTCATGTCATTTCTGGAAAGTGAGGAAATGAAGCAGTCGTCCTTACATATTTAATGGACCCGATTTTATTTGTAATCAACAAAACTTTTCGCTGGACCCTTGGCTAGCTGGGCTCTTATTTTAGCTAATAAAAGCTCTAAACTTTTGGCTGTTCTACTTTCGGTCACAGCCAGAAACTTCTTACCTGTGTAGGTATATATTTCTTTAGGGACACAGATCTTGAATTGGTGACATGTTTTTGTGCTGTACTTGTGGTGGTTCACCTAAGATAATTTTTTTGGGAGGTTAAACAGCGTAAGACGATTTCCTTTTGTTTTCTTCTATCAGATAAGCTGTCTCAAAGTTTAAGAACTGCTATTGTTTCACATAGTATGCAGGGACCATGTATAGATTTGGGTCTTTGATTATTTTTAAATTTTCAGTGGGCATCCATCCTTTTGTTTAATGATATTACTAATATATTTCCAATTAAAAAAACACTTATGAAAAGTTACCATATGATACTCAGAATCTCAATGTGTAGTTCCATGATACAGGCATATAGGCTGGAAAGTGTACTGTATTCTACTTTTTAATCTTGTAATTATCTTGTGACATACTGCTATAAATAGGGAAACACAATTAAAATTTTAAAGATTGGATATATATAAAGGCTTTAGAATAATTTACAAATTAAAAGTTTAATTTCAATGAAGTTTTATTGCTAGGACTATTTCAGTTTTTTATTCTAGTAATTGAATATAAGATATTTCATGAAAGGTTTTTGTTGACTGCCACAAAAGAGAATATGGTATATATGAGATGGTTGCTAGACAAAAAATTTAGAATCCATATTACTTCATGTCTGCATTGAACTGCTCTTACTTGGTTACCCATTATTAAATACCTGTTATTTATTTATTTTTGAGACAGAGTCCCACTTTGTTGGCCAGGCTGGAGTGCAGTGGTGCTATCTCACCTCACTGCAACCTCAGCCTCACGGGCTCAAGCAATTCTCGTGCCTCATCCAAGTAGCTGGGATTACAGGCATGTGCCACCACACCTGGCTAATTTTTGTATTTTTAGTAGAAGGGGGTTTCACCATGTTGACCCAGCTGGTCTTGAACTCAAACGACTGGCCTCAAATGATCTGCCCGCCTTGGCCCCACAAAGTGCTGGGATTACAGGCGTGAGCCACTGCGCCTGGCTAAATACGTATTTTAAAAAGCAAAAAAAAAAAAAAAAAAAAAAAAAGTTACAGGAAGAATAGCATTTAAAAATAAGCATAAAATTCAAATGTGTCATTTATATTATTTTTCATTATTAGCCAAAATCTTTTGCTTTTTCTAAGTTTCTTGAAAATATTTCTCAAAAACTAGGCATTCATCTTAGCCAGATAACAGTACTGAAAAAGCTGTATGGTCAAGTAAGTTTTATTTTTTTATTTTTTTTCTATCAAAGAAGCAGAAGTAGCTAGTAAAGGGAGAATAATACTAAAGGAAGAGGAGACATTGGTATGGACAGGTTGCTGAGTAGGTGTTTAGTAAATACATGTATAATTGAATTATCAAAGAATAACTTTTAGAAGCTAAAGCTGGCCTTTAGATTAATTGCCTGTAAAGATTGTTTCCAGATAAAGATAATAGCTAGTATGTCTTTTGTAGCAAAATGGGCTATCCACTGTTCTTTTTTTTTTTTTTTTTTTTTTTTTTTTTTTTTTTTTTTTGAGACGGAGTCTCGCTCTGCCGCCCAGGCTGGAGTGCAGTGGCCGGATCTCAGCTCACTGCAAGCTCCGCCTCCCGGGTTCCCGCCATTCTCCTGCCTCAGCCTCCCGAGTAGCTGGGACTACAGGCGCCCGCCAGGTCGCCCGGCTAGTTTTTTGTATTTTTAGTAGAGACGGGGTTTCACCATGTTAGCCAGGATGGTCTCGATCTCCTGACCTCGTGATCCGCCCGTCTCGGCCTCCCAAAGTGCTGGGATTACAGGCTTGAGCCACCACGCCCGGCTTTTTTTTTTTTTTTAAGAGGCATAGTTTTGCTCTTGTCACCCAGGCTGGAGTGCAGTGGCACAATATCCGCTCACTGCTATCTCTGCCTCCTGGGTTCAAGCAGTTCTCCTACCTCAGCCTCCCTAGTAGCTGGTATTACAGGTGCGCACCACCATGCCTGGCTAATTTTTGTATTTTTAGTAGAGACGAGGTTTCACCATGTTGGCCAGGCTGGTCTTGAACTCCTGACCTCAGGTGATCCGCCTGCCTCAGCCTCCCAAAGTGCTGGGATTACAGGCGTGAGCGTGAGAAGTCATCTATTAATAACCTATGAGGTGAGTAATATGCCCCTTTTATAGATGGGGAAAGTGAACCTAGAGAGGTGAGATCACCTGCAGATAACACATATCTGGTGGGGTAGAGGTGGGATTTGAACTTAGGCATTCTGAGTTGATAGTCTTCTACACTGTGAGCCGCCATATGCTCTACTCCCCTTTATCCTAAAAATAAGACAGTAAAGCTCAATTAGGTATTGAGCGGTTCTCTATATTGATTTTTAAGTGCTTAAATGCTGAGATAAGTGTGGCTCTATAATGAGTTGTTTCTGAGATGTTTGGGTTAGCATTAAGGAGCAATAGGGTTGACTTCATGGGCACGTGCCCTGAATAGTCACACAAGACTGTGGGAGAGCTTGTTTTCATGCTGTCCTGTAACATCTTGAAGTTTTAAATTTTTGAACAAAGGGCTCTGTATTTTTATTCTGTACTGGGTCCCACAAATTATATAGCTTGTCCTAAGAGGAGGCAATACCTTATGTCCATTCCCCAAAGCCCCTGATTTCTCTTACTGTACCTACTGAATTAGGATTCAGGTGGCCATCTGACCTATATGCTATTTTTTTCTTTTCTTTTTTTTTTTTTTTTAGACGGTGTTTCGTTCTTGTTGCTGAGGCTGGAGTGCAATGGCGTGATCTTGGCTCACTGCAACCTCTGCCTCCTGGGTTCAAGCAGTTCTCCTGTCTCAGCCTCCTGGGTAGCTGGGATTACAGGCATGTGCCACCGTGTCCAGCTAATTTTGTATTTTTTTAGTAGAGACAGGAGTTCCCCATCTTGGTCAGGCTGGTCTCGAACTCCTGACATCAGGTGATCGGCCCTCCTTGGCCTCCCAAAGTGTTGGAATTACAGGCTTGAGCCACTGTGCCTGGCCCTATGGTATATATATACATATTTTTATGTGCTTATTTATCCAAGGTTCTTTTAATAGTCTCTGAAGAGTGTTGAAAAGGAAATGTACTATTGACTTAATAGAGGCTGTATGTACATATCTAGAATATGTAAGAATGTGTTCCTTTTAATTTTTAAAAGTTGAATTATATATGCATTACAGACATGTTTTTTGAAATGAAAATTAACACTTTTGTGGAAGACAGGCTTTTAATAAGTGATTGAAGGGATATAGGCTTCTTTATAGAGTCAGTGAAAGGTGTGTTTATGCTTATTTGGTTTTCTGAAACTCGAAGCACTTGGAAGCATCTAGAGTTAGATTACTATGTCTTCTAAGATTCCGAAGGGCTCCATTAAAAACGATTTCAGATTGAGAATCATAGAATTTTAGAACTAGAAAGACTCGGTAATTTAATCCAAAACTCCTCATTTTCCTAATGGCCTGTACAGGTTCAGAGACTTGCTCAAGGCCACAGAAAGAATCAGAGCTTCCTGATCTCTAGTCTTGCCTTTTCTACCTGTCTTGTACGTATAATTGCGTAGTTTTAATATGTAAAGATGTTAGCACCAAAAACCCAGTACTTAGGGGCGCAGGAATCTTAGAGCATTTTATGGTTTGCACTGTAGCCTTGAATTTTTATGGGTTCTGTTTCCTTAACAGGATCACAAAGTCAGATTTTTTTTTTTTTTGGTCTGTTACATACACATGCACTGTGCTTGGCACAAGTGGTATTTGATCAGTGCTTGTTGAATGACTTGAATAATTAGGGAGCTACTAGTGACAAGGATGTGCAATGTGGAAGCACAATGAACAAACTCAGGCCATTATTAATTTAAGATGCATTGTCTCCTCTTTTGATTTGGGGGTCCTACCTAGGCTAAAATTCCCTATTTCTCTGTGGCCCAGTATACTGGTAATCTTGAGATTTCTAATATTGGACGGACTGAATGCCTGCCAGAATCGTTTACTCAGCCTCTGCCTCATAAATACTTTGTATTATATCACTGAGTGATTTCAGAAATGTTTTGTTTGATTTACTTTGGCAAATGGCAACCTTTTGTCTTTGTCTTCTGTTGGGAGTATATGAACTCTTGAAACTTACTGAAAATTTGTAAAGAGTATAAGCTGTTGGCCGGGCGCGGTGGCTCAAGCCTGTAATCCCAGCACTTTGGGAGGCCGAGGCGGGCGGATCACGAGGTCAGGAGATCGAGACCATCCTGGCTAACACAGTGAAACCCCGTCTCTACTAAAAAAATACAAAAAACTAGCCGGGCGAGGTGGCGGGCTCCTGTAGTCCCAGCTACTTGGGAGGCTGAGGCAGGAGAATGGCGTAAACCCGGGAGGCGGAGCTTGCAGTGAGCTGAGATCTGGCCACTGCACTCCAGCCTGGGCGACAGAGCGAGACTCCGTCTCAAAAAAAAAAAAAAAAAAGAGTATAAGCTGTTTACTGTAAGTGCATTTGTGAGTTATCTAATGTAGATTGTTAAATACCAAAGTTCGTTGTCCTATTTTCAGCTCTACTCAATGATAGACTGAAAGTTTATTTAGGTACAAAGCTATTTTTGAGAGAGAGTAGTTATCTCAAGAGGCTATTCAAAAAATACATTTCTAATTTATTTGTATTAGAATTCCGATGTGTGTTTTAATAATTAAAAGGCTTTGAAATTATGATTTCTGGAACATTTATTTTGAAGTAAACACATATTTTTCTCCTTTGTATGAAAAGGAAGGATAGCATTTTGGTGCTTGTTCTGAATCCTCAGTCCTTTGCCCATCTATGTAAATTGTGATTTCTTATTCAGATTTCACATGACTACATCAGCAATATTATCTTCTAAAGCGTTTCTCCTGAGAATAATTAATTCGTGACCTCTGTCAAGGAGGAAAACTTTGGTAACCCCCAACACATAAACAGTATTTAAACAAGAGGGGCCCAACATTGATGACTTCTTGAGAATAAAGGTCGTTCCTTTTGAGATTAGAATGCAAATAATTTCTTAGAAGGTTTTTTTTTTTTTTCTTCCAGGCAGATTAAAGGCTCATGTGGAAAAGTTACTCGGTATTCAGGACTGCCTTTAGTTGCTTTGTACACCTGCACTGTTTTCATATTTCCTTGATTTAGTTTTTTGCTCTTTAATGAATGAAGCTGACGAGGGGTTAGCAAAAATACTGACCTTTCAAACTTGATGCTGATTAATTTGGACAAATTATTTAACATCTCTGTTCTTTAGTTTTGTTTTTGTTTTTAGTCTGTAAGATGGGGAAATAATAGGACCTATTTTATAGAGTGTTGAGACGATTATTTAAATGTTCATGTGAAGACCTTAGAACTATACCTAGCTCATAGTATGTATTTATTGTTAGCTAGTGATGTTATTGTTACAAAAATGGTGAGATCATGTCATGTTAGGGTTTGGTGAATTAAGGTTTTACCTGAGGATTTGAAAAAGGAGGATTTGAGCAGTTCGGAAGGGTTAGTAGAATTTGGCTAAGTGGAGAAAAGGAGGGCATTCTAAATTTGGGGGAATGACGAAAGAAGATGAAACAGAAAAGGGGAGAAAGACAATATCATAAACCGTTTTGGCCAGCGTGAACGACTTAAGTGTAGCCGTGAGATTCTTCTGAGAGCTGGAAAATAAGTAGGTGAAGAATGCTGGTAGCCTGAATTGGCCTCCTCTCACTTGGCCATTTCCCAGGGAAGCCTCAGATGGAAGGGATTATTACCCAGCTTAGGGATTCCCTGATTCACTGCTGTGCTTCTGTGACTCCACCCCCCACCTTCTTCTGGGCCTGGCACTCCCTTGCCACAGACTGTGGAGCTCAGGGGCTTTGTCAGAGCTTTAGGGAAAGGAAAGGTTTTGATTTGTTTTGTTTTCTCCATCAGATGTTGTGTGAAGTCTTTTGGTATTTTTTAATTTCAAAATATTTTAAAACATTTTCTCTTGAGAAAGAACTCTTGATCTTGTCTTGGAAGCACTTATTCTCAGGGACAATCAAGGACTGCAATGAAAAGTAAACATTTTAAGTTCATTGTATTAAACCACAGTCTGCATAATAAGGAGCAAAATAAAAGAAAAAAAAGCATTATTTTTGCCTTGCTATTCACCCTGAACTCTCAATATGTGTATTTCTAATTACTATTTCAGTCCTCTTCCCAGAAAGAATCTTATACTGCAGAATGGTGTAAGTTTTGTTACAGTGCTGGCATCACATCGTAACTCTACCACTCTGTTGAGCGTTCCTGAATGTTTAAAATGAGTGACTTCGGAAAATATGGCTTAACTTTGACTGGGACCCTTAAATTATTTTAGTCCTTATGTTTTAATTTGTATAAAATAAATGGATGCCCTATTTTTAAAGGTATTTATTTTCAAAGATTTTGTCTATTTTTAAAGGAAAAGTTTTGGAATTTATAGGAAAAGTATTTTTGTGCTTATTTTCACAAATTACATTTATAACATTTCTGCAGACTCAGCAGGATTAATGGCAAGGTGCTCTTTAACAGGTCGTCTCATTCAGCATTCTGCTCTTAAATAGATGAATTATGTTACCTCCCCTTATTTTTCTGGAAAGGTAACTCTTACAGTCAGTGTACATATCATTTCACATCCTTCAAACTTCTTTTACCAAGTTGCCAATGAACTTTACATTTCAGCATTTCTTCAGTGTTTTCCCTTCATATTTATTAAATATCTATTTGCCTTGGTGGATAGGTTCTTTTTGTTAGACAGAGTCTCACTCTCTCACCCAGACTGGAGTGCAGTGGCACAATCTCAGCTCACTGCAGCCTCCGTCTCCCGGGTTTGAGTGATTCTCCTGCCTCAGCCTCCCAAGTAGCTGGGATTACAGGCATGTGCCACTATACCCTGCTGATATTTGTATGTTTATTAGAGATGGGGTTTCACCGTGTTGGCCAGTCTGGTCTCAAACTTCTGACCTTAAGTGATCTGCCGGCCTTGGTGTCCCAAGGTGCTGGGATTACAGGTGTGAGTCACCACACCTGGCCATGAACAAGTTTTAATTCTAATATCAACTCTTGTTAGTTGGTAGTGATTGGTTTAGAGCACTGTTTCGAGAACTCTGAGGCAGTATCTATGTTCAGCAGAAAGGAGTTAACTTTTTGATTAGTGCTGTGTGGCCATGAGCATTGGATGGAAGAGTGGGGGCATACATAAATTTGTCAGTCTCCCCAGACAAAAAGAATAGTAATGAATGCGGATATACAGATATGTTAACATTTAGACGTTTGATTCATTACTTCCTACATGAAGATTATCTACAGTTTTTCTGAACTCCCTTGAAACAGCTTATGATTTTCCAAATTGTTATTCGTCCTGACCTTCTCTGCCAAAGTGAATTTAATCATTCCTTTATTGTTGCCCTTTATTACCTTAATTATAATACTTATTTTTTCTTTGTTAATCATTTACTTGTCTGATTCCACTGTGGATTATGAACTTCTTAAGGAAACGACAGTATTTTATTTACTTTTATATTCTTAATACCTAACACTATGCTTGGTACCTGTCATGTGTGTATTCAAAAGGTGAGATCATTTGTTATTTCCTTAATGATCTGGCTGTTGTCTTATATGAACAGTGAGGCATTTATGTTTGAAAATGAGATGACTAGGTCTAGGTCTTAGGGTGGTAGTCGTGTGAATCAAAAGAAAAAGGCAGATGTTTTGGATAAGAACATGTAAGTTAAATGTTTTTGGGTTCCCTGGAGTGCAGAGAGATTTGGGGTTTGAGTCTCGCATGTCTGAGAGAATGGTAGTACCATTAGAAAAATGAAGCTGAGGCAAGTGGATTTGGGTAGATGAGTTTGGTTTTGGAGATGTTAGGTTTTGATTGAAAATGTTTGTTAACTAGTTTTAGATGGAGGACTGGAGATAAAGATTTCATAGTAGGCCAGTTGGATAGCTTCTTCTATTATATGCTCCATAGCAACCTACCTTATTGTTTAATGCCCATCTTTCCCCCAGAAGGGCAGGGAACACATCTTGTTCAAAGCTGTATCCTCAGTTATAAACACAGTTGCTTCACATGCTAAGCACTTAGTAAATAATTGTTTAGTAAATTAATGTCTGCACTATTAGTTGATTTAAATGCATCCAGTGTTGTCTTTAATTTATATTGCTACTTAGAATTATTAGTTTTAAAATTACTATGGGAATCACTTTCTATAGAATCATTGGAACTTTAAACTTGTAGAGATCTTAGAAATCTTTGACAGGCCTCCCACTTGTACCTTGGAACTACCCAAAGTCATTATTGACCACACTTCAGATTTAGCTATGTATAGTATTCACTGATATGTATTTCCATAATTACTTATTCAAAGAAATATGCATATAGTGCATGTCTTTCAGGCTGCTAACAAGATAGAATATTGGCTTGAATGGACTTGTGGAGGTTCTATAGTAGTCTTCTTCCTTGTGTTTGGTCATTTCTGTCCTCTGTAGTACTTTGACCAGTGGTTGTGTGAAAGTCTCGCAAGGAAATGAAATTTTATTTATGCTTGCTGGCAATGTTAGTTTTTGTTTTTTTGTTTTTTAATTTATTGATTAACATGAGGTTCTGCATAAACTATTGATTTTGTTTCCTCCTTCTTTGTCCATGTTAGCATGGTGAATCATGCTGGTTGCAGGTTTGCCATTATTTGATAGTATAAGTGTAAATAATAGACGTACTCTCATGAGCTGTTGGACTTAGTTTAAACGCTATCTTCTATAAAACAAGTTTGGAAAAGTTGTATCTTCCCGAGACTACAATCAGAGGATATAATTTTAAAATTCACAAAGTTTCATTTTTATGATGTGGACATTCATCATCAGATTAAGCTTCCAGTATTTTATTTTATAGCTTCTTGAACAGAGATGATGCACTTTTGTTTAGAACTCATAACAAATATTCCCTTAATTTGAATTAGTTTTTTTTTTTTTTAATTCATTTGCTTTTCTTGTTTCAGTATCAAGATAAAGAGGAAGTTGTCTTATGGATGAATACTGTTGGGCCCTACCATAATCGTCAAGAAACATATAAGTACTTTTCACTTCCATTCTGTGTGGGGTCAAAAAAAAGTATCAGCCATTACCATGAAACTCTGGGAGAAGCACTTCAAGGGGTTGAATTGGAATTTAGTGGTCTGGATATTAAATTTAAAGGTAAGTAAACCTTAATAGTCCTTACAATGCAATTCGGAATGTAGACAAGGGTTTCTTAACTTTGGCACTATTGACACTGGGGTTGGATAATTCTTTGTTGTATGGAGCTGTTATGTACATTATAGGAAGTTTAGCAGAGTCCCTGGCCTTACCCGCCAGGTGCCAGTAGCACCTTGCAGTTTTGAAAACCAGAAAAGTCACCAGACATTGCTAGTTGCCATCAGTTGAGAACCACTACTTTAGACTCTTAACGTGTGTTTTAATCTGTAAATGAAGTGTATTGCATTTAGGAAAGTATATTAGTAATTAACAAAGATTTCCTTTGAATATTTATAAGATAATAAAATAGATAATTGTTAATAAAATTGTATTTCCTTAACATATTTCCTTCTGAAAAGTGTTCTCTAGTAAATCCCCTATTGATTAGACACATGTGGCCTGGGAAGACCTTCACAGATATTTAACAAACTACTTTCTGGAGGTCTGAGGCTTTAATGGGACGCGTGGATACTTAAAATTCTTGTGTAAAGTCTCAAATTCAGACTTGTACTTGCTTAGCATGTATTATTTATCAGCGTTGTATTGATTTATCCTGAATACCTATAGGATATTTAAATTTTAAGTCAAAGACTTGTTAAATTTGGGGGAAAAAACTTCACCTTATCTAGTTATGTGGGTATCCGTTTGTCAGGTCCTTTGAGTGTGTTTATACTTTTCATTTTTTTTCTGTGAAGTTTGTCAGAGAGTGTATTTCCTGCAGAGGCATTTTTAGAATGGTGATCAGAAGCTTGAGTAATTGAATTTTTGCAGGATCTTTGGTTAGGTGTCTTGGTTTTTGAATACATCACGGATCCGGTAAACAGGAGCTTTGGATTTTAATTCCCCTCTTTGTTGTTGTTGTTGTTTTTTTTTTTTTGGTGCTGTATTCATTTTAGTAAAATTGTTTACTGCAGTTTTGACTTCACTGTCTTCGTGTGTAAGATGAATAGTCACTGACTTATGGTATTTTTAGTACTAAAGATGTTATTATTTTAGTACTTTGGGGAAAAGAATGACAATGAGATTTTAAAGATAATATTACTTTAATTTCGATTTGTTAAATTTTATTCTTGTTTTTAAAATTGTTCAGTTATTGTTGAAAATAGGTATACTGTATATATTTACATTCTTCCCCCTCCCCTATCCCCCTCTTTATAGTCTTTGGGGCTTAATTATAAAATTAAGTTGTAAATTTAAACCACAGTGGCATGGCCTGTAATTTTATGAATCACTGTAAACATACCTTTGAGGCTTGTGTTTTAATTTAATTAGATAATTTAAGTATTTAGTCACAAGTAACGAGAAAACTTAAACTAGAAAATGTAATCTTTGAGATTTCGTCTATATGTAATCATCTGCTCTTTTTCCATATTTGGTGTACATTTCTAGTTTATTAAAGGGGAACCAACAAGAGAGAATAGGCAGAACTCCTGAATCCTACTTTGCTACTGTGTACAGATTTCATTAGTTTTTGAGATCCTCACTCATATTTACTAAAGAGTACTTATTCAGCAACCTTTTTTTTTTTTTTTTTTTAATACTTTAAGTTCTGGGGTACTTGTACAGAACATGTAGTTTTGTTACATAGGTATACACGTGCCACGGTGGTTTGCTGCACCCATCAACCCGTCACCGACATTAGGTATTTCTCCTAATGCTATCCCTCCCCTACCCCCCAACCCCCTGACAGGGCCTGGTGTGTGATGTTCCGCTCCCTGTGTCCGTGTGTTCTCATTGTTCAGCTCCCACTTATGAGTGAGAACATGAGGTGTTTGGTTTTCTGTTCTTGTGTTAGTTTGCTGAGAATGATGGTTTCCAGCTTCATCCATGTCCCTGCAAAGGATATGAACTCATGTTTTTTTATGGCTGCATAGTATTTCATGGTGTATATGTGCCACATTTTCTATCTATTCTATCATTGATGGACATTTGGGTTGGTTCTAAGTCTTTACTATTGTGAATAGTGCTGCAGTAAACATGTGTGCATGTGTCTTTATAGTAGAATGATTTATAATTTTTTGGGTATATGCTCAGTAATGGGATTGCTGGGTCAAATGGTATTTCTAGTTCTGTATCCTTGAGGAATTGCCACACTGTCTTCCACAATGGTTGAACTAATTTACACTCCCACCAGTAGTGTAAAAGCATTCCTGTTTCTCCCATCCTCTCCAGAATCTGTTGTTCCTGACTTTTTAATGATCGCCATTCTAACTGGTATGAGGTGGCATCTCGTGGTTTTGATTCGCATTTCTCTAATGACCAGTGATGATGAGCTTTTTTTCATATGTTCATTGGCCACATAAATGTCTTCTTTTGAGAAGCGTCTGTTCATATCCTTCGCCCACTTTTTGATGGGGTTGATTTTTTTCTTGTAAATTTGTTTAAGTTCTTTTTAGATTCTGGATATTAGCCCTTTGTCAGATGGGTAGATTGCAAAAATTTTCTCCCATTCTGTAGGTTGCCTGTTCGCTTTGATGATAGTTTCTTTTGCTGTGCAGAAGCTCTTTAGTTTAAGTAGATCCTATTTGTCTATTTCGGGTTTTGTTGCCATTGCTTTTGGTGTTTTAGACATGAAGTCTGCCCATGCCTATGTCCTGAATGGTATTGCCTAGGTTGTCTTCTAGAATTTTTATGATTTTAGGTCTTACGTTTAAGTCTTTAATCCATCTTGAGTTAATTTTTGCATAAGGTGTAAGGAAGGGGTCTAGTTTCAGTTTTCTGCACATGGCTAGCCAGTTTTCCCAGCACCATTTATTAAATAGGGAATCCTCTCCCCATTTCTTGTTTTTGTCAGGTTTGTCAAAGATCAGATGGTTGTAGATGTGTGGTGTTATTTCTGAGGTCTCTGTTCTTTTCCATTGGTCTGTGTATCTGTTTTGGTACCAGTACCTTATCTGGCAATCTTAAACCCCCTTTTATTAGTTCCTAGAGGCTGAGATGGAGGGATTATTTAAATAGAAGAAGATTGTTTTCATGGGTAAAAAGTGGGATTTATTTTCTTTTCAGACTAAGCTAAGCACCATTAGATTAAAAAAAGAAGAGCTAGCCAAGTGTTATTCCCTGAGAGTTGGTGATTCCTAGGGGTCTTACCAAGTTTCCATGTCCAGCCTGGATATGCTGCTAAAGAAGCTGTTAAATTAAGTGCCCGGATGAAATGGTAAATGCTGATTAGATTTATCTTCTCCCTCTATTGTAGCTCTTTGCTTGCTGTGTTCAAAGATAAAGTCAATCATGCTTTGAAAAGTGTTGTAGGTTGTCACATAGCCAAACATTTAAAAAATAGGATACACCTTAGAGATTGTGTCATCCAGTTCCCTCTCCCAGAAGCCCAGAGGTAAAAATGATTTATCCATGGTGTATCATAGCATACTAATAATAGAAACTGGAACATTATGCCTCTTGTGAACTATAGAAATATTTACCATATAATCTTAATCTTTCATCTCTTAAATATTTGACTTTTAAAGATTATTCTGAAGGCATATTCAAATAAAACAAAATTTTGGGAATGTGAAACCAGAGAAAACTATACGTACACATACATACATGTTTAAATATGCATACACACACATCTTTTTTTAACCTAGTGGATTGTGTCAGGCTCCATGGATTGGTATCGTTTTGTAAAATGAAGATTACTAAAGAGACTATTTAAAGGAACTAACGTTAGTCTAACTGTAATACAGGATGCCTCTCACTTAAGATTTTATATACAACTTTTTCTTGCTAATAATCTTATATTCTAGCACTAGACAAAAATGCTAAATTGAGACCATTTTAAGAAAATGCATTAAATATAGAAGGGCTGACTTAGGTTAGGCCTCCTTGAACCTGGTTTGAATTCAGTATCCTTCAGTTTTAGAGGGTACCTCTTGGAATCTTGCCATCATAGTGTGGAAAGAAGATGTGCTTTAGGGTCAGAGAGACTTGATGCATCCAGCTCTGCCTCTGCTTACCTGTGTGGTCATGGGCAAATTATTCAACCTCTTTGATCTCATACTGCTTATCTGTGAAGTGTGGGAAATAATATGTATTTGATAGAAGTGTCAGGTTTAAATGAGAATGCATATAGAGCATTTATCAGAGTTCCTGGTATATAGTTTATATTCAAAAAATGGTAATTAGGAATACTAATAGCACATAGTATGGGTCTGTACTCCAACTTGATTTTGTATTTGTGATTATGACATGTTAGTTTATTGATTATAGACTTTGATTTATCCCCAAGCTGCTGCACTAGCCTATTATAATAGCACTCATGTTCACCATTGCACCCTTAGCTATTAAGACATAGTATGCTTTTAATAAATTGTCTAGCACCCAGACAGATTGTGCCTACTTGTTGTTATGATAACTGGTTCATTATGAACATTAGAGGATCTGGAATAGTAATTCTTAACCAGAAGAGATCACCACCCACCCGTCCTGCCCTTTCCCCCGTTTGAGAATTCCTGCAGTATAATGAAGGGTGTTAATTGTGGAAAAGTCAGTGACTTCTACAGGACTCCTTCCTTCTGTTTATTTTATTGATCTTCTCTTGAACTTTTTTCTTCCTTGAATTTCCCAACTTAACAGAGAGCTGAAATTATTATTATTATTTTTTTTTTTTTGAGGCGGAGTCTCACTCTGTCGCCCAGACTGGAGTGCAGTGGCCGGATCTCAGCTCACTGCAAGCTCCGCCTCCCGGGTTTACGCCATTCTCCTGCCTCAGCCTCCGGAGTAGCTGGGACTACAGGCGCCCGCCACCGCGCCTGGCTAGTTTTTTGTATTTTTTAGTAGAGACGGGGTTTCACCATGTTAGCCAGGATGGTCTCGATCTCCTGACCTCGTGGTCCGCCCGTCTCGGCCTCCCAAAGTGCTGGGATTACAGGCTTGAGCCACCGCGCCTGGCCGAGCTGAAATTATTTTACAAGTATTTTTTCTTTAGAGTTAAGTGGTAAGTTGAGAGTACTGCAGATATGAAGAGAGGCCAAGGGCTGTTTAGAGCCTTATATATTTTTAGTTCAGTGATTCTCAATCTTGGCTATTCTTATCTTCACTATGCAGTATTTCCCTCCAGATACCTGCCTGGGGAATATAGGCCTGATTGCCAAGGGGTGAGAAAAAGTGGTTGGGGGGATGGCAGGTTTATTTTATTCAGCCTGAAGATGTTTACTTTAGGTAATCCCTCATGCTGTTTTCAGTCCCTGGCTTCTGCTGTTCCTGCTGTCCCTGATTCTGGAGCCCCTCTGGTTTAAGTTCTCTAGAGGAAGGTGCCACTGGTCTACTACAGGGATACGTTGAGGGTACAGTATGTGTCTAGCTGTATGAAGGGTAGAGGAGGGGACTTAGCTATCCAACCCGTCTGTGTACATATTTAATATTTTAATACAATTCACTTTGTGTTCAGTCCTACATCTGTCCCCCTAGCTTGTGTAGTGCCTCCAAGTCCTGAGTGTCTCTTGGGTTCTGTGACACCAGTTCCCTTCCTTACAGGCATCACTCTCCTGTTATGTTTTCTCCTGCTTTGTTAGTAGTTTGTCATCTTACAGCTGTTTTCCATTTCCTAAAAATGTGTTAAAATCTTTCCCATGGCCAGGTGCGGTGGCTCACGCCTGTAATCCCAGCACTTTGGGAGGCCAAGGCAGGTGGATCACTTGAGGTCAGGAGTTCGAGACCAACTTGGCCAACATGCTGAAACCCTGTCTCTACCAAAAAAATACAAAAATTAGCTGAGGGTGGTGGCAGACACCTGTAGTAATCCCAGCTACTCGGGAAGCTGAGGCAGGAGAATTGCTTGAATCCAGGAGGCAGAGGTTGCAGTGAGCCAAGATTGTACCACTGCACTCCAGCCTGTGCGACAAGAGCAAAACTCCATCTCAAAATATATATATATATAGATATATATATATATATATTTCAAATACATATATTTTATGTGTGTGTGTATATATATACGTATTTTATATATATATATATATTTTTTTTTCCCCCCACTGTCTTCTCTTCTTTTTGTCTTTGTGGACTTAACATCCTTTTTATTCCTTTGCTGACATTTTAATGTGTTTTAGGAGAGAGAAAAAACATACTTGTGGTTAAATCTGCCTTGTTTGTAAGTGGAAGTCTGGGAACTTGGTGCAATGTTTTGTCCTGTTGGTTTCAACCAAAGTGTTTTAGCCAGACCAAATAATTTGAATCTGAAATTTGTCAATTCTTATTACTGATTTCTTATACCTTATACTAACTGCAGATTTGATAAATATGGGCATCTCTGTTTTTTGTTTTTTAAAGGAATGTATATGCATATATATTTTTCTGATTTTAACAGTGATACAAGTTCAAATACACAATTTAGTAACTACAGGAAAACATAAACTGGCTATAATTACCATTAACATTTTGTTGTATTTTCGTCAGTCCTTCTGTGTTTCTGTTTATCCACATTGTTTTAAATATCTAAAAGTTGAGTTCATTATATGTATAACTTTTTTAAAGTTTATTTAACAAATCCTTATATAGTGCTTATTATGTGCCAGACACTGTTTTAAGCACATTCTAACTCATTTAGTAAGTGATATATAGTTTTTGTTCTGCTTTTGTTCTCTTGACATTTTATGAGCTTGTCCCCATATTGTTAATTACTCTTTAAAAAAATATGGCTACATAGTGTTGTGTAATTTAGATACTGTGATTTTTTTCCCCCCATTTTCTTTCTTTCTTTCTTTCGTTTTTGAGAGGTCTCGCTCTGTCACAAGGCTGGAGTGCAGTGCAGTGGTGCGATCTTGGCTCACTGCAACCTCTGACTCCCTGGTTCAAGCAGTTCTCCTGCCTCAGCCTCCCGAGTAGCTGGGATTACAGGCCTGCGCCACCACGCCCAGCTAATTTTTGTGTTTTTAATAGAGACGGGGTTTCACCATGTTGGCCAGGATGGTCTCGATCTCCTGACCTCGTGATCTGCCTGCCTCAGCCTCCCAAAGTGCTGGGATTACAGGTGTGAGCCACCATGCCCAACCTTTTCTCCCATTTTCTAGTTGTATGATATTTTGATCCTTCCTTCCATCCTTCTTTGGCTTTCTTTCTCTGCTGTTGCACGTATTTCAGTACATCTCTGAATCTGTTATTAGGATGAATTCTTAGAAGTAGAATTACTGAATCAATGTGTATAAACATATTTAAGGCAGTTTTTGATACAGGTTGCGAAATTGTCATTTAGAAAAAATTACAGTGTTTATACTGCTAGTCAGGGTGGTCATTTAATCAATACTCTTTATATAGTTATTTAATTAACTGTGAATATATCAGTTTTTCCAGTTCTTGTTTTCCTCTAGTTCATTCAGCAGTTCTTGAGTATCTTACTGCATTCCAGCACTATGGTAGGCTCTGGATATGCATAGTTCAACCAAGAGCTCTGGCTTCTGGGGTCTTCAGGCCCTCTGAAATTCTACCTTAATTTTGTGTGAATGTGCATTTTCAGGGGGTGGGCAAGGGAGAGATCACTTTCATTGGATTCTCAAAGGGGTGTGAGGCCCAAGGAAACTTAAGAACACTTTCTGTGAATATATTGGCACTTTCAATCCTTTTTGTCTTTTTTTGGAGACAGGGTCTCCCTGTTGCCCAGGTTGGAGTGCAGTGGTCCCATCACAGCTTACTGCAGCCGCAACCTCCCTGGGCTCAGCCTCCTGAGTAACTGGAACTATAGGTACATACTACCATGCCTGGCTAATTTTTCTGGTTTTTGTAAAGATGAGGTTTTGTCATGTTGCTCAGGCTGGTCTCGAATTCCTGGGCTCAAGGGATCAGTCTGCCTTGGGCCTCCCAAAGTGCTGAGATTCCAGGTGTGAGCCACTGCGCGTGGCCTGATGCTTTTAATTCTTAACTCTGGGAAGGAGATAGCATAGATGCTATCTCTGTTAAGGGAACTGAGAGGTTCATGGAAGTTAAGTAACTTGCTTTTTATTCACATAGCTACTGGATACTAGAGCTCAGAATAAACCTCACCTTTCTGCCTATTTCTCTATAAAATTTTTGTTGTTGTTGTTTTTGTTTTTTTTTGAGATGGAGTCTCGCTGTGTTGCCCAGGCTGCAGTGCAATGACGCGATCTCGGCTTACTACAAGCTCCACCTCCCGGGTTCACGCCATTCTCCTGCCTCAGCCTCCCGAGTAGTTGGGACTACAGGCGCCCGCCACCACGCCCAGCTAATTTTTTGTATTTTTTTTTCAGTAGAGATGGGGTTTCACTGTGTTAGCCAGGGTGGTCTCGATCTCCTGACCTCCTGATCCACCTGCCTCGGCCTCCCAAAGTGCTGGGATTACAGGCGTGAGCCACCACGCCCGGCCTCTATAAATTTTTATATTGATTTCTTTGATGAGAGTCTTTGCCAAGTGCTGCTGAATTAGAGGTAGACTGTTTCTCATTTTCCAAATGTAATATTATCAAAAGAGAAAGTAAACCAAGTATGGCATACTGTGTTCTTAGAGAACTCATGAATAATTACCACTTTCTTTTCTCAGTGCTTTCACTGCGCCTATTCAATTATTAGCGTGGAGTTTTATTGGTAATTGATGGTAGATTATTGGTGCGTAGTGTCCAGAGTCTACCTAACCTTGCTTTCTGTACAAACATACACACTATTCATACACAGATGCATGTATAGGTACATACCCTAATATACCTAGTGATTTCCTTTGCCAAATAAATGGAAAATTATGCTCTTAAAATTTTTGGTTTATTTGTTTAGTGCCTAGTCTGTGCAGGGTACTGAAGCAGGCGTGGCTGGAGATAAAAAGGATATAATCAGTTATGGACAAAGCACTCAAGACCTAATGGTGTTTTTGAGGAGCAAGATACTGGTATGAGGTAGAAAATGGTACAGGCCTACATACCATAAGGGAGTGGGTATGAGAAGTATGGGGAGTGGGGAATCGGACTCTTTTGTGGAGGAAAGGGTTGGGGGATGGGGAGGATTTTGGACTGGACATTTTAGGTAGAGTTAACAGCATGAGCAGAAAAGTTCAGAGGCCAAGAGAGAGCACAAGGTATGTGGGAATTGAGTTTGGCTTGAGCATAGAGGCAGATATATCAGTTGGGAAACAAAAGAGTTGGAGTAAAGTTCAGACTCTGAGGAATCTTTTAAAAGCTTTATACAGATAGGCCAGGCGCGATGGCTCACGCCTGTAATCCCAGCACTTTGGGAGACTGAGGCGGGCGGATCACCTAAGGTTAGGAGTTCAAGACCAACCTACTAACATGGTGAAATCCCGTTTCTACTAAAAATACAAAAAATTAGCCGGTCCTGGTGGCATGTGCCTGTAATCCCAGCTATTCGGGAGGCTGAGGCGGGAGAATCACTTGAACCTGGGAGGTGGAAGTTGCAGTGAGCCGAGATCACGCCATTGCACTCTAGCCTGGGCAACAAGAGCGAAACTCCATCTCAAAAAAAAAAAAGCTTTATACAGATAAATGCCATACTGTATATATTTCAGAGCTTCCTACTTAAATCTACCACATTGTTAATGACCATTATTAATTAATGTTTGTTTCTAACGGCAAGAAATTCAATGGCTTTGCAGAGGTAGCTGTGAGGTCCCCTACTGCCACTGTGGCCATTTGTTGTCCCTTAAGCCTGGACCTTCCTTTGGTTCTGAATATCCCTTCTGTAGCTGCAGTTGCCTGCTGCCTTTTGTTCATTATCACACTCCATGGATATCCCATTTGGGGACCTCTTGCTGCCAGTTTTTCTAGTTCCTGCTATAGAAACCCTTTGAAGCAATCTCATTTTTTTAACCCTCTGTTGCTTCATTGCTTAGCCTCAGGGTTTTTTATTTTTTTGCCATCATGAAAATCCTAAATTCCTTGCTGCCTAGGAGGGCTTGGGCAGAAAGAAAATCTATATGGGAGTCGTTGTTGGAGACAAATTAGTTTTCTTCCCATACTTTGAGGATGCCATTTCTCTGACATTCTTCCATGGGACTTCAGTGTTTACTGCCATCTTTGGTGTTGTAGTTTTGGGACACCCACTCTAGGTTGGTCTATAACGTGGGATGCTATTATCTCTGTTAAGGGTTGGGGAGATATATTGCTGAGTATCTTGAGTTATAAATTAAGTTGCTATTTCTTTGAGCCACTAAATGATGTAGCTACAATTTATGTTTAAGAACTTTTGATCAACAAAAAGTTTAATAATGTTTCTTTAGAGAAATTGCATTGTGTATTTCAAATAACCAATATTATAGTACAAATATAGTATAGAACTTAAAAACAAACTTGTGCTTTCTTTTTTGTTCTTGTTCAGAATGATTTCTTAATTTTCTTTCTGATTGCTTAATATACCAAAACAACTTCTTTTGATTGACATGTTGAGTATTTGTAGGTTTTTTGGATTTTCTTTTGTTTTATTAGAAACATAGGTACATTTTTGAAATACTAAATTTACTAAGTTAGAAACCATCTGAATAGAATTATAGTAGTAGTATTTTTGAAAGCAGTCAACGGTGGAAAATGACTCATCTTTAGGGGACTTTAAGGCAATTTATAAACAGTGATGCTTGCTGAATAGAGGTTGCTTTTTAATCTTCCTACTTATAAGTAGTCACTGGGTGTTTTTGTAGAATCTGTGGCTTCTAGTAACTTGTCTTTCCAAGAATGTTAAAATCAATGTTTATCTCAGAGAGATCTTATAGCTAGAAATGGTTATCTCTGTTTATGATCATATTCTTGAGCTTTTGTATATATTAAATACAAACTTTGTTATGTGTTTAAGCTTTTTTTGTTTTTAAAATCAATTTATTTTAAAGTTACTTTATAAATTTTCTTGTATAATTTTCTTTATATAAAGGGGTGATTTCTTCACTTAGTAAGGTAATGTTTGAAAATAAAGATGATTGAAATTTTTTCATTATAAAAAGTCGTAAAGATACACAAAAAAAGGGAGGAATAGTGCACTGAACCCCCACATATTTGTCACTCAGATATCAACTATTGTGAATAGAAGTTTTAACTTTAGAAAATGTTGGCTTTTTTCTTTTTTTTTTTTTAATGTATCTATTTTGCAAACTAGTGGGGCTAATTTGCAATTTTTATTTTATGCAGATGATGTGATGCCAGCCACTTACTGTGAAATTGATTTAGATAAAGAAAAGAGAGATGCATTTGTATATGCCATAAAAAATCACTACTGGTACCAGATGTACATAGATGATTTACCAATATGGGGTAAGTATTGTATGTTGTATTTAAGATTTGGGAAAATTTGCATAATCACAATTTATGTAAAGACTCTGTTAAGGTGATTGTATACTGGATCATGATGTAAATGTGTTTTCACTGTTTTTTACAGAATGATTTTAATACCAGTTTTATGGTCACCTGTTGAAGAATTTTTGACATTGCCATGCCTTACATGAAACTTGCCTAAAATGTAACTTTTATATAGTATAACATGTCAGATTCAAGAATGAAAAAGTGCTTAGAACAATCTAAAAAGTTCTTCTGCTTCCATTTTTTTCATATCTTATTTTAATTTGTTTTTTTAAATACAATTAAAGGGACTAATAGGATTTTGAAGTTTCATTCTGTCTTTTTCTCATGTTGATACTGTGGTAGTATGTTTTCTTGTTATGATAGTTTCTTGAATGGCTTATTTTGCTAGTTCCTGTGTTATTTGCCATAACTCTTCAATTTAAAAAATGTTTATGTTTTTGCTCTTGTTTATCCATATTAGTAGAGAAGAGCTATGGCATAGTTAATGCCAATTTATGAATAATCCAAAATCATTTATGTTGGACTTGATTAAATCATTTGTAATGCAAAGTACAGCCCACTGTCATGGCCAGTATGTTTGATCACATCTTTGTCTAATTGTTTCTTTCTTTTGTCTCTGGAAATCTGCTGTTACGTATAATGAATGTTTAAGATTCTTAAAATGGTTAGCAGATTACTGTTGTCATGAGCAGTAAACTCTCAGATTCTGAACATACCAGATCAGAGTTTAATATCACACTAAGATGAAATTTATAAGACAGTTAATATCAAGAGATAATTATATGCATCATCATTACTGTGTTGCATGTTAATTACGTATATTCAGTAAGCATTTCATGTAAATGACTGCAGTTACTATTATGGTAACACAGACTCTGATCTGTGTAACTCTGATCAGCTCTGACAGTGATAGGAATATGTTCTGAATATTCACTAGATTTTTCTGAGCCTATAGTTCAGGGAATCCCATTGATTTGGGCTTCCTTCATTTTTGAGAGAACAGGTTTCTTCCCTGTTGTTTTCCCTTGTTTACAGGTTTGTGCAGTGATGCCATCATAGCTTATTGTAGCCTTGAACTCTTGGGCTTAAATGATCCTTGTCCCTTTGTCTCCTGAGCAGCTGGGACTACAAGTGCACACCACCACACCTGGCTCTGTGTGTGTGTGTGTGTGTGTGTGTGTTTGTAGAGACAAGGTGTCTTGCTTTATTACCTAAACTAATCTCGAACTTCTGGCTTCAAGCAATCCTCTTGCCTCAGCCTCCTAAAGTTCTGGGATTATAAGCATAAGCCATCATGCTTTAGATTTTTTCAGTCATAGCTGTGGGGCTTGTTAGCAACAGTGGCAACTGCTTTCCTGTGTTAAATTTATTATAGCCCTGGGATTTTAGAATATTCCCTGTTTGGGGAAATACTTTTGGATGTCCTTGAATGTCTGAACCATGGGGAATCCTTGTCAGAAAAAAAAAAACAAAAAACTTTGTATCTGACTTTTCATGGAGTAAAGGTTTCAGAGTCTTTTAAAAGCCTCTTAGAGAGTAGCTTCTTACTTGATATAATTATGTCTTTACCCCCAAAGTCTGGTTTTCAGAGTAGATAGGTAAATAAACCTTTATGAAATTCATTGTTGTCTGGGCGCAGTGGCTCATGCCTATAATCCCAGCACTTTGGGAGGTCAAGGCAGGTGGATCACTTGGGGCCAGGAGTTCGAGACCACCATGGCCAGCCTGTCGAAACCCTGTCTCTACTAAAAATACAAAAAATTTAGCTGTGTATGGTGGTGCACACCGATAGTCCCAGCTACTTGGGAGGCCAAGGCACAAGAATTGCTTGAACCCAGCGGGTGGAGGTTGCAGTGAGCCAAGATTGCACCCTTGCATTCTATCTAGCATGGGCAACAGAGTGATACTCTGTCTCAAAAAAATAAATAAATAAATAAATAATAATTAATTATTAGAAGGATTTCATGCTGGGTGTGTTGGCTCATGTGTGTAATACTAGCACTTTGAGAAGCCAAGGCCAGGAGTTTAAGACCAGCCTGGGCAGCATAACGAGATTTGTCTCTGCAAAAAAATAAAACATTTACCCAGGCGTGGTGGCACTTGCCTGTAGTCCTAACTACTCTGGAGGCTGAGGTGGGAGGATTGTTTGAGCCCAGGAGTTTGAGACTGCGGTGAGGTATGATTGTGTCACTACACTCCAGCCTGGGTGACAGAGTGAGACCTTGTTTCAATAAAAAATAAAGGTAAAAGAAGGATTTCATTATCCCCCTACAGTCCCAAGCAAAACAAAACTATACTTCTTGAATTTGTACCAGTTAGAATCACTTTGGTTAATAAATAGTATTTTATAAGAAATGATTATATTTTTCCTTAATACTTACTAAAGCATAGGGGGAAGGCCCTAAGGAGTAACTTATGGAGCATAAAGCTATTGGGAACTGTTTAGGCTTGGGTGGGGAACATTGGACAAATAACTGGCAGTCTGAGGGCATGAGAGATGTATCCGCAGCTACCACCCATGATATTTCCCTAACATTGTGGATCTTTTTTTTTCCAATATCCCAAATTATGATTGAAGTGATAATTTTATTTTTTTAAATTTTTTTTATTTTTTTTATTTTATTTTTATTTTTTTGAGACAGAGTCTCGCTCTATCGCCCGGGCTGGAGTGCAGTGGCCGGATCTCAGCTCACTGCAAGCTCCGCCTCCCGGGTTTACGCCATTCTCCTGCCTCAGCCTCCCGAGTAGCTGGGACTACAGGCGCCCACCACCTCACCTGGCTAGTTTTTTTTGTATTTTTTTAGTAGAGACGGGATTTCACCATGTTAGCCAGGATGGTCTCGATCTCCTGACCTCGTGATCCGCCCGTCTCGGCCTCCCAAAGTGCTGGGATTACAGGCTTGAGCCACCGTGCCCGGCCTGAAGTGATAATTTTAAACTGCATCCTTATTGCCATTTATTTTCAGCGTTCCTTTTATTTTGCTGATTTCCCAGGGACAGATCCAGTAGTTGAGGTATGAAAAGGAGACATGTTAAGTTTTGTTACTATATATACATGTGTACATCTTACTGGGAGTGGGTAGATCATAGGTTATTAGAGAAAGTACTAGACTAGGGATCTGGAAACCTTGATTTTAATTTTGGTTTGACCACTAGTAGCTGGGTAACCTCGGCAGATGGTGATGTAAGCACTTCCCTGAAATTTTGAGATGTTAGGGAGTTGTATTAGTCCATTCTAACACCACTATAAAGAAGTACCTAAGACTTTGTAATTTAAAAAGGAAAGAGGTTTAATTGGCTCAAGGCTCTGCAGGCTATAATGGAAGCATAGCGGCATCTGCTCGGCTTCTGGGGAGACCTCAGGAAACTTACAATCATGGCGGAAGGTGAAGGGGAAGCCAAGAGTGGCCAGGAGTAGGAGGGAGAGGGGACGGAGGTGCCACATGCTTTTAAACATTAAATCCCAGGAGAACTCACTATCGCAATGACAGCACCAAGTAGGGGTGGTGTCAAACCATGAGAAGATGCCCCTGTGATTTAATCACCTCCCACCAGGCTCCACCTCCAGCATTGGGGATTACATTTCAGCATGAGATTTGAGTGGGGATGCAGATCCAAACCCTATCAGTAGTATACATATATAAGGTGATAATTGTTACAATGAAAATGATACTAATGACAAAGCATGAACTTTGGGAATCAAATTAGTGTTTGGTTATGCTGAGCTGTTTATCACTTTTTCACTGTAGTATGACCATGATGTGTGTTTGCTAACTAGTTAATGAAGAGTAGAAGTCCAGTTTGCACTTTTGCCTTATTCTAACCATGAAGAATAATGGTAATATTGCTTTTTTATTAAGAAAGAAAAAAAAACAAACATAATGAGCCTTTAGCTTCTAGGATATTTTAAATATTAAGTGGTATTACCTTGTATAAAGTGTTTTTTCTTTTTAAGGTATTGTTGGTGAGGCTGATGAAAATGGAGAAGATTACTATCTTTGGACCTACAAAAAACTTGAAATAGGTTTTAATGGAAATCGAATTGTTGATGTTAATCTAACTAGTGAAGGAAAGGTGAAACTGGTTCCGAATACTAAAATCCAGATGTCATATTCAGTAAGTATTCAAATAGTTTAATGTAGGAAGTAGTGTTTGTGACCTGATGTCAACAATTTGTGGCTTTGAGCTTTAGTAAATGAATATGTAGCTTGAAATGGGATGCAGCAGAATATTATTAAAACTATATTTTCTCAGTGTATCTAAGTAAGCCTCCTAAAAGCAAATTGAGGATTTGCTTCAGGTCTGTAGTATTAGATACCAGTTATGCCTTTGCAGGACCTAAACCTTTTGGTACAGCCAAGTTTACTTTTGTAACTGGGTAATTAGACTAACCCAGTCATGTATTTTTATGGTTATGTTTTTAGATTGCAGTACTTCATGTTGTTTCCCTTTCCTTTTTAATGTTGCATATAGAAGTGATGCTGTATTGAAAGTTGCTGGATAGATACAGTTTATCATGGCTTGCTCTGTCAGTTGGAATAATACACTCCTGCACAGTGAGAGCTTGTCAGAGCCTTTTAGCAACTGTCAGGCTATTTCTGTTCTCTTAGGCTTAAAAATAGTGGAAATGAGAGAGAAATTCAGTGTAGATAGACTTTCTGCCAGTGATTGCCTCGTAACTGGAATGAGTCCATTGCTAGTAGTCAATTTTGAAAGTTTTTCAAGCTTTGTGAATATGTACCTGATGCAAATAATCCTCGTATAACTGAACTTAATGAAGAAATTTTATAGTTGTAATTAAAGTAATGCAGTCTAAAAATAAAGATGTACAGAATCGCCCGGCGCGGTGGCTCAAGCCTGTAATCCCAGCACTTTGGGAGGCCGAGGCGGGCGGATCACGAGGTCAGGAGATCGAGACCATCCTGGCTAACATGGTGAAACCCCATCTCTACTAAAAACTACAAAAAACTAGCCGGACGAGGTGGCGGGCGCCTGTAGTCCCAGCTACCCGGGAGGCTGAGGCAGGAGAATGGCGTGAACCCGGGAGGTGGAGCTTGCAGTGAGCTGAGATCCGGCCACTGCACTCCAGCCTGGGTGACAGAGCGAGACTCCGTCTCAAAAAAAAAAAAAAAAAAGAAAGATGTACAGAATCTTTTTTTTATTATTCGTTCAAATATTTATTGAGCAGCTAAGGAGATACAAAGGTGATCCAGAACGTGGTCAGGGGTGAGGCAAATGCACAAGTAATTGAAAGCAAAGGGCAAGGTTCACTGAATCACAGCAGTCAGAAGAAAGTGCTTTAGGGAACCAAGAGTGAGATTGTTTCCAGCCTGAAGAGGCATCCATGGCAAATCAGAAAAGGGGATTGAGATTAAAATAGAAGACTTCAGTCTGGATTGTTGATGATACTCAGTATGGACTATATTTGTTTCTCCTTTTCCTTTCTCCCCATCTTTGGGCTTAATTTACCAGTAGTGCCCAGGACTGTTCAATGCACTTTTTCTATACTTGCATGCATTTTTGCTTTAATGTCTTCTACAGAACTAGGTCCTTTTGGTGTTTTAGGAGTTTTTTTTTCCTGTTTTTGAAGGATTTTTGTCCTTTTGATCTTGGTGTTGATGATTTTGAGTCTTTTCCATTCTGATTTGACTTTTGTGCATTTTTGGCTGGATTGTCTCGTGTAGATTTCTTTTTCTTCAGTTTCCCCATCATCAAAATCATTATCATCATCAGCAGCAGCAAATTTTACTTTTTTCTGTAGAACCTTGCTACCACCTCCAGGGACAGATCGCTTTCCAGATATCCTTAAGAGTTTCACCTCCTCTTCTTCATCTTCTGACTCTGCATCTTCCTCCACAGCTACTAAGTGCTGTCCACTAATACGCACTGGCCCTGAACCACACTTCAACCATAAGAGCACTGGTGGTTTGATTTCAAAGCTCCCAAGGGAAACCGTTGGCAGTACAGACATTTTCAAAGTCGCCAGTGTTACTTTAATTGGACTGCCTTTGTAATTCATTGCCTCTGCTTCAACAATGTGCAATCCTTTGCACCAGCCCCTAAACTGACTGTTCTTAAAGATAATTGATGCTCATTTTCATCATTATCCACCTTAAAGTGATAATCTTTGTTGGCCTTTAGTTCACAACCGAAAAGATAGTTTTGGGGCCTCAGGGACACATGTCTGTGTCCATCGAATCTTCCATGGGGTGGCAGCACACAGGTGGGAGAGAAGGCATACAGAGATAAATGACTTCTGCTCAAGAGAACAGCTGCGCGGGACAGAATCACACCAGGCAGATGTACGGATTCTTATTTTAATTGATTTAGACACTTGTGATATGAGCTTATACTAATTCAGTTCATGTCACATTTATCAGGTTATAGTATGTAAGTCAACGAAAATAAACAGTCCTTGAGAACTGAAATGACCCCTCTAAGGAAAGTTGTTAAGTTTTGTCAATAAACAGAAAAGTTGATTAGTTTTATCATAACTGTTTCCATTTCTCATGTTGTAAGTAACTTTCCTCCATTTCTCTAGTGAATTTTAATTCTAGGTGTGTGTAAATAGTTCTGTATTTTGCTCAGAGTTTTGTCATCAGATTATTAATTTGTTCACTGGCCTTTATTTTCAAATGAAAAATTTTTTTCAGGTAAAATGGAAAAAGTCAGATGTAAAATTTGAAGATCGATTTGACAAATACCTTGATCCGTCCTTTTTCCAACATCGGGTAGGTAAATAGTGTAATTTAAGACATTGAATATGTGCACCAATTCATTTAACAGACATTGAGCATCTGTCATTTGCAGGGCACTGTGTTGAGGACGGTGGATTAAAAGATTTAGGTAATAGTGATTTAAAGCATGAGCTTGAAATCATAAGAGTGATAGGGAGTTTTAGAGGAGCAATCAAAAACTTCCTTCTTTGTGCTTGTGGTTTAAACCAATTAAAAGATATACAGAGAAGAATATAACATATGGGAAGCCAAAATATCACTAATAAGGTGAATATTAGGTGACTGCGTTGCAGAATGGATAGCGTATTGGACTTGTAATAGGGTGAATAGTGGAGAATGTGGCTTATATCTGTGATCAAGTGGGCTTCTTACTACTGAAACTCAGAATTGGACTTAACACACTCAGAGTATATTGTAGGCTTCCCTACATAGGCACTTGCGCTTATACAACTTACGGTGTGAGAAAGAACACAATGTGCGCATCAGAAGGAGGTAATGAGAGAGTGGATTAAGATCAGGAATTTCTGCTTATGGAAATCCATCCATGTAGAAAGAAACATCAGGAATGGGAAGAAATCCCCCCCCCCCACCACTTCTCCCAGCCCCCACTGACAGATACTCGCTGAATTTTAGTTCATGAAGCCAGTGACATTAGTGTTGGTTTTGTACAGGTAGTTTTGATTCTTTATAGCAAAAATCACACTTTGTTTTGGTAGTTTCCTCCTCAAGGATGGAGATAAAAAGACAAGGCATAAGAGGATATATCTGTTCTTCTGACTTTCTTCCTGAATTGCTGCTTCTTTCTTTTGATCTAATCTTTTGGACTAGAATTTTAAAGTTTATTAATCACCTATTTTTGAGATGGTCCAAAAGTTTTTGTTGTCTCAGATTTACATATTACAGTTAGGTTCCATTCTTAGACTCTACTGGAACCTATCACTATTTCTGATCTTTCTCAGAGTTCAAAGATTTTAACAACTAAGCTATTTGGGATTTAGTCTTTTTGAGACAGAGTCTTGCTGTCCCCTGGGTTGGAGTGCAGTGGCATGATCTCATCTCACTGCAACGTCGGCCTCCTGGGTTCAAGCGATTCTCCTGCCTCAGCCTCCCGAGTAGCTGGGATTACAGGCACGCACTACCATGTCTGGCTAATTTTTGTATTTTTTTAGTAGAGATGGGGTTTCGCCGTGTTGGTCAGGCTGGTCTTGAGCTCCTGACCTCAAGTGATCCACCTGCCTTGGCCTCCCAAAGTGCTGAGATTACAGGCGTGAGCCACTGCGCCCTGCCTGGACTGTTTTTACTGAAGGATTTAGCATACTACTCTTGGAGCTAAAATTTTCTCCCCTACCGCAATCCCCACCTCAACTCCACCTGCTATGTGTTCTCCTCAAGTATAATACTCAGGCAATCCTGAGGGTATGGATGCAGATAATTTCAAGATTTAGATAACTTTTGAGGATATGAAGGCTCTTAACTGGCACTCCCTACTGGAACTCTTAGGTCTGCCTTGTTTCTAGCCCCACTGGGCATTGACAACTTAGGGGAAAGACTGCCTTTTAGTATTTTCACTATAGAACAGTATACTGTATTTATTATTTCAACAAATATTAATTGAGCACCTGCTATCTGCCAAGCACTATATTTAGGTAAGTAGGGATACATTAGAAAATAAAGGCAAAGATCTATACCCTCTAGGAACTTATGTTCTAGTCGAGGAGATGTGAAATAAATAGAATAAGTAAAACACACTGTATTCAAAGAGAAGTGTGTCAAAAAAGAAAAAGTAGACAGGAGAACAAGAGTACCGGGGATCGGGTAAGTTACAGTTTTGTATTCTGTAGTCAAGGTAAGCCTCTGAAATGGACTGTTGAGCAAAAGCTTGAAGGAGTTGAAGGAAATAAAAAATGTGGGTATTTAGGGGAAAGAGTATTCCAGGCAGAGGCAACACCATTGAAAATCCTGTTAAAGTGAGGATATGCTTATTGTGGTTTGAGGACCTGCAAGAAGATGAAGTCAGAGAGGTAGCAGGAGCCAGATCATCCATGGTCATTTTAAGGACTTTGGATTTTACTCTTGAATGCAAAGGGGGCAGGGGAGCACTGTAGTGTTTTCAGCAGGGGGGCAACAAATCTGACTTTTGTTTTAAAAGGATCAGATTATTATGTGGGTTCAGGAAGTCAAGGGTAGAAGAAGGGAGAACAGTGGAGAGGCTGTTACAGCAATCCAGGTAAGAGGTAAGGTAACTCAGATCAGGGTGGTAGCAGGGTAGGTGATGAAAAGATGTTAGATAGTGAGTGTATTTTGAAGTTAAAGCCGGAGGCATTTCCTGATTGATAGGAAGGTGAAGAAGAGTTGAGACAAACTCTAGGGTTTTTAGTCTGAGTGGAGCTGACATCCCTGGGGCTGTATTTGGAGGAGATTTAGAGGGGAAGGTTAGGGAATGGTTTGGGACATGTTAGTTTTGGTGTGTCTGTACGATATCCAAATGGAAATAATTGACCTTCAAATTGGATATATCAGTCCTGGAGTTCAGGAGAGAGGTCTGGGCTAGGGACACAAATTTTGCAGTAATCGGCATATAGATCATATTTGTAGCTATGAGACTGAATGTAATAATTGGTAAGGAAGGGAAATGTAGGGCGAGAAGAGTACCAAGGACTAAGCCCTGGGTACAGTACTAAGAGTTTAGGAAGAACAGGGGAGTTCAGTTAAGGGCTTTGGGGGGAAAGAAAGAATGCATGGTGTTCTGAATGCCGAGAGAAGAAAGTGTATCATGGAGGATCGAGAGATGAGTCCTGAGTTTTTGCTGATGGGTCAAGTAAGATGAGCACTGAAAAGTGACTGTTGCATTAACCTGGAGTCATTGGTGAACTTGACAACAATTCTGGTATAATGATGGGGCATTCAGAATCTGAAGAGAGCTTCTGTAAGGGAGAATGGGAAGAGAGGAATTGGACACAGCAAGTATGGACTTGTGAGGAGCTTGGCTGCTAAAGGGAGCAAAGAAATGGTGCAGTAGCCAGTGTAGAAAATGGAATTAGGAGATTTTTCTTTTTCTTTTTTTTTAAGATGTAAGAAAAACATTAACTTTATATGCTGATGGGGTTCAGTGGAGGTTGCAAAACTGGCAGTGCAGGAGAAAAAGGAGAGAAATATTGCATCGTTTTCCTTAAGTAGAAGGAGAGGATATGATGTACTGTACAAGTATAGGGATTGCTTCTAATACGGTGACTAACAGCACAGGCAAAGGAATTAGAGCTGAATTCAAACTCTGATGCTTTGCTGCATACTATTACCTTGGTTAAATGGTTCGGTCCTTAAGCTTCTGTTCCCTTAATAGTGAAGCAAGGATTATAGTACCTTGCAGAGCTGTTGGGGAATTTCACGTTGATATAAAGCACCCAGTTCAGTGTTTGGCACATAGCAGGTAAGAGGTAGTATTGTTGGTATAGTTATTTATCTCCAGTTGTGTTCTAAAATTTATGACAGATTGAGGGTGCAGCTTCAGGATTAGTGACACTAGAGGGTGCTGGCAGGCAGCAATTAGTAGGGTTAGTAAACCTCTTTGTGACATCAGGTTTCTTTATTTTTAAGAAGTATTTTCCCTGGTATAATAATTTCACAATTACACAACATCTCATATTTTTAGAATAAAGGAATGTTATAAAATTTCAGGTTATTACTACATTATAATAGATTAGTATATATCTTAAATTAGAAAATAGCAGAGCTTTTGTTAGAAATTTCAACATTTAATGTGTGTCTAATTAGTATAGTTACTAGTAATTATATAAAACTTTTATCTTAAAAAATTTGATAAATTGACTAAAAGAAGGTATGTGTCATTTTTCTTTCCCTTTTGAGCTTTTCTGGGTTAACATCTCAGGGTGGGAGCAAAATAAAATCTTTGGAAAATCATAGACTGCTTTTATGAACCTTAAATGATACTTTTACAATAAACTAGATTTGTATAATCTTTTTTGAGCAAACATTTCAAAAAACAATGCATTTCTTGATTCCTTTATAATTTCACTAGATTACTCAAATAAATTGTTGAATGAAGTAAGGAATAATCTTCTGAAGAGGCTGTCTCCTGTTATTCAAGAAGAGCCGTAGAGTTTATCCCGTCCCTGAAATCTCAGGGTGGGTAGTAGAGCCAGGACTGCCCTTCAGCTTCATGCACATATTCAGCACGTTAGTCCAAGTTAACATATATCCTAATCATACACAGCAATACATATGTATGTACCTATAGAATTTTAGAGCAGGAGGATATCTATGAAGAACTGGAATATGTAGATAAGAGGTTTCATGGAGGTGAAGGTGCTTGTGTTGGAATATAAAGACTGGGTAGAATTTGCTAAGGGGAGTAGAAATAGATTCCATTGAGAAGAAATTATGAGAAAAATGCAGAGGTGAAAGTGAGTATACTGTGCTTGTGGGTTCTTGAAGAGGAATAAGCCTTATTGGAATATAGCATATAATGGAAAGAAAAATTGACTAGATAAGGTGAGATGGCCATATTACAGGGAGTATAGAATATTGGAGAAAATAGCTTAGATTTGATATAAGAGAAATAGGGTATACAACTGTAAGTTTTATAATAGTGGAGTGATATATGAACATGCTTTGGAAAGATTTCCTTGATAGCTTTTTACAGGATAGATAGGAAGGGGAGAGACCAACAAACAGGCCAACTAGGAGGCCATTAGTGCTATCAAGGTATGAGGTGACAGCATGGGAATGAAGCAGAATGGATGGATACAAGTCATTTTGAAAAAAAAAATGCTTAATAATACTTATGAAGAATTAAGGAGAAGGAAGAGCCAGAGATAATTGTAAAATTTCAAAGCCAAATGTTAGTACCATTAGCAGAAGTTAGAGAATCAGAAACAAGTATTATATGTGAGGTGGAAGATTATGAGTGTACTTTATGGCAGTCTGAGTCTGAAATTCCAGAAAGACATTCAAGTGGAAATTATTGTAGTTAGCAAAAACCTGAAACATGAGGGCGAAAGAAGACTAGCGATTTGGGGCGGGATGGGAGGTGGGGGAGAGGGTGTTATCATCATCATTGGAATGCTGGTTAAAAGTTCTGAGAACCTAAAGAAGTCACAGCAGAATACTAAGACTGGAGCTTTTGGAGAAGTTCACAAAGGATGGGAGGAGCCATCATGGAAGATGAAAGAGGGGAAGCGGCAGTCAGTGAAGTAGGATGCTGTAGTGTCAGGAAAGGTCAGATGTGGCAGAGAGATCAAGGAGAGTGAGGCAGATAATTGGCCGCTGAATCTGTTTAGAAGTTCATTGCAGGCCTTTGAGAGAAATTTTGTGGGACAAAAGTGAGATTGTATTGTGTTTTGGAGGAAGTGAGGGAAGAACTGGAACATGTCTGCTTTGAAAAGTATTGACATTGAAAGGATCGGGAGGTGAGAAGATGAAAAGAATGAGGGACAAAAGATGAAGCAAACCCTTCAGAAGAGAATAATAGCAATAACAATAACTTTTAGATTTTATTTAGTGTTTATGATGTGCCAGGCTTACTTTTGTTGTTTAAACTTTATGACAACCCCAGGGAGTAGACATCATTGTAGATAAGGACATTTGGAGATTGCTGATGCTGGTGAAAGGTGGAGGGGTTGGGATGCAAAATGAGAGGAGAAAAAACACCTCAAAATGTGGATGTGGAAAGATTGTGTCATGATGGATAGTAGAAGACAGAATTAGCTTCAAGGGAAGGCAGGAGAAAGGATGGTATTGGGGCCTTGAAGAGAGGAGAGAAATTTGGGCACTATCCCTAAAGATCTTTTGGGAATTAAAATGTAAATAAAGAAATAACTGGGCAGTGCCACAGACCTAGTTCAAATCAGATGTGCTACATTTTGACTAGTACCTTGTGATTATGAACCAGAATCTAGATGTAATATTGTAACAAATGTGTGGATAAAATCAAAGCCAAGTGCTTCAAGAACATTGAGGAACTAAAGGATGCCTCAATATTCTATGTAACATGGGTTTGGAAAGGGCTGCATAATGATGGTGATAGGGTGAGGATGAACTAACCTGGAGCAAGTGAAGCAAATCATTCAGGATGGTGACCTAAGTCCATGGCAGCCAACTATAATGGTTTAGTCTTAGTATTTTAAGGAGGTTTTCGGATTGTTCAATTAGAGAGAAGGGAACTAACATTTACTGAGCATCTAAGGTGCCATGCTTTATATATACATTATTAAACCCCACAAAGCAATGACAAGATCAGTATTATCTCCTCCATTTTCCAGATGAGAAAACTGCAGTCACATAACCAGAAATTGGCTATGTTTGACTCCAGAGCCCATGTTTTTTCCATATAATGCTGAATAGTATAGGCTATCTGGCCAATTGTACTTTTTTTTTTAACAATAACTTTGATTTTGAAAATTTATATAAATGGTAGCTTGTTTTCAACATACGGGAGCTTATTGTAAAGAAAGCCAATCCTCTTGGCATAATGAATACTCATCCTCAAAGTGTCTTAAATTTGGATTTTTGTCTAAAGGAGTTAATTAAAGACTTTTTTTTTCTTTGCATTAACATCCAGTTGTCCTTGTGGAACCTATGAATTTTGGGCTGATATTGCAGGTTGGTAACATTTTATTTTCTGTTATTTTAGATTCATTGGTTTTCAATTTTCAACTCCTTCATGATGGTGATCTTCTTGGTGGGCTTAGTTTCAATGATTTTAATGAGAACATTAAGAAAAGATTATGCTCGGTACAGTAAAGAGGAAGAAATGGATGATATGGTGAGTAAACATTCACATTATATTTGTAAAAACATTTTAACTGAGTGTTAAGTTTTAAATGTTGGAAGGTAGGTCATAATTTCTTATCGGAAGTCTTGGGGCCAGATGAGTTTCCAGAATTCAGGATTTTTAGAGTTAAGAAAGATGTAAAATGCCCATTGTGCTCTGTAACCATGCCCTGTAATCAAATAATATTTTTTTCAGCAAAACATATGAACATTCACCCGAAGTGGGATAAATAAATAGTGTAACCTCTTGTTAGTTCAAGCCAAGTTTTGCCACCAAGTAGGAGTATATCAAACCTAAGAAACGAACTGTTAGTTCTTAGAACTCTTTATTTCAGAATTGCATCTAGGAGGATGTAGACCTGTATTAGTAACTTTCTAATACTGTTAAATATTGCTTAAAATTCAGGAAATGGGTAGAAGGATTAATTTATGTTTAGTGGGTTCAGAGGAAAGATTTGTTTTCTAAGTTCTTTCACTAAGTTAGAGAACAAAAAGTGTGTTATATGGAGTGCTGGCTAATGGATATTCCATGTAGGTAAACTGTATCATTAAATAGGAAATTTGTCTTAAGAGACAGGCTGGAGTGTAGTGGTGTGATCATAGCTCACTGTAACTTCAAACTCAAGAGCGCAAGTGATTGTGCCGCCTCAGCCTCCTGAGTAGCTAGGACTACAGGAACAAGCCCCCACCCCTGGCTATTTTTTTATTTATTGTAGAGATAATTTCACTATGCTGCCCAGGTTGGTCCTGAGCTCCTGGCCTCAAGCAATCCTCCAGCGTTGGCCTCCCAAAGTGCTGGGATTATAGGTGTGAGCCACTGTGCCTGGCTTGGGAAATTGTTTAAAATTTTAAATTTTAATATACTAGGGTATATTGTGAAGTATCAAAGGGTTGATAAAGCATTTGGTGTCTCTTAACTGTATCTGATTAGGATTCTCCCCACCACAACAGATTACCTTGAGGGACTGCTATTCCTTAGTAAATATTGTTTTAGAAGCAAGCTGTGTTAGAAACTGTTTAAAGGAGCACTTGCTTACTAAGGTTGCAAAGTAAAAATTGAATTCTTTTTAAAAAAATGCTATATAGACTCTTAAATAAAAATATTCATATCGGATATTTCCCCCATATGTTTTCTTAGATTCTAGGTGCTAACGGACATTTCTGCATTCTTAGGGCATCTAGTACTGGTTTTGATACTCTTCTCTTTCGCTCTCCACCTAGCCCCTGATTGTATATGAGGTACAGCTATGAGGTGAATGGCAAGAATAGTGTCTGAAAGTGACATTAAGAGAGTCAGTGCACTGTTCTCCCAATTTGACCATTTCTTTTTGTTACTAAACCTTTTCTTTTTCCATTGTTTGAGATTCTCTGAGCACAACCAGAAGTCAGCTTCCTGAACCTCAGCATTTTAACATTGTTATTAAGGCAGTGATCATTTTAAGTTTGGAATATATTTTCTCAATATTTTGAATTTCTTTAAGTAGCTATAAATTTGGAGGGAGGAAACTTAACAACTGTAATTTTTACCTATTTACTATGTTTTAGTTTGATTCTGAATGATTTGCTTTTCTCTATATATATTTGTATGTAGGATAGAGACCTAGGAGATGAATATGGATGGAAACAGGTGCATGGAGATGTATTTAGACCATCAAGTCACCCACTGATATTTTCCTCTCTCATTGGTTCTGGATGTCAGATATTTGCTGTGTCTCTCATAGTTATTATTGTTGCAATGATAGAAGATTTATATACTGAGTAAGTGCCTACACTTAACTTTATTATGTCTTTATTCTTAAATAGTTTTAATACTGGAATCTTTTAAGTCAATCATAATTAAATCGTTACTTATTTTCTTTATCTTAAAATTTATGATAAATGCAGACAGACAAATAATGAACAGTAATCTGTATTTTTCTGTTACATGGCAAAACTTAACTAGCGTTACTGAACACTGTGGTTTGTTATAAAGGTTATATGTTCCATTAAAGATACAAACAGAGGTTACTTTCAATTCATAGCTGTTTGACAAAGTAAATAGGCATTTTTTTTTAAGTTGAAGATCCAATTAGAGCTTCATCAGAAGTACAAGAATTTCAGTTACTAAGTTACTTCATATTTACCTTGAGAACTGGAAAACATCAGAGTAGAAGAAAGCACTGTAAATAATAGTAAAAAGAGTGATTAAAAAGTCACGTAAGGTTAGAAAAATAATTGATGACTTCTTTAGAAAAGGACTCCTGGTTCAATATGCATCCTATCTTGACACGATTTTTGGTAATTCTTTCTTTGCAAACAAAACCATTTGTAAGAAATTCTCAATTTTAGGTCTTTGAATTATGTGAAAAAGTTATACATTCACAGAAGATCTCAGGTCCCTATTCAGTGCTCAAAGCCACAACCTCTATGAAGCAAACACATTCTGGTGCCTGGGTGGTAGCGATTATAATTCAGGCATTTCAGGTGCTGCCTCATGAAGTCCTCAATCAGAATGACACTTTTTTCTAGTTATATTTCATGCCTCTATTTTAGTTCATAATGCATTCTTTCCTCTATATGCCTGGCATTTGGTGGGCAAACAATAAATCCTTGCTGACAGAATGGCTCTTTAGTTGCATATTAAATATTTAACTGTATGCTAAATATTTGTTTCCTCTGCTAGATAGTAAGTTCCTTGAGAATAAAGATCAGGTCATAACTTACCTTTGAATTCTCACAGTACCTACTTAAGGAGCTTTGCATGTGGAAGGTATTCAGTCAATGCTTGTTGAACTGAAATGAATATGTATTAACCAACAAAGCTATTTCTCTCTAGTGTTGGTTGTATTTCTTTAATATAACCTTTTTAATTCATTTACCACATGAGCTTTAAAATAACCCAAATCTAAACTTCAGAGTTCTGGTGAGTAGTTCATATTTTCGGGTATAATGTGTTTCAGATAAACTGGACCCTAAATACAAGAAAACATTTCAAATCTACCAAGAAGTTATACTTTACATTAAACACTGGATTAAGTTAATCACTATCGGATTGACACTGGCTGTACTGTCACAGTCTTATGAGCCACTAGAAGATAATCTCTTCTAGAATCCAAGTTTTTGCCGCTTCCTTTTCAAAATGTTAGTGTTACAATTTGGCAACTCATTTTTTTTTTTAATGCAGAAGCTCTTCTACTTAGAGACCTTCAACTTTTATAAATAAGAAACCACTCGCTAATGTATAATATTAGCAGGCAAGTCATGCATTTAGCCTATAATTACTGTAAGTGGTTGTTCTGTGTTGTGTTTATTTGAAGTGAATGTAATTCATTACTTATATAAGAACTAAAGCATTAAGGATTGATTATTATATAAAAGCAGCCAACTTAGTGAGGTATCACTTTAGGTGTTTCATGCACATTTGATCCCTTAATCTTCACGTCAACCCTGTGAAGGAACTATTCTATTTCTGTTCTACAGACCAGGAAACTAAAGCTCAGAGAAATAATCTGAGATCAATGAGCACCCTTTATTAGTAAAGAGTTTTAGTGAGCTGGGATTGGAACCTAGGCAATCTTATTCCAGAACTCTTTTCTTAATTTGCTATGTTACGGAAATGAAAATAGAGATAATAATAATACAAAGTGGTGAGAAAATGAAAAATTTGCACACAGAATTGGAATAAATCACTTGAATAGGAATGATTCTAAAGGATAAAGAGCAGATAATGTAACGTAAAAATTACTTTGCCTCTATGGTCACTATAGCAATCAGAGGAAAACTATTTTGAGGGTATAAGGTAGAGGATCAGTATCAATGTGGGTGCCTGTTATAGTGTGATATTGAGAAGGCATAGAGTTTGAGAAGGTGAGGAGTAAGCTTGTTAGTGTTGCTGCTGCTGCAGCTACTCTGAAACTTTTCAGTGGAGAGTGGTAAGGCTGTGGCAGGTGTAGGCTAAACACCTCTTCAGGTGTTCCCCTTGTCCCATCTTGGAGAGATGAATGAGGACAGTTACCTCCCTCAGCAGATTTTTCAGTGTAGATAAAAATGGTTTATTTGAGGGACAGGGGGAGGGAATGCCCATAGACTATTTGTGAACAAAGAAGTGAAAGACCTATAGACTTTTTAAAAATCGTATGTCTGATTTTAATTTTTAAATTTTTACTTTTTTTTTTTTTTTTTGAGATGGAGTCTTGCTCTGTCATCCAGGAGGGAGTGCAGTGATGCGCTCTTGGCTTGCTGCCACCTCTGCCTCCCAGGTTCAAGCAGTTCTCCTGCCTCAGCCTCTTGAGTAGTTGGAATTACAGGCACCTGCCACCACACATGGCTAATTTTTGTATTTTTAGTTGGAGGCGGGGTTTTGCCATGTTGGCCAGGCTGGTTTCAAACTCCTGACCTCATGTGATCTGCCCACCTTGGTCTTCCAAAGTGCTGGGATTACAGGTGTGAGCCACTGTGCCCGGCCTAAAAATCATTTTCAGCAGTATGAGGGAAACAGGGAAAGTCTCAGTGTTATTCCATCTAAAATATTAGTATTTAATATAGATGATACTACTATTTTATTTGTTTGCAGGCAAGAATCATAAGCAGTTGAATTAAGTTATGAAACAGATGATTCTAGTCATTTTTCTTAACAGATGAACATCTTGTTCCATATTATGGGATTGGTTTACAGGGTCACAGAACAGTTTTAGTGTCAGCTTCTAGTATTTTTGCCAAATAAATGTGAAATACTTGCTTAGAATATATCAAAACATTTAACTGCGGTTAAAAAAATTAGCATCAGCCAGGTATCATGTAAATGCAGTTTTAACTACAAATTCATTCACTTAGAGAATCTTTTGAGTTTTATTTGTAGTCCAGGTTGTGATATTTTTGTGTTTCTGTTAAAGTTATCTTTGAAATTAAACTAATGTTAATATAATAGACTGTATGATGTTTTCTTTAAATTGTTAGTTTTAATTTATCTTTTTTTTTTTTGCCTTTTTAGGAGGGGATCAATGCTCAGTACAGCCATATTTGTCTATGCTGCTACGTCTCCAGTGAATGGTTATTTTGGAGGAAGTCTGTATGCTAGACAAGGAGGTAAACTTAGGAATTCTCACTTCATGTTGTTTATTATAGATGCTAATATTTTCCTATGAGATTTTGTTGGTTTGTTTGTTTTGAGAGAGTCTCACTCCATCTCCCAGGCTGGAGTGTAGTGGCGCAATCTCTGCTCACCGCAACCTCCACCTCCTGGGTTCAAGCGATTCTCATGCCTCAGCCTCCTGAGTAGCTTGGAATTACAGGTGTGTGCCACCATGCCCAGCTAATTTTTGTATTTTCAGTAGAGACGAGATTTCACCATGTTAGTCAGGCTGCTATGAAACTCCTGACCTCAAGTGATTCGGCCTCCCAAAGTGCCTGGTCTACTGTGAGGTTTTTGAATTTAAAATGGGCAGAACAGCTGTTGTAAAATTCTTTGTTATCTCATTTCACATAATTTCTACCAAACCTATTATGTGTTCTATCTTGCTTTTGTGGAATTCTCACATTTTATTTCCTAAAATTATGAATAATTAGTAGATAATCTCCTTTGTGCACCATGTAATTTGCCCTGATGAACATGTAGGAGAGTGCATTTAAGTTATTGATACTATTTGCTTTGAGGTGCCTGGCTCTAGGTGTGCTCCATGTGATGCATCTACACAGAAAAAAAGCTTTATAGATGAATATAAAGGCATGTGTAATGGCCTGTGGGTTAAGTTTCTGGACAATGGAAAGAGAATAGGAAGGAAAGTTATGTATTTCTGTTGACTGTTAGTGTTTATCAGAGGACCCTTTGCAAATATTTCTGCTATTCTTTGTCACAGTCTCTTGCTAAGAGCACTTTGTCTTAAATATCCTATTGCTCCTTTAATACTATTACCTAAAATTGATGGAACTAATAACACAATAGTACAAGGATACTGCTCCTTGGTGTTTTTTTCTGCAGTGGCATTCAGGGGTCTTTAAATTCCCTTGTATTCCCTGCAGTAGTCTGAGGTTAGAAAAGTACAAAAATTGGTAGATTTGCATATTTTAGTTTATGAATGAAGTGTTGTTGAAATACCTTAAAATTATATTTCCTTTTGCACAGCCCATCTTAAGCGGTGTCAGTATTAGGGGATCCTGCCTTCTTTTCGTAGACTGGGCACACTTATAGGTTATAGGAAATCAGAGCGTAGGATTATTTAAAATTCTCTCAGGATATCTTGGTTTACCCTTGCTTTTTTATTAATCTTCTTGACTTAATGTGACCTGTACCTTAATGTGACCTGTACCTTCAGTATAGATAATTATTTAGATTGACTGAGGGAGTATCATTATGGGTTCCTGACTATTTTAGGTAGATGTTCGTTCAGTCTCTAAATTCGACTTGTGGGTATGAGAAATGAATCCTATCATAAAGGACCACATCCTAAGGAAATAAGGACGCATGAGGCAACTTTTACTTTGAATTTGACCTGGAAACTAGTTAGGCTAAAAGTTTAGTTTATGACTCTCAAAATAGTATCCACAGCAGAAACAGATTTATTTAAAACAGGAAATTTATTTAAAGTTGGACATAAATTTGTTTTTAGTCTGATTGCAAGTTAAGAACACCCAGCCCAACTTTCCTTTACTACACTTATTCTTGAAAGCTGACAGAGAGTTCAGGCTCAGGTCTAGGAATATCAAGTCTTACAAAATATAATCTAAAGATTATGTTCTGATTGGTAGTGTCCTGAGGAGATCTGATAGTGTCCTGATATTTTGTCTGATCAAGCCTCAAAAACTCTTTTTTTTTTTTTTTTTTTTGAGACGGAGTCTCGCTTTGCCGCCCAGGCTGGAGTGCAGTGGCCGGGTCTCAGCTCACTGCAAGCTCTGCCTCCTGGGTTTACGCCATTCTCCTGCCTCAGCCTCCCAAGTAGCTGGGACTACAGGCGCCCGCCACCTCGCCCGGCTAGTTTTTTGTATTTTTTAGTAGAGACGGGTTTTCACCGTGTTAGCCAGGATGGTCTGGATGTCCTGACCTCGTGATCCGCCCGTCTCGGCCTCCCAAAGTGCTGGGATTACAGGCTTGAGCCACCGCGCCCGGCAAAAAATTTTAATGTAGAGGTCAACCCAGGGAATCAAGAATTTTTCAGAGTTATCTCAGGATTTGAACTACAGTGAAGCTCAAGGTCTTCACACTGTCCTCAGTGCACTATAGCGCTATAGATCTAGTTTGAAGCCAGTAGTATCCAGGACCTTAGCCAGAGACTTCAAGGGTTTGGAGAGCAGTAGAAAGCACAGCAATGCAGATACTTGGGCTACTGATTGTACCCAGTGTATGGGATTATTTTTGACTGTTAGAAGGAAAGGGAGAAATAGAGAGTTGGATAAAGAGTTTTATTTATTTGTTTATTTTATTTTATTTTTATTTTTTGAGATGGAGTTTCACTCTTGTCTCCCAGGCTGGAGTGCAATGGCACGAGCTCAGCTCACTGCAACCTCCGCCTCCTGGGTTCAGGTGATTCTCTTGCCTCAGCCTACTCAGTAGTTAGGATTACAGGCATGTGTCACCATGCCCAGCTAATTTTTGTGTTTTTAGTAGAGACAAGGTTTCACCACGTTGGCCAGGCTGGTCTCGAACTCCTGACCTCAGGTGATCCGCTCACCTCAGCCTCCCAAAGTGCTGGGTTTACAGGCATGAGCCACCACACCTGGCCACAGTTTTATTGATACATGTCTGAATCTGAGAAGATAGTGGAAAATATAGGAAAAAATGCTAGAAAGGTGTTGGAATTAAAAAGAAGTAATACTTTAATTAATCACCACCTTTTTGTGTTATTCAAATGCTGAGTATCAGTTAGAAAGGAGAAATTCTTGAAACTTACCCAGAAAAGAAATGAAACAGGAGAGAAAGCTCAGAATTAAGGAGTTTTTCTGGAGGAACATTACGATTTTAGGTAATAATTCTGTAACAGATGTTTTAAAAGAACTTTATATAGCAGAAAACTAAAGTTAGGGTATTGCTTATTTTTCTATGGTACTTTCTATTTAGGTCCCTGTTGCCTATTACTGAGTTGAATTTTGATAGTGATTCAATGTTTCTAAGCTGTTTGAAGATATTTTCTACCAGTTTTACACTCTACTGTATTAATTAGAAAGACAGCTCCCTGTTGCTCTTCTGGTCTATATGAGCACAATTGAAGATTTATTTTTTTATTGCATAGTCAAAAAATTTGTTTCCTTGATTATTTGAATAATAGAAGCTCAATGTCTAGAATTTTGGCAATACACAGAGGTACAGAGAAATAGTAAAACTTATAAATCTAGTTCAGATTACTGAGAGAAAGCTTATGAAACACATTGTTTTTATTCTTTTCAAACATAGAAATGCTCTTAAGTACATACTTATTTTAGAGCTAAGAACAAACTTAGAGACTATCTATCTCAGAGTTTTTTATTTTTTATTTCACGTTTAATTTTTTTTTTTTTCCATGTCTTAGGGTGCTGAAAAATCACAAGTGGGTTTCTGGTGAAGTTCTTCTTTTTTTTGACTCACTGGTTTTTAGACTTTTTTCTTCTTTTTAAAGCAGTATAACCTGCTTTTCAAATGAAAGCTTACATGAAACTCCAGTGTGTAAAACTGTTGAAAACATAATTGTTCTGGTTGAAGCATGGGTAAGGGGATCTGGGATTTTTCTTCACCAGTGACTTCATGGGCATGCCAAGAAGCTCCAGAACTCCAAGGAATAGTTTAAAAGCCCCTTTCTCTTTCTTTCTGGTCAGTTTATTTTAAACCAATAATAAAAACCCCTTTCTAGGCCAACTTGTAGCCTAGAGAGATAGAGTGGCTTATGAAAGTTCACAGCAGTTCAGTGGCAGAGTCAAGACAAAACGTCGGAATATTTACTGCAGGTCATTGCTCTTTTCCAGTGCACCCACTTCAGAAGCTGTGATTTCACTATACATACTTGAAAAGCTGTGGTATTTGTTAGCTATTGTTTTGAAACAATTATTAAGATGTTAAATTTCATGATCTTTATATTTAAAATTTCAAACAAATAATTTGGTACTAAATAATTATATTAAACTCCCATAGTTTCCTTTCTTTTCAGGAAGGAGATGGATAAAGCAGATGTTTATTGGGGCATTCCTTATCCCAGCTATGGTGTGTGGCACTGCCTTCTTCATCAATTTCATAGCCATTTATTACCATGCTTCAAGAGCCATTCCTTTTGGAACAATGGTGAGTTGCTTGAATCTTACTTTTAAACTGAAAAAGTATACACATTCTAATAGACCTACTGTCCCTCCAAAATACGTCTTATTAGATGTTTTAATAGTTTCAGTCAGTTCCTGCCCAGTCCTGGAAAGTTAGATGAGGAAAATACTGTTGTTGTTAGCCTCCATAAAATTTTGGTTAAGTTTAAACCTATAGTTGGCTTTTTATTTTTTTCTTGATTCTGTAAGCCTGTAAAGTGAAAGGCTGACTTTAAAAGAGAGCACTGGCCAGGCACGGTGGCTCCCGCCTGTAATCCCAGCACTTTGGGAGGCCAAGGTGGGCAGATCATGAGGTCAGGAGATTGAGACCATCCTGGCTAACACAGTGAAACCCTGTCCTTACTAAAAATACAAAAAAAATTAGCTGGGCGTGGTGGTGGGCGTCTGTGGTCCCAGCTACTCGGGAGGCTGAGGCAGGAGAATGGCATGCACCCAGGTGCAGTTTGCAGTGGAGGTTGCAGTGAGCTGAGATCGCGCCACTGCACTCCAGCCTGGGTGACAGAGCCAGATTACATCTCAAAAAAAAAAAAAAACAAAAAACCTCACTAAGCATTTATGTCAATAATATACGTTGCTATAGATGTTAAAATGTGTTCACATATCTTACCTATAAGCACAGGCTTGGAAATGCTTTGAATTATTTAAATATATTAAAACTAGAACACATAAAATGAGTTAACCCACAGTCTCCCAAATCTTGGTGTTACCTTTTTACTAGAAACAGAATTTTAGGCCTAGACTAGAGTGAAGGCTTAATGTACACTTGTGCATACATGTTCATACATCTATATGCCAATGCAAGTTGCAGGGTGGTTACTGCTTTTAACAGAGGCCCAATAACTTAGTCACGGTCATACAGACAGTTAATGGTAGAACTGCCACTAGAGCCCACAATCTCTGTTTTAATCTTGTTTGGGTTTTCTTTCTATTATATGGGAGGTAACAAAGAGTTTCACAAAAATTTCAGGTGACTTTGTTTTATAGTCCAATTTTTTTCAAAGATACATTGAATATTATACATTTTTATTAAATCTTTAGGAATATTTTGAAACTTGCTTCAAAATGGAAATTTTTTTTTTCAAGCCAAAGTAAGTGATAATGGTCAGAAAAGGGAAAGGTAATTAATTATATCAGACCGGGAAAGAATTTGCTTTATGGTAGTTGCAGGCAGGCCATCCGAAAGTACATAGAGTGAGTCAAGTTACTTCTCAGAGATCATCTGCTGAATTGGTTATTTTCATAGTGCTTTAAAAATTAAAATTCTGATTCTGTTAAAATTTTTATCAGAAAGTTTTGAATTTGGTATTGGTGAAACTGGTATTTCAAAGTTACTTTGTCTCGCTAAAATTGTAAATTTTTACCACTTTGTAAATGGAGTTTTAGACGTTAATATTCAGTGTAATTTGGCTTTAGATAATGTAATAATTATAAATTATTAGAATATAATATTTAAAGTCTGTGCTGAGCCAGAGAAGGTTTATAAAATTGATCTTTAGTGAATAAAAAGACTAACTGTTGGTACTTAGCAGGCTCCTACAATATTATGTTCTTAATTTGCATTCTAATGAAGGAATACTGGGGGAAGGGCATTCTCCTGGCCTCATGTTTTAACCCGATGTGTGCTTTAGGGTCTCCTTTTCTCCGCTTAAGAGTGTGAAAACTTGTTTTGAACATGAACTTGAAGAACTTGAGGTGAATGTTTCACCCAGGTCTTCATTAAGTACTTGAACTACTTAAGTTTGTGGTTTTAGTTGTTTTGACTTGTTGACATTCTGAAGGAAATGGTTACATATTCTCATAAACTCAGTGATTCTTGACCCTGGGCACAGATTAGAATCACTTGGGGATTTAAAATTTAATGCTCAGGGCTTTCTTTTAAGCTAATTAGTCTGTCCTGCTTTAAACCCAATCTGTAGTGTTTACCTGATTCCAGTTCCTGGGATCTGGGGATGGATCTGTTAGCCAAAAGGCTCCCAGACCATAGGTACCAGGTGTTTGAGAAGCCAGGTGCCGCTACTAACTGAATACCTTAATTTGAGAATCAGAGTCTTCAGATCCTCCTAAGTGCTCTTCCCCAGGCCTTATCTCTTTCTATCCCCCATTCCTTTGATCTCTTGGCTATTGAGCCCTTTTTCTGGGTGATCTTCACTCTAATTCTCTGTTCTATGAAAGTTTCCACAACTGGCCGGGCATGGTGGCTCACGCCTGTAATTCCAGCACATTGGGAGGCTGAGGCAGGATCACTTGAGGTCAGGAGTTTGAGATCAACCTGGCCAACATGATGAAACCCCATCTCTACTGAAAATGCAAAAATTAGTCAGGCATGGTAGTGCAGGCCTGTAAACCCAGCTACTCGGGAGGCTGAGGCAGGAGAATCGCTTGATCACTGGAACCCAGGAGGTGGAGGTTGCAGTGAGCCGAGATCATGCCACTGCACTCCAGCCTGGGCGGCAGAGTGAGACTCTGTCTCAAGAAAAAAAAGAAAAATTAGATTGATTTTGGAAAGCTAAAAACTTTTTCTTTTGGGAATTTGTCCAATAATGATTTAAGTGCTATACCCAGAGATTTTGGTCCTGTAAGAGTTCCTTGGGAATGAGAAAGGATTTGCCAAGATGTTCTGGAAAAGGATTTTAGACATGAAGTCTTTCTTTTGTGGGCTGTAAATCTCAGATCCTAAATTTTGATCTTATTGTAGGATTCCAAAGGACAAAGAACAAAATTACAGAGTTTTAAAACTCATAGAGGCAAGCTAGCATGGGAACTAATCACCTTTCTTTTCTAGAAAGATTTATAAAATTGGCCAGGCGCAGTGGCTTATGCCTATAATCCCAGCACAAGATTAGCCAGGTGTGGTGGCGGGCACTTGTAATCCCAGCTACTCGGGAGGCTTAGGCAGGAGAATCGCTTGAACCTGGGAGGTGGAGGTTGCAGTGATCCAAGATTGCGCCACTGCGCTCCAGCCTGGGCAACAAGAGTGAGACTCCGTCTCGAAAAAAAGAAAGATCTATAAAACTAATGTTAGAAAAACTTAATCATCTAAGGTGAGCTGTTCACAAATGCTAAAGCAAGCAAAAGGATTTTATAAAGATATCAAGATCAAAGGCTCATTATGTGGGGTCAGTGATATAACAGAGTAAAAAAAGAAAAAAGAACGTCTCCATCCCATTCTTCCTCTTTATTTTTCAAATAAAATGTAACCCTCAAACAAAAAAAGTAGGAGGAAAGATCCCCGGTAAGAGGGAAGTGAAGCCTGAGATACACAAAGCAGTTGATTGTACAGGAGTGAGTACCCAGCCGCCTTAGCTGAAAGTCTTGTTGCTCATAAAAATTTTCTTTTAGAGGTACTGAGAGATTATATTAAGTAATGTTTGAGTAACTGTATGAGAGCAAAGGTGCTGTAAAACTGGACAGGCAAATTTACTTTTCCAGGAGGAAAAAGAAGAAAGTGGTTCTACCTTATAAGAGTATTGAGGTATTAGCCATAGTATGTACATCCTATCCTTTAGTAGAAGGTGACAGATATTCTTGTCTCTGACCTATTCAAAAGATTATTAATAACTTAAGAGACATGGTGGTGTGCTGATTCAATTGAAAAGGAGTGTGAGACTAGGGAAGAAACTAGTAATATAAAATAATGAACTGGTAATATGAAATAATGAAGGCAGCATCTAAAAAGATCTCATCAGACTGAAATGATGTGCCAAACCTAAGAAGGTGAATTATAATAAGGATCAATAATAATGCATTTGCATAGTACTTTGTAGTTTACAAAGCATTTTCACATGCATTATCTTGTCTGGTTTTCAGAAGAACCCAAAGGGATAGGCAGAGCTAGTGGTGTGGTTATTCCTATTTTACAGAACAGAAAATCAAGACTCTCCCATAGTTAGTTTTCTTTGTTGTGCTGATGGTGGTGATGATGGGTTTTTTGTTTTTGTTTTTGGCCATTTTTCTTTTCTTCCTTTCTGTCAAAAGGAATCCTAGCTTAATTCTGAGAGCAGTGGGTATGTTTTTTTGCTGTTTTCTGTTTGTGTGTTTTTACAGATGTACTGAGGTATAATTAACACGTGATAAGTTGCATAAATTTAAAGTGTACAATTTGATGAATTTTAATACACACACACACACACACTTTTGAAATCATTACCTCACTCAAGATAAAGATGTTTGTCACGTCGAGAAGTTTTGTTATATACCTTTGTAATTCATCCTTTCTTTTCTTCTTTTTTCTCTCTATTCTTAGGTAACCACCAGCTGACTCTCTCATATCATAGTGTAGTTTGCATTGCTGAATTTCCTTTGAATGGTAGCTCATACAGTATATATTCTTTTTTGTTTCACTCATAAAAGTTATTTTGAGATTTATTGACGTTGCATTTTATTAATCTGTCTGTCTATCTATCTATCTATCTATTTATTTATTTATTTTGAGACTGGGTCTTGCTCTGTCGCCCAGGCTGGAGTGCAGTGATGTGCTCTTGGCTCGCTGCAACCTCTGCCCCTGGGGTTCAAGCAGTCCTCCTGCCTCAGCCTCCCTAGTAGCTGGGACTACAGGCAAGCACCACCATGCCTGGCTAATTTTTGTATTTTTGGTAGAAACAGAGTTCACCATGTTGGCTAGATAGGTCTTGAACTCCTGACCTCAGGTGATCCACCCATCTTGGCCTCCCAAAATGCTGGGATTACAGGCATTTATTAATAATTTGTTGTTTGTATTGCCCAATAGTATTCAGTTGCATGGATATACCATAATTTATCCATTTACCCAGTAATTTACTAGGTTTTTTTGCTATTGCAAATCAAGTTACTGTGAGTATTTATGTGCAGGTCTTTCTGTGGAATTACATTTTCATTTCTCTTGGATAAATACCTAGGAGTAGAATGGCTGGGTCATATGATAGTTTAAGTTTTCAAGAAACTGCTAAACTTTTCTCAAATAGTTTTGACATTTTACATTTCTATCAGCAGTCTATGAAAATTCCACTTGTTCCACATCACTGCCAGCACTTGATATATCGAGTCAGTCTTTTTAATTTTAGCTATTCTAGTGAGTGTATAGTGGTGTCTTTCAGTTTTAATTAGCATTTCCTAATGACTAATCATGTTGAAGATCTTTTTATTTGCCTTTTTTTTTTTTTTTGCCATCTGTATATCTTCTTTAATGAATGTTCAGATCTTTTGCCTATTTTAATAGATTGTTTTATTGAGTGATAAGGGTTCCTTACATATTGTAAATACAAGTCCTTTGTCTTATATGTATTTTGTAAGTATATACTCCTATTTTGTGAGTTGTCTTTTCATAATCTAAAGAGTATTTTTTGAAGGGCAAAGTTACTAATTTTAAAGTCTAATTTATTGTTGTTGTTTTTTAATTTTATGCTTTGCACTTTTTCTATTCCATTTGAGAAGTCTTTTGCCAAACCAGACATCACCAAGCTTTCCTTGTATGTTGTCTTCTAGAAATTTTACAGTTTTAGCTCTTAAGTTTAGGTCTAGGATCCATTTTTGGCTAATTTGTGTATAGTATGAGTTAAGGGTCAGAGGGGTTTTGTTTTGTTTTATATATGACTGGTCAGTTGTTCCAGCACCATTTGTTGAAAAGATTATCCTTTCTCTGTTGAGTTGCCTTGGCACCTTTGTTGATAACCAATTCACCATGTATGTGTGGATTTTTATTGCTGAATTTTCTCTTGTTTCATTTCGATTTGTTCTATTTCAATTTGTCTTGTTTTTAATGCTCATACTACACTGTCTTGATTACTATAGCTTTGTAAGTCCTGAAACCAATTCTTCTTTTTCAAAGTTGTTTTGGCTTTTCTAATATTCTTTGCATTTCCATATAAAGTTTAGAATCAGCTTGTCAGTTTCTATAAAAAGTCTTCTGGGGTTTTGATTGTGATTACATTGAATCTGTAGCACAGTTTGGGAAGAATTGACATCTTAACATTATTGAGTCTTTTGATTAATGAGCACAGGATATCTCTCAACTTCTTTAGATATATTTAATTTTTCTCAGCAACGTTTCATAGATTTTAGTGTTCAGGTTTTGTCCATCTTTTGTTGAATTTATTGTCAAGTATTTCATATTATTCTGTTGGTGAATTATATTTTTTAAATTTCTTTTTTTTCTTTCTTTTTTTTTTTTTTGAGACGGAGTCTTGCTCTGTTGCCCAGGCTGGAGTGCATTGGCACAATCTTGGCTCACTGCAACCTCCACCTCCCGGGTTCAAGCGATTCTCCTACCTCAACCTCCCTAGTAGGTAGGATTACAGGTGCGTATCACCATGGCCGGCTAATTTTTGTATTTTTGTAGAGACAGGCTTTCATCATGTTGGCCAGGCTAGCCTCGAACTCCTGACCTTAGGTAATCCGCCTGCCTCGGCCTCCCAGAGTGCTGGGATTATAGGCATGAGCCACCACACCCGGCCATTTTTAAATTTCAAATTCTGATCGTTTATTGCTAGTACAGTCATGCATCATTTAATGCCAGGGATATGTTCTACGAAATGAGTTGGTTCACAATTTTTTCATTGTGTGAACATTCCAGAGGGCACTTACACAAACCTAGATGGTATAGCCTCCTACACACCTAGTCTGTATGTTATAGCCTAATCTTACAAAGCTATAGACCTGTACAGCATATTATTGTACTGAATATTGTAGGCAGTTGTAACACAGTGGTATTTGTGTCTGTAAACATAGAAAAGGTACAGTAAAAATACAGTCTTATAATCTTATGGGACCAATGTCAGATATGTGGTCCATCATTGACCAAAAAAAATTGTTATGTTGCACATGAGAGTACAGTTGACCTTTGGGCAATATGAGGGTTGGGGTGCTGACCCTTACCCCCTGCCCGTACAGCTGAAAATTTGCATGTAACTTTTGACCCTCCCCAAATCCTCAACTACGAATAAGCCTACTGTTGACTGGAAGCCTCACTGATGAACATGTATTTTGTATATGTATTATATACTGCATTCTTACAATAAAGTAAGCTAGGGAAAAGAAAATATTATTAAGAAAATCATAAGGTTAGCTGGGTGTGTGGTTTGTGCCTAAATCCCAGCTATTCAGGAGGCTAAGGCAGAAGGATCACTTAAGCCCAGGAGTTGAGGCTCTAGTGCTCTATGATCGTGCCTGTGAGTAGGCACTGCATTTCAGCCTGGACAACGTAGTGAGACCCTGTCTCTTAAAAAGAAAAAGAGAAAATCATAAGGAAGATAAAAATGTATTTGCTATTCTTTAAGTCGACGTGGATCATAATAAAGATCTTCATTTTCATCTTCACATTGAGTAGACTGAGGAAGAAGAGGGAGGGGTGTCTCAAGGGTGCTGTCTCAGGGGTGGCAGAAGCAGAAGAAAATCCACTTATAAGTGGACTTAAACAGTTTATACCCTATTTTTGAGTGTTGACTATATGTAGGAAAACAGTTTTTGAGATACTGGCTTTGTATCCTACAACCCTGCTAAATTCACTTATTCTAGTTTCTTTACATTAGTTTTTTACATAGATTAAAATTTTTTTTATTATTTTAAATTTTTGTGGGTACATAGTGTTACTTAAAAAAATAGATTATCAAATTATTTAAACAAAGACAGTTTCACTTCTCTTTTTTGGTCTGTATGTCTGTTATTTCTTTTTGTTGTCTGATTGCACTGGTTAAAACCTCCAATATAATGTTGAATAGAAGAACAGACATCCTTTCTTTGTTCCCAATCTTGGAAGGAAGACATTTAGTCTTATGCTGTGAATTAAAATAATAGCTTTTTTTTTTTTGTAGATGCCCTTCATCAGCTTGTTAAAGTTTCCTTCTATTTGCAGTTTGCTGCAAGTTTTTTTTTTTTTTTTAATTTTGAATGAGTGTTGGATCTTAGAACAGCATTTTCTGCATCTTTTGAGATGATCTGTGATTTTTCTTTTTTAATTCTGATAATATGGTGAATATCATTGATTTTCTAATCTTTAATCAGTCTTGCATTCGTTTGATGAACTTCACTCTGTCATGATATATTCTTTATTTTATATATTGTTAGATTACATTTGCTAAAATTTGTTTTTTACATCTAAGTTTATGAGAGATATTGACCTGTAGGCCAGTCTGGAAGCAAAGATAGAATAAGTAATAGCCACATTCTTGGTTTATGTCTGAGATTGAGAAGATGTGATCAGTATGTAGATCTTTGGCTATTAAGTACCAAGAGGCGGTACTTGTTTTTAACTTGTTCTTGTTGTAGATAAGGGAGGCCCTCAACATGGAGTAAATCTATCTTCTCCCCACTGCCTCCTTTCACTCTCCTCTGAACAGTGACTAGGGGAATAGAGGAGAGCCCCATATTAATTTGAGTTCCAGGGTTTTCACCAATATATTAGACCCTCTTAGCTGCTAAATTGTGTTCCAAAATAATGTGGAAGCCCAAATGGAAAACAGATACAAGCATGATTTTATTATTATAGGTATATTTTGCAAATTAAGTATTTTTAACACTCTAAATTTAACAAGAGCAGTAAAGTTGTGATGGATACAAATCTAATATCAAGGGGTATGAATAAGCTATTACTTATCTTCAGCACCCAATTTATTTAGTTATCAGTATTGAGAAAAATTCTTACTTCACAAGTGAGTTCATTCCATGTGAATTTTTTTTTTTTTTTAAAACAGCTTGCCTTGTAATCTTGGAGTATTTTTCAAGTAACTTCATCCAGAGCTTGATCATAAAGGAGTGGGGAACTGGTTTCACAGCTTAATCACTATTTCTAACAAACTGCTCACATTTTTAATCATATATTAAAGAGTTGGACAAGAAAAGAGAAAATATTGACAAATACTAAGCAATTGCTAATGTCTTTTTGAGACTATAGGTTCCTTTATTGACTGTTATGTGCACTGAAGGCAACATGTGCCCTCACTTTAGCTGCCACTCAATTGTGTCACACACATTGTGCTATAATAGTACTTTTGCTTATATAATTTTTAGTGAACAAATATGTGCAGGCCTTAATTGGGATGGGGGCGAAGGAGATAGAATAAAAGACTAATATAACATTATAAGCCTTCCTAATCAGAGACAAAATTCATTCAGTTCAGTATATACACAGAGATAAGCAGGAGAAACTTTATTCTGAGGTTTGCATGAAAATGAGTTAACCTGGCTATGATCTCTTCAGTGTACTGATACTTGGTATAAAACTCGTTTGATCTGTATGTATCTTATTACAATTAAAAGTATTTTAAAAAGAAACTATTTTCAAAAATATATTCAAATCAAATGCTTGTGGAATCCCGGAAGCTCTTCAGTAGGACCTGAGAATTCTTTGGAACAGCTTAAAAACCATTCTTCTAGACCATATAATTCTACATGGTCTAGGAATGTTTTCTTCCTAGAAAGAATTTTGTCTCTAATTCTTATTTGAAATTAGAGTTCTGGCAAACTAAGGGAAAAATACATAGGTCTTGATTACAGTGTGTTAAGGTTTATGAGTCTTGTAGTTATTAAGAAAGTAAAAGCAAAAATTGAGATGGAATTTATCACTCCCCATATTTATGACATATGTATAATTCATAACATAAGACTTAAACTATCTTAAAAACACCTGCTTATTTTTCACATTTCACATAATATAATATGAGCATAAATTCATATTATTCATAGGCTTAGGCCTAAACTGAAACACAGATAAATTGGGTTCCTGAGTCTGATGTTTAAAATGGTATTATGGAGCTCTATAACTCTGACACATTTATGTTGTATCTGAAAAGGAGATGACAATACCCTTTGGCTTGTTTAAAAACACATACACACACAAAAGGATCTAATGAAGACTTTTTACTAATATTGGTTCAAAGAGATCTTTCCTTCTTGTGCAATCACTATGGATTTCCTACCCTCTTCATTTCTCTCAATCAGTGTCTTCACATGTTTCATTCAATTTTTCTCTCACTTTTACTTTCTGTTTATTATAACCTAAAATGTGTAATTTAAAGAGATCTTAGAGGTGATTCAGTTCTACTCCATTTTACAGGAGGTCAGAGTGAAGTGATCTTAATTAGATCGTTCGCCGGAAAAGAGCTGATTTTATAAAGAAAAATGTCACAAAAATAAATGTTTCTAATTGGCCACTTTGGTTCTAGAATCTCTGTATGGTCTTCTCTATAATTTTAGACTTTGCACTACTAATAGGCAGAAAAATATTTGTACTATTTTACTAATAACACATAGATAGTGATCTACTTCTATTAGGATTCCAAGGCAGTGTAGAATAGAAAAGAGCATGGGCTTCGAGGCTGGCAGATTTGAGTTGAAATTTTGGTCTGGCTCTCCACTAGCTATGAGATTATGGGAAGTTACTTATCCTTCTCTGAGTCCCCTTTCCTTCATCTGTAAAATAAAGAAATAACACATATAAAGCTCTTAGTTTGAGCTCATATTACGAGCTCAAAAAGCGTAGCCAGATAAGTAAATTGGTTATAATAATGAAAGACAATGGATAAATATGTTTTAAAAAGCATGACAGCTGAGAGTGAAAGAGGAGAAAAAAGGACTATGGCAGAGATAGTGTGGGAGAATAGGAAAAAATGGTAAACTAAATTGGATAAGAACTAGTTCAACTTGTATTTAGTTTAGTTCTAATATTTTAGAGCATACCCTTTTCTGTTTTCATTAGTGTACTTCTTGCACAATTTTAGCCCATATTGAACTTAAACATTTTCTTTTGTGATCAAATTGTGTTTAAATTGTGTCTCTTTTGTTTTTATTAATGTTATTGTTCTCTGAGTAATCACACATTTTTATTTAATTTACAGGTGGCCGTTTGTTGCATCTGTTTTTTTGTTATTCTTCCTCTAAATCTTGTTGGTACAATACTTGGCCGAAATCTGTCAGGTCAGCCCAACTTTCCTTGTCGTGTCAATGCTGTGCCTCGTCCTATACCGGAGAAAAAATGGTAAAGAGAATGCTAAATCTTATGCAATTGTTTCACACAATATATAAGTTCTTAAGGCTGTTGTGTACATGTAACTTCAGAATTGGCATGTATTTATGAGAATGACAATCTTAAGTTTGAGCCTAAGGAGTTCATTTTACTATTTCCTTTAACCTACACTGTTAGGAGTAATAATAAATTATACCCTTATTCCACTTTCTGAATATCGTGCCATTTACAATTAAGTCAAATGCTTTCCTACGGTGTAGAGTTGGGTGTGAACTAAAGCTGCATTTTACTCATCTTGCAGGCCAAATCTGGTCTGCTGCCTGTTTTTGTCAATAAAGTTTTGTTGGAACTCAGCCGTGCCCATTTGTTTATGAATTACCTGTGGCTGCTTTTATAGTACAAGCATCAGAGCTGGCAGATCAGTAGTTATGTCAGACATACTATCACCTGCAGAACCTGAAGTATTTACTATCTTTCCAGATATTTTAGTACTGTACATATATGTGTGTATATATATATATATATATATATATATATATATATATATGAAGTCTCTGTCCCTAGATATTTTACCAGATTATAAATATAGCATATTCAGGTGCTTATACAAATAGGTGATAATTTTGCTCTGCCCTTTCTAGACCGGAAGCATGTAGACATTTATAGAAATGGAGGATGAATAAAATAGCTCCTATAGTTTGAATTGGCCACATTCTTTTCTTTCCTGAGACTGGTGCTTATGAGAGACTTTGGTTAGAAGTTTTGTAGTTTATTTTTTAAAGTAATTTTTTTTTTTTTTCGTAAATCAGTATTAGACTGTTGGGACCCATCAGTATCCTTACTAGGAAAGGTAAGGTTAAAGGGAAATCATAGTCAGAAGTCACAAAAGTTCCTCTAAGTCACTAGGGCTAGTGAAGGAGAGGAGGTCTGGTGAGAGCTTCCTCACCAAAGATGCTTTGCGTTTAGGTATAGGAAGGCTTGTGTGTGTCTCTGTTTTGGGGAGTAAATCATGGGAACCTAAATCTGAATACTAGATCTGCCTCTCATTGACTGTGTCACGTTGGGCAGATCACTCTTAACCTCAGTGAGTCTTGGCTTCCTGTAAAGTAATGGAAGAAGACTACATTAAATGATTTTTAAGTTTTTTTTCAGCTCTCAAATTTTAAAATTTTTTTCTCAGTTTTTTAGTTTGTTGATTTCATAGTTATTAGTTTAGGATCTTTTTTGTGCCAGGTATTGTGCTAGGCACTGGAAATACCTAGATGAGTAGCTTCTGCCTGCCATGGTTTATAATCTAGTGAGGTTTTTTATATATATGTACACACATGTATTTGGAATTGAACAGTTACAGTATAGTGTGGTAAGTACCGTGGTGGAGATATGTTCAAGAGGCAGTGGAATAATGAGAGAAGGACCCACCTCTTCCTGGGAGACTCAGCAAAGGTTTTAAAGGGAGAACATTTGAGCCAATGCTTTCAGGAGAGAAATAGGAGACGAGAGAAGGCATCCAGGTGGGGAATTACCAATTACAGTCAGTAAATGTTTGTTGAATGAATGAATGAATGAATTTCGAATTTTATTCTTTATTTCTTTGGTGCCATTATAAATAAGAACTCATAATACCTTAATTGCATAATTTTTAGGAAAAGAAATTATAGAACCAAGGAGAGAGTGAGCAAAGAGATGACAAGGCCACGATTTGGGAAACATTATTTCAAATGGAGGTCTCTCGACTCTTACTTTCTTTCCCTTTGGCTTTTTGTGAATAAATGCCTATAGAGTTCTAAGAAGTTATGGAAGTCTAGTAGAACCAGAGGGAACACTTAGAGACTTTTTCAAGTTTTGCCAGTGTCAGTAATTTTTGTTCTTCATGTACTTGTTTCAGCCTTTAATGCAGAAAGAATATTGATTATAACCTATGGCTAAATTGAAGTCCCACCTATATATTGTGCCTCTTTTGGTTTTGGCTTTTCATTTTACTGGTTTATTTCTATCCTTCAGAGATGATTTTAAGTGTCAAGTACCTGCTTTCTGTTATCAGTGTTTATGTAATATGGAAATCATACTGGAAGTTTACTATTAATTTTAATATTTTCCAGGTTCATGGAGCCTGCAGTTATTGTTTGCCTGGGTGGAATTTTACCTTTTGGTTCAATCTTTATTGAAATGTAAGTTTTGATAATGTATTTATGTTTTGAGGGATTTGATTATAGTAAGACAATTTAGGAGTTAGGGAACATGTAAAGTCATCAGTTGGGAGAATATCTAATAGTCTGTTAATTCCATGATTCCAGAAAGGGGTCTAATAGGCTATATAAAGGTAGCTGTTGACTGTGTTCTTAAATATTCAGGTGATGTTTATATCTTTTTGTATTGTATTCTAGACCTCCCTCACCTAAGAGGAAATCTTAGAAATCAAAGCTATGTGTTAAAGAATGGTAGACCAGCCTTTGATCATAGGCATGATTTAAGGAATTCCTGGTTTTTATTGTATTTTTAAAATATTTCTGAGGATCTACGGAACTAGGTAAACCATTACCTACTAGTCCATCTAGGTCCTGACATCTTTTGATGCATAGTCATTTCCTAGGTTCCTTCCATAGAGGCCTGCAGGAGTGCTAGGAAGTGTGTATGTAATTGGAGGTGAGAGGTATGCCACCTTGTGCCACTTACTGTGCTTTACATCTGCATCCTTTGTCACCATTGCAAAATAAAAAAGCCTTTCTTTTCTTAGTCTTTGTCCCAGTGCCCCCGATGGGAATGCTCTGGTTATTTTATGCAAGACAGTTCACCATATGGGGCTTTCTCAGGTATTGCAGCTATACACCCTTGGCTCCTGTCCACTAAATACCAGTCATTGTGACAACTTAAAATAGCCTTACATGTTTCCAGATGCCCCACTGCGGATTGTCTCCTGTATGGTAGGAGTTTTCTTAACAGACGTAATTGGATTTGGTAGTTGGTTAATTGAAAACGATGACTCATGTAAGAGAATTATTTAAAAAGATACATACGTAATATTTTAAGACAAGTAAATGTACATCCTTCGCTGTTTTTTTTTTTTTTTTTTTTTTTTCCATATAGAGCCACGGTCTTTTTCTTCATTGGAATTTTTTCATTTTTTTTTCTTTGACATTCGTAATACAGATTCTGTGTTTTCCATCCTTTTTAAAGTGAGGCAAGAACATAAGGTCCTATCTGAAGCATTCTAAGTGCAGAATCCTTCTAGATTTGTACATTTGTGCCCCAGTCTATAGCCATCTCAATCACATCGAATTTTATAACTTTTTTAAAGGGACTCACCTTATCAAATCTTTCCAAAGCATTCAACATAATTTTTATAGTAACCACACATCCTTTTTACTCTGATGTTTATTGGTTTATGTAACATTTAATTTATTCAATTTAGTCTAATTGTACTAACAGGTACAACTGACATAAGTAGATATGGAACAACTCTTCGTTGTCACTTACGAGTTCTGCATATGCTGTGGGCATTAGTATCTTAGGAGTTGGAGTGTGTATCTCTGTAACTTGTGGTTTATTAAAGTCGGTTCAGGAACTTCTTCTTTAGTTCCAGTCTGACAATGCTTTGTGCCTTCACCCATACTTGACCTGTGACTACTTTTTCCTTTCTACCCCTGTCCCCAGTATTTCTGAACCACATGTCTTTGTGCTTCTGCGGGCACTGTGTTCCACTAGATAGTTTTTCTGCTGTTTCTTCAACATCTGTTTTGTCCACCCTCAAACCCATTCTCCTCCTGGTAGCCAAAGTGGTCTTTTTAAGGTGTCATGTCATTTCTTTGCTTAACACTTCTTATTTTAATTGAGGTGAGGTCCCAACTCCATAACATGGCTGTTAAGCGTCTTAATAACCTAAGAACTGGTCCTGTTCACTTCTCCAACTTCATTTCTTAGTTCTTTCCCCTTCGTTTAAAGTTTTAGCCGTACTGAATTACTTTTAGTTTTTCAAAATGCAGTGGATCCCCTTTATTTACTCACTTTTGCTTTTGCTGCTCCTGTGCCTGGAACATTCTTTTTTTTTTTTTTTTTTTTTTTGAAACAGAGTTTCGTTTGTTGCCCAGGCTGGAGTGTGCAGTGGCACTACCTCGGCTCACTGCATCCTCCACCTCCCGGGTTCAAGCGATTATCTTGCCTTAGCCTCCCGAGTAGTTGGGGAGGCATGCGCCACCATGCCCAGCTAATTTTGTATTTTTAGTAGAGACGGGATTTTACCATGTTGATCAAGCTGGTCTCGAACTCCCGACCTCAGGTGATCCATCTGCCTCAGCCTCCCAGAGTGCTAGGATTATAGGTGTGAGTCACCATGCCTGGCATACCTGGAACATTCTTCTAGCTCCCCTTACCCTCCGCATTCCTTATCTGATTCTTCTTCCCCCATAAAGCCCCATTCAGCCACAATGGGAAAATAACCCCTTATGTGCATTCATGTAGCACATATCACAGTGTATCATGGTCTTTACTGGTGTTTCCCAACTAGCTAGTAGTCTTCTTGAGGGTAGAGTTGTCTACTGCGGTTCTCACTGCTTTCCTGATACATGATAGGGGCTCTGTAAATATTTGTTGAAAGAATGAATGATGGGGAGGCTGAGGCGGATGGATCACCTGAGGTCAGGAGTTCGAGACCAGCCTGGCCAACATGATGAAACCTCGTCTCTACTAAAAATACAAAAAATTAGCTGGGCGTATTGGTGTGCGCCTGTAATCCCAGCTACTCAGGAGGCTGAGGCAGGAGAATCGCTTGAACGTGGGAGGTGGAGGTTGCAGTGAGCTGAGATTGCACCACTGCACTCCAGCCTGGGCAACAAGAAAAAGAAAAGAGGCTGAAAGGCTCTGTGTAATTTAATGATGACTTGGTAATGGATTAGAGTGAAAGATCTTTTTCTTAATTAAAAATCTTAAAGCCCTTTCACTTGCTGTCCTCTGAAGACAGTGTGAATCTTCTTTAGGCTTGCTTTTCCTAATTTTACACATTATTGCTCTAACTTATTTTTCTATTTAATAGAGTATTATATTTCCTGTTTAATAAAATACAAACTACATTGCTTGAATTGTGTTGTATCTACAAAACAATATGGATACAAATACGGATTTTTTAGCTATTTTCATTTGTTCTTTTCTACATTATACTTCTTTAAGCTTCTGTTTTATTCAGTTTGTGTAGAGGTGAATGCCCTACTGAAGAATCTGTTTTTCAAAGATTATCCCAAGACATTTTTTGAGAGAATTCTAGTGGATTTAATTGATGAAGACATGGTAAGAGAAACTGTTGGAAGATACTTGAAAGAAAATCATTAAGTGAGAAAAAAATGAGAACTGAAATACGAGACTTCTAGGAAGAGCAGAGTGAGCTTTAAGAATAAAGACTGGAAACCTGTGTCTTTATTGCATTTACTTAGGTATTTCATCTTCACATCTTTCTGGGCATATAAGATCTATTATGTCTATGGCTTCATGATGCTGGTGCTGGTTATCCTGTGCATTGTGACTGTCTGTGTGACTATTGTGTGCACATATTTTCTACTAAATGCAGAAGATTACAGGTGGTAAGTACCTATTTGTGGAAAGAAATTTGGGGAACCATAATATTTTAAAATAAGATTTCCTTTGAAATCTATCAAGTGGAGTAAAAGAGCTGTATAGAAATTTTGTTACTTAAAATAACATAGGGATTTTTTTTCCAGTTATAAAAATGATACATATTTTAGAGAAAAAATAATATCAAATTTTTAATGTATTAATGGAGTTCTATGTTAGACACGTTTTTTACAAAGTGCTTGATATGAAAAGAGTTTTATGAGAAGCATTGCTCCATTCTAAACACAAGGAGACTTAGATCTGGAAAAGGAGATAGTGTATTTATGGTCACTGGTAATAGGGAATCTGACAAAATTCAATATCGAACTTTCTAATTCTTAGATGTTCTCCTTGTTAATAAATTTAAATACCATATCTATGCATTTGTTTTTTAAATAAGTTTTAAAGGACTTTAAAGGATGTTTTATTAAATTATTTGCTTTAAAATCTTTGTTTTAGTGTCATTCATTCAAAAGAGTTATCTTCTCTCCCCCTCCCCACACCAGGCAATGGACAAGTTTTCTCTCTGCTGCATCAACTGCAATCTATGTTTACATGTATTCCTTTTACTACTATTTTTTCAAAACAAAGTAAGTGGAGACATTTTTTCACTTTTTACTTAGGAAACTAAATTTGTCCTTTAAATACTAATATTTAAGGCCTTATGTTAAACGTAAAAATGGATATCCTATATATATTTTGTTTTATTTCAGGATGTATGGCTTATTTCAAACATCATTTTACTTTGGATATATGGCGGTATTTAGCACAGCCTTGGGGATAATGTGTGGTAAGTTATGAAATTCTTTGAACATCATGAGTAAATCTGAGTTTCTCTGAATCGGAAAAATACAGTAAATGGAAATTAAGAAATTCTATCTGTTGTTTGATCAGAAACACCAAAATAAACCTGAGTCTGATTTCAGTTCTTTTGACTCTTCCCCACAACGTAATTTATTACCTTATTAATTTCTGTTTTTATAGAAATTCTAGTAATTCTGTATAGCACAGAATTTCATACCACAGTTAGTTTTTCATTCATGTTGAGAATTGGCTTTTTCATTTTATTTATTTATTTTTAGAGACTCAGCTTCTGAACTAGCTGGGACTACAGGCACCTGCCACTGTGCCTGGTTTGAGAATTGGCATTTTTTAAAGCTTAAGTTCAATGGAAGATCATGATGTAGGCATGTTAAGGTGTTGCCTGCATGATTCCTGTTTGGAAACTTCTCAGACTATTATTGGAGAAACCAGGAGATACCTATGAGACAGCACAGTTTACTTGTTATGATTGCATACTTGGGTATCTACAGACTGGATTTAAGTTCTGGCTGTACCATATGTATGCTTTCCACCTTGATCTAGTTCCCAAAGCTCTCTAAGTTTTTGTAAAGTGGGGATAAAACCACTATTTATGGATCTATCATAATCATCTATTAAAAGGAAGAGGTAATAGTTTTCACCATATGATAGAGTCTCTAGAATGTGTGAAGTAGCTAGAAAATAAGGAACTTTTGGAAACAGTATGATAAATGGGAAAGGCATAAGTATGAGAGCCTGAAAACACTGGAATAAATGTCCATGCTGTTGCCCAGCTTTTTTTGTTGCCATGAAGGTCACATTAACCTTTCTAGGTCTCATTTTTATCTGTAAAATGGGCATATCTTTCAGAGTAGTTGTGAGGAATAGTGTCATGTGTGTAAAGCACCAAGTGTAGTGCTGGGACTGTTATTAGGCAGTTAAGGATAGCCATTTACATGGTGAGGTATGGAAAGATCTGGCCTTTTGGGGTCAGTCTGTTCTGGGTGTGAATTCCCCACTTAATAGCCCTGTTACTCTGGCCAAATTATTTAACCTTTCTTCGTCAACTTTACTCATTTGCAAAATAGAAATAATACTTACCTCATAGGGCTGTAAAGAGGATTCAGTGATTAAATGTGGATAAACATCAGGTGACTGGTAGATGCTCAGTGAGGGGTACCTGCTGCTGCTATTGATGAAGCCTAGAAGTCCTTGTGCTTCCTTCTGCTCTGGAATTGTGTCTGTGCTTCTGCACAGTCTCTGTGGGATTCCACACCTTGTGTTTTCATCTCAGAACAACTTTATGACACCAAGTCCAGGCAGAGGTACCTTAACGGAAACTCATACAAGTAACTCACTTTTTTTGGGGTTCAGTGTTACTTGATAAATGAGACTGGTCCCTTAATTACTTTGTAGGAATGATGTGTTTTACCTGATAAATGAGACTGGTCCCTTAGTTACTTTCTAGGAATGTTGTAAGTCTGAGGGACTAATCACGGTGGAAACATTTCCAGAGAGTGGGTACTTTTCCTCCTTTTTCTGTTATTTGCCATTGGCTATTTATGTATATATGTGTGTATTTGATAATTCCATCTTTGGCTATATAAGATATATATATATAAGATGTGATAATCTTATTAAAAGCTAGGTCTTGGTGTGACATTTATGGACACCTGTGGGGTACCAAGATTGCTTTGTTTCTCCATCAAAAGAGCCTGTTCAATTCATATACACTATGTATGTGATCACGTGTGTGCGTACACACAAATGGGATTGTCTGTAAAGTAGTGAAACATTCCACAAGGAAAGATCATTCTCTATGTTATAGTCACATGTTTTATTTATAGCTGCTGTGATAGCCATTCCCTGTGACAATTAGTAACCAACTTTGAGGAAAAGATGAGAGGGACTGAAGGTTAAAACTAAATTGTGTCATGTGGAAACATCCCTATTCTTGGGCAGTCAGAAGGTTTCTTTAGTATTATTGGCCATCCTTTCTTCAGAGTATTGTTCACTGGACTCCTCTTTGTTTTATCTGATTTTTCTTGATTATCACCAACATTCAGTGAGGTATAGAATCAGTTAGGCAGAGAGTTAAAAAAAATTTTCTTGACTTTTTCTATAAGTGATCTTAGGAAGACCCAGAGAGGTAACACGTCTTGACATTTATAAAGAAAATGTAGCTAAATTTTTTGAGTGCTTTTCCTGCTGAAATTTCATCTTGCTGCCTGAAAATCTTGGCACATTTACAGTTCCCTGCTGTTCTGGCAATGTCCCAGCATTTATTCTTTAATGGGTTTATATGCTTTCAGTGCTTCATTTTTCAGGGGCAGGTAGGGAGAAGCTGTTTAGACTGGAAGTGATTAGAGTGTCACCATAATACAAAAATTATATCCATCAATTTATGTTGCTAAAATGCTTAAGTCAGTAATTAGAACAAAAATATTTGTTGATTTTTTTAAATGTAGGAAAAAATGACTACGTTAAGGTGGGATATTATGAGCATAGCATTTTTGTTTTGAGGAATTAAGTTTAATAGTGCACTTCTATTATTCCTAAAATATTTACTTTTCTAGAGGGCATATTCAGTATTCTCTTTTTATAAAGTCATGCCCTTGTAAGTTTATTCTTGAAGTACTCATCAGATTAGGAAAAATGCGGCCGGGCGCAGTGACTCACGCCTGTAATCCCAGCACTTTGGGGAGGCCGAGGCAGGAGGATTGCGAGGTCAGGAGATCAAGACCATCCTGGCTAACACGGTGAAACCCCATCTCTACTAAAAAATACAAAAGATTAGCTAGGTGTGGTTGTGGGTGCCTGTAGTCCCAGCTACTTGGGAGCCTGAGGCCGGAGAATGGCGTGAACATGGGAGGTGGAGCTTGCATTGAGCCGAGATCGTGCCACTGCACTTCAGCCTGGGCAACAGAGCAAGACTCTGTCTCAAAAAAAAAAAAAAAAAAAAAGATTAGGAAAAATGATTCTCTAGGTTGATACTGTTTTGATTTTAAGCATATTTCTGCTCAAAGGGAACAATGTTTTGTACATCTGGAAAATTGGATTTGGTTTGGCTCTAGTATTATACCATTAAAATTTTCAATGCTAATTAAAATTTTTTACATCTTTTCATGCCGTAAGGATTCAGATATATTTTCACAAAATTGAGTGTTTTTTCTCTTATCCTGTAAAGAATTGTATTGTAACTATTTTAAAATGCATTATCAATATTTTAAAATGTAATATCATTATTTCCTATTATAAAAGAAATGACTAGTCATTGCAAAAATAAATGCAAATAGTGTTGTTTTGTCATTTTGTATTTTTTTTTGTATTTTAATATTTAATAACGGGAAACTTTCAAATATATACAAAAATAGGGACAATACTATATATAGTGAGTCCCCATGTCAGTGTAATTATCAACTCATGGCCTATCTTGTTTTATTTATATACCCACTTTGTATCCCCCCTTTTATTCTGACATGGATCTTAGACCTTATGTCATTTCAACTGTAAATATTTCAGTGTATGTCCCTCCCTGAAAGATAAATATAATTTCTTAATATGATGGAATAATTCAGTTAGTGTTCAAATTTACCACACTTGTAATGACTTCTTTTTAAATATAGTTTATTTACATTGAGATCAATTAAGGTTCATGAATTGCTTGGCTAAAATGTCTCTAAGGCTCTTTTAATCTTATAGATGTTCTCTCTCTCACTTGTAATTTATTTTTAAAACTTAAAAAATTTCTGTGGAGTCTTCTACACTCTGGATTTTGCTGATTATATTGTTGAAGTGTCATTTAAAGTTTCTCCAAGTGGTAGTTAGATCTGTAGGCTTGATCATACTCAGGAATACTTGTCCAAGAATGTTTAACAGGTGGTTTGTAAGCTTTTATCAGGGGAGCACATAATTTCTGGTTCTATTTCTATGTGAAGTTAGCAGCCATTGATAGTTATTGCCTAGCTCAAATAATTCATTAGTGTTTACACTAGTCTAATTCTATTGTTTCTTTTATATTTGTTAGCTGGAATACTTCCATAAGGATAACCTTCCTTTCATCAACCAGTTGGTAGCCTTGGGGTATAGTTCATATATAGGAGAAACAGGAAAGATGCTTGTTTCTTGCCTTTCATTCACCAGTTCGGTGAATAAAAGTTGGTTCAAGGGTGATTAACTAGGCATTTGTTGTGCACTTGCCATTGTTAATTAACGGAAGGTTTTCTTTTAAGCTTTAAATAATACTGGTCTACATCATATATTCCTAAGACCAATGTAGATTTTTTCTCTGACAGTTCAATAACCAACTGCATTGTTCTAAAGAGCCATTAGTAGGTTGCTGCAAAAGTAATTGTAAAGCTGCAAATACTTGTGCACCACCCTGTATTTGCAATAAAGAACCATCCAGTTCATTCATTCATTCATTCATTCATTCATTCATTCATTCAACAAATATTTACCAAGTATCTTATGTGCCAGGCATTATTTTAGACACAGGAGGTAAATATTTAACAAAACAAACAAATATCCCTGATTTCTGGTGTTTTAAGCTCTAGTTGAGGCTAATTATTAAAAAACAACATTTCAAAACTTCTGACCCACTTACATCTCTCTCCTGTCAATTCCCGCAAATACGTCATCCCTTCTACCAACTACATAGCTTCTACAACTTAAACATAAAAAAGAAGCCGTCAGAAAATGCCTCTTCTCTAGAGCTTCAGTTGCTATTGGGACATGGTTCCCTGTCCTTCCTTAAGAGAATCCCCTGTCTCTTCTTACTTTATCTATTGGATTTTGGGAAGATATATTGATTTTTGCTTTAATGACCTAGAATAATGTATCTTCAAATCAAAGAAGGCATGTTTTTTCATTTAACAGCCTTTTGCCATTATGAAATTATTCTTGCTTTATAAAAGATGTATTTTAATTCCGTAGTTACTGATTATACAAGAAATAATTGCTGCTTGGTTACATGTGGTGTATGATGGTCAGACTCGGTGTATTATGGTATCAGGTGATTTGCAAAGCAAATGATACAGTTTTAGTAAGTTCAGAGAGAATACTAACATAAAGATACTACCTTTAAAAAAGAGTAACTTTCCAGAGCATAGAGTATTTAGTGTTTTTAAATGATGGATACTGCTCTGTATGTATTTGTTTCAAAACATCTTATTTTATCTTTACAGGAGCGATTGGTTACATGGGAACAAGTGCCTTTGTCCGAAAAATCTATACTAATGTGAAAATTGACTAAGACCCAAGAAAACCTGGAACTTCAGATCAATTTCTTTTTCATAGGGGTGGAACTCGCACAGCAAAAACAAACGCAAGAAGAGATTTGGGCTTTAACACACCGGGTACTTTGTGGGTCTCTCTTTCGTCGATGGCTTAAAGTAACATCTATTTCCATTGATCCTAGGTTCTTACTGACTGCTTTCTCCAACTGTTCACAGCAAATGCTTGGATTTTATGCAGTAGGCATTACTACAGTACATGGCTAATCTTCCCAAAAACTAGCTCATTAAAGATGAAATAGACCAGCTCTCTTCAGTGAAGAGGACAAATAGTTTATTTAAAGCATTTGTTCCAATAAAATAAATAGAGGGAAACTTGGATGCTAAAATTACATGAATAGGAATCTTCCTGGCACTTAGTGTTTCTATGTTATTGAAAAATGATGTTCCAGAAAGATTACTTTTTTCCTCTTATTTTTACTGCCATTGTCGACCTATTGTGGGACATTTTTATATATTGAATCTGGGTTCTTTTTTGACTTTTTCTTTTTTCCCCCCCAATCCAACTGCATCCTTTTTTTTTTTTTTTTTAAGAGGGAATTAGAAAATATTAAATCCTGCATGTAATATATCTTCTGTCATCTTAGTTGGACCAACTTCCCGTTTATTTATCTTAAAACTTTACAGTTACATCTTAATTCCATCCAAAGAAGATACAGTTTGAAGACAGAGGTGTACTCTCTACAATGCAATTTACTGTACAGTTAGAAAGCAAAAGTGTTAAATGGAGAAGATACTTGTTTTTATTAAACATTTTGAGATTTAGATAAACTACATTTTAACTGAATGTCTAAAGCGATTATCATTTTTCCCCCCAAGTTAGTCTTACATCTTTTGGGTTTGAATGAAGGTTTTACATAAGAAATTGTTAAAAACAAGGGGGGTGGGTAATAAATGTATATAACATTAAATAATGTAACGTAGGTATAGATTCCCAAATGCATTTGGATGTACAAATCGACTACAGAGTACTTTTTTCTTATGATGATTGGTGTAGAAATGTGTGATTTGGGTGGCCTTTTACATCTTGCCTACCATTGCATGAAACATTGGGGTTTCTTCAAAATGTGTGTGTCATACTTCTTTTGGGAGGGGGGTTGTTTTCTTTGGTTTATTTTCTGAGACTCCTACAGGAGCCAAATTTGTAATTTAGAGACATTTAATTTTGTTAATCCTGTCTGGGACACTTAAGTAACATCTAAAGCATTATTGCTTTAGAATGTTCAAATAAAATTTCCTGACCAAATTGTTTTGTGGAAATAAATGTGTTTGCAATTTGAAGATAACTTTCTGTTCAAAAGGCAAAATTAATGCCATTAAAAAATATATAAACTATATTACTCTCATACAGGGGACCCATACTTTGAAATCTCCAGACTTGCTTATATCTAGATTATCCAGCACAATCATAAAGTGAATGACAAACCCTTTGAATGAAATTGTGGCACAAAATCTGTTCAGGTTGGTGTACCGTGTAAAGTGGAGATGGGGTAAAAGTGGTTAACATACTATTGGATCAGCAAATAAAAGTTACAGTTTTGTAAGAGAAGTGATTTGAATACATTTTTCTGAAACTATTCATAATATGAAGTTTTCCTAGAACCACTGAGTTTCTAGTTTTAATAGTTTGCTATGCAAATGACCACCTAAAACAATACTGTATAATGGTATTTTTAGAAAGACTTGAAACACCTGTATTTAAACCTTACTATGAAAATCATGTGATTAATAGTTACATAAGATGTTTTCATTTCAAAATATGTATCTATATATTGATGGACTCCACATCCTATATTGTGACATGTAAGTCCTTTAAAAGGTGAAAGTACGATTTTTTACCTCTTAAGTATGATTGATATGATCCAACATATTTGATCAGAAGCTGTAGGTAAATCTACTCTTCAAGAGGACAAAATGATATATTAAATGTAATTTATTGGTACTTCCATTTTCTCTTCCTTCTTACTTGCCTTTAAGATCTTCTAAAAAAGAAACTAAAAGTTAATATTTAGTTGCTTATATTATGTAACCTTTTAACTATATATAAAATACTTTTTTGGTTTCTTTCTCACCGCTTTTATTCAAAAGTACTTTTAACATACCAGTACGTAGTCTGTCTGATGGGAGTATAAATTGGGCAGTAAGCTTTTGTCTTAGTAAAATGAAATTTGTTTCTCATGATATGAATCTTGCAGGTAAGATGTAGGGTTTATTGAAAATGTGTGGGTTAAATACTTTCAGATACACCAATTCTTTCTACTAAATTGAGCTTTATTTGAAGTTCTTTGGAATCTGGTGAAAAATAATTTTCTAATTTCCAAATACATTAAGAGCATTACAATGAATATTAATCACCTTTAAAGTCTTTTAGAAAAGGACTTGTATTGGTTTTTGGCTGTGTAGAGGGGCTGAATGTGTGTGTGTGTGTGTCTTGTTCTTACAGAAGATGTAATTCACAAATAGTTTAGCTCCCTAGCGCTAAGTTGTAGAATAGAAAATAGAACATTATTTAAGTTAATTGAAGGGTGAGATTTTCATACCCCCACTAATGCTGTGTATCTGTCTTTCGTTTGTTAACATTCTTTGCTTAATTTCTTTCAACTGACACTTTGAATAATACTATCAAAAACTAAGGCTAGACATTCCCCGTGTATCTTTAAGCATGCTTCTCCTGAAATTTAACTACATTAGTAGTTGACATTTGTATACATATAGCCTAATACAAGAGTAGGATCAGGTGGAAATGTACTGGCCTGAGGGATGGTGAAGCATTCTTTTAGTATTTTTTATCGTGTTGGGCTCCTAGATTGTACCGGGGTTGCCCATAAATCAAACCCCATACTCTCAGAATTCATTACATTGTGGTGATATCCGAACCTAGCGAATGGTATGCTTGGGTGTTTTCCATTGAGAGTGGATGGACCTCTTTATATAGTTGGTTGCTGCAAAATCCAGTTCTTCCAAAAGCCACTTTATTTAGGGTTTATTCACAAATCTTATCCATTTTGATATAGTGTTTGTTTTCTAATGTTTATTAACCACCTTATACCAAATGTCTTGCAAAGAAATGTTATTAAAACCTTGAATTTTTACAAATGTGAGAAGTGTATTAATGTATTTGTTCAGGAAAAGCTACATACCGAAGGGCTTTTGTATATGAATTCTGTGGTGGGGAGACCCATTTGTAATCTCTATGGCAGTTCCATCTAGGTTTTAAGTTTAGATTTCACCGTGTCTTAGTGCTTCATTCTATTGGTTTATTGGAACATGTAATAAATAGGAGTAGTGATGTATTAAAACACAAGTATTCATTAATGTTTTATATCTTCACTAAAATTATATAATTATGAAACTATTTCATCAATCAAGGTGTTATATTTCAGAGAAGTGAACATTTATGAAGATTATTTGGAAGTGTGTACAGAAATAAACTAGACTTACAAGTAGGTTAGATCAGAAAGTTAACATATGAACCTGTAGAGATCTTGTAAGACTTAAATTCAGTGTGAGGAACAACTCTAGTTCTCTCCTATGAGGATTTCCTAAAAGCCATCTGATTTAGCATTCTTACTGGAGCTGTAGACAGAAATCTACAAAGACAGAAGTGAACAAAACTAAGTTCTTATTCCACTGTTAGGAATGGAAATAAACTTGTGAAGTCTGTTTATTTTGAAGTATTGGTGAACTAGGCGCTTGCTAATTGATAACTGCAGCATAGTTTGTGTTTACTCCAGTTCATCAACTTGGGTCATTTGAAAGATATAAGAGTTTAAGGCAAGGAAGAAATAACATGGAATTCCATTTGAAGGACAACAGAACATTCTTGGAAAAGCAGCTCCTGTTGGCTTTTCATCTGTGTCAAACTTGAATTTGTAAGTCCCCACAGAGCATGGACAGTCGGTGCAGAGTTCCAAGGAAACAATTATTGCCGATGATCACTTCCATTTTGTATGCACTCTTTGGTTCATATAGGCCATATTCCAACTGGCTTTTTAGTAATAGAAGTCCAGTATATAATGTATCAAATACAATTGAGGTTCTAACCTAGTGTGTTAATTTATCTGAATTTGGATTTTTTAAAAGTAATAAAAGGTTAAATGTACTTCCTTTGGATTCCTTATTTCTTTCCTTTTTGAAACATGAACGAAGCATAAGGGATAACCCATTATTGACAGGCAAATGAAGAACTTAATTATAGTTGTCCACAATTAAATAAAGCAGGGGTCTGCAGACTTTCTGTGAAGGTCTAGATAGTAAACACTTCAGACTTTGAGGGCCATCCAGTCTCTGCTGAAACTATCATTGTAGCACCAAAGCAGCCATAGTAGGCTATATAAACTAATGAGCATGGCTGTGTTCCAGTATAACTTCACAAAAATGGCCCGCAGGCCATAGTCTGCCAACCCCTAGAATGATGTATTAAAAAAAGGTTTAAATTTATATTTTGAAAAAGGACTTTAATGTACCGTAAAGTTGAGAGAATGGTCCAATGAGTAAGATTGTCTTTCTTAGGAATGATTTTTCTTTTATTGCCATTCTTTTGACTTTTTTGTATACCTATTTTGTATACTCAGACTTTACCATCTATTTGCCTGCCATCCTCTGATTGATGATACTTTGCATTTGTTTAGCATTTACTACTTTTTCAAGGCAGTTTCACTTGTTCCCTCACAACCGTCCTGTGAAGCTGGTAGAGTAAATAGCCGTGTTTTGTGGATAAACCAGAGCAGCTGAAGGTGCTCTTATGTTTAGCCCAGAAGTAATCAAGATTCAGGGCCCTGTTGTCTTGACTATTGTAACTGTAAAATGGGAGTGTCACCCTCTCTAGCCTGGGAGGCAGATAATATATGCAGAAGTTGCATTGAAAATTAGTGTTCTATGCAAATGGAAGAGATTATTTTTATTGTGCCACATTGAAATCAGTGGTTAATTTCTCCATGTCTATTTGTACGTTTTGTTTTTCCGTTTCTGACTAGTTTTTAAAAATCCTGACCAACCTTCTTGGTTCTTCTAGTTTTATTAGCTGCCTCGGTCAACACCTGTACTTGGCAATTCCCATTAGCCAAATGGTACAAATTTGGATTACTTTTGATTTCTTTAATGAACACTTTTTTGTCTGGTTGGAAAACTAAGGACAGAAGGGACTCTTATGCAACCAGTTTCTTGATTTCAAGTGAACTATTTTTGTGGAACTGTTACTGTGCAATGTAACAGAAAAGGGGGGGAATAAGCCTAATTGGGACATGTGGAATCAGTGTAGTTTACAAATGTATTTTAAATTACTTAATTATTTAAAATGATTTTCAAAGTTTGCATGATTACTTTCACAGCCATTTCAAAGGGGAAAACATGCAGGAGATGGTTGCAGGGGAAAATTGATATAAGTGGGGCTGGCCAATGTTATGGTTATTCTTATTGTCTCAGTCTAAGCCACTAGGATTACAGGACTTAATCTTGGAAGGTCAGTGAAGAAAAGGGAGAGTCTGGAGAGTGAGACGTGGAAGGTGATTCTAAGTTGGAGTTGGTCAGAGAGGTCTGCTGCAATTATAGACCAGAAAGGTAGGGCAGTCCTGGGTAGGTAAGTGTCACAGATAGGGTAGCTGCGATGCTGGTATGAGGATGTGGGATATGCAGTTATCAAGGTGTCCCAGGCAGACATGGAGGGTGTGAAGCAGCGAGGCCATGTTAGGATGACTGCAGGGTGTTTAATGCCAGAAAACTGGAATGTGGGAGTTGTAAGGAGCCAAGACTGGAAAGGTAAAAGGAAGGCTTGGTGGTGGATGGAGGACCTCGTATGCCACCCTGAGGAGGTTGGATAAAGGTTTTGGAGAGCCAGGAAGGGTTTTAAGCAGCTGCTAAAAATTGTAATATATTTAATTACATTCTCCAAAAAGCTCAGTATCTTCTCAGTGGTCAGCAATGTAAATGAAAGAATGAGCTGGCATGATGAGAGTGCCCTCTATTTTGGAGGTTCTGCTGCCTGCACTGGAATAAATTATCATGTATAGTGGCCTGGAAAGGCAAAATGAGAAAGTGGCCCAGGTGGATAAAACTCAGTAGATTTGAAGGGGCAAGAGAACCCAGTTACTTTGGGCATAGGGGTAGAGATGGAATGAGTTGGGTGGGAGATGGACATCTGAGAGGAGGAAAACACTTGTTCAGGTTCACAGAGGACCCAAAGATAAGGCAGAGGAAACCCTGAAGTAATTATGAATATAATAATGGAGCTAAGTTGAGCAGTTTTATGTCATAAAGCCTGTTATTCTAAATCTACCTCCAGTTTTTTCATGGTTTTTAAATTAAGGAAAAAATACATTTTAAAAAAATCATCTAACCCAGATTAGAGTTTAGCTTTTATAGTTCTATCTTATGGTGTCCCTTTTCTATCATTCCTTTCTGATCTTTCTAGTGAACCAAATGTTTTGTTGCCATTTATTGGTTGGTAGCCAAAGTAGCAACTAAACTGGCCTTCTACTTTAATAACATAAAACTGCAGCTTGCTCATTCTTCGACATCACTGTCTTCAAAATATTTGGACAAAGGGTGTTGGTGAGAAGACTGGCCACTACTCACCAGGTGGGGATTGGAGGTCATAAAAGCTCACAACCTCATTGCTTGCACAAGAGGTGGCCTCTCATGTCTGTTTTCCAGAGGAATTCCCTTCTAATGAGGAAGCCAGTTGGTGGTTTGCCTAGTGCCATCTGGAGACCTGGAAGTGTCACAGAAGTTTGTTAGGCCTTTTAGATGTTGACTCTTTGGACTTGTCTACCCAAAGGTGGTGACCTTCATAGGGGTGAATGCAGAGAGCTATGGCGTTGGGTTTGACTCCTTACGGTATTCAGGCAGAAATGCATGCCATTCGACCCCCTCACACTCCTTTGCCTATGTTGTGGCCACTTGGCCTTCTCTGCCATTTGGTGGCATTTATCCCCTTCAAATTCCTTCCTCCCACCTGCCAGTTTCTAACCAGATCTTGCCCTGTCTGGCTCCATTCTGTATGTTATGTGCCCATTTGATGAAAACAGCATGAGGCAGGGTCAACATGGCATTTCTAAGAACGAGGACAAAATATGAGTAGCATCCTTCCAGTAGTTAACTTTTAGCCCTTTACTTGTGTGAAGGACTTGTTATCCTAGTTGATAGATGAGAAGACAGATGCCCATAAGTGCAAGAAATTTCGGAGTTTGATGTGAAGCCCAGCTCTGGGATCCCTGTTGACTATTTTGTCATTGATGTATGTGGAACCATGTGGAAATCCAAAAGGAAAGTTGTCCATTTTTCTGCTTGCAGTTTAAATTGGAAAAAGATTCTACTGGGCATGATGCAAAACATGTCTACACATACACATTTGTGTGTTATACTTGACAGGGACATTTTACTTGTGTAAAAAGATCTTTGAAAAGCCTCACAGTAATACTTTTTATATCTCTAAATCAAGATGGCTCAGTTCTGACAATTTTTACATTTAAGGTACAAAATAGAAGTGGTTTTCAAGTATCTCTTGATTAGTCTCCTAAATTATTTGGGCATATGTTTTTAATTGGCAAAAAAAAAAAAAAAAAAACAGACTTCAGAAATTGGTCATTTTTATTCCATCAAGTGAACAGTGAGTGGCTTATTTAATAAAAACATGTCTGTAATGTAACACAAATAGCACGTACAGCTGTTCATTTGTGTCTTTTTGACTGTATGAAGCATCTTAGACTGTTTTACTGAAAGATAGGGTCACCGAGAGGGGAAATCTGTGGACTTAAATCTTTCTTCCTACCTATCGCCAGCCTCTAGGTTAGGGTAGGTGGGTGCCGCCAGCAAGCGCCCTTCATGGCTGGACTGGGGGATGTGGAGAGAGCTGAGAGAATCGAAATCCTCGATTTTTTTTTCTTTGCTGAAAGGGACCTCAGAGACATTCACTCATCCCTGCAGAGAAGCAGCTGCCCGAATGCACATAGCCCGTTGGTAGTGACATGAATCGTGTACACAGGGCTCCTGGTCCAGCGCTCGGAGTTCTAACCACTGTTGCTGCCTCTGGCCACGTGTGCATCGGGGAGTTGTAAAGTGAGTTATGGAAATAAAACAAGGCGGGAAGCCCAGCTTCGATCTTCAGAAACAGCATTCTTGGGAGCCAGAGGCCAAGGTGGCGCCCTGGGCAGGCGCCTTTGGCTGGGTGGGCGTGGAGCTGGCCCCCGGCCCTTGGCTTCAGCATCTTCACCTCGCTCGCCTTCCTCCGAAGTTGCGGAGGTGCCGGGAGGAGGAGGGGCCTCGCCTCGGGCGCCCGAGTGATTGGCTGCCCAGGGCTCCTGGCGAAGGCTGTGTCGTCCAGCCCTAGTGGAGAGGGGCGGAGCGGCCACTGCTCCAACCACCGCCGCCACTGCCACAGTCGCAGCCGCCGCAGCCTCGGCCGCCGGGCAAGTAGCTCCGAGCAGCTGCTTCCCGGAGCCTCGACGAAGACAGGGGGCGCCGCGCTCCACTTGCTCCGCGCCCGAGCCATGCCCGGCAGCCCTGTGTAACCACGGAGTCCCAGCCGCAGCCGACCGACCTAGTGTGCGCCGTCCTTCGGCCGAGCTGAGCTTTCGTGCACGCAACTCCCTCTGCCCCCGCCGGCCCCGCGCCACCATGCCCCAGGCAACTGCACTTGGGGCCCTGGTGTCACTGCTGCTGCTGCTGCCGCTGCCTCGCGGCGCCGGGGAACTCGGGGAGCGCCCGGACGCCACCGCAGACTACTCGGCGCTGGACGGCGAGGAGGGCACGGAGCAGCAGCTGGAGCATTACCACGACCCTTGCAAAGCCGGTAGGTGCCACCGCCGCCGCCAGGGAAGTCCCGCAGAAGTTTGCCTTTGAAATGCAAATGAGGTGGTGGGCAAGCCTGCGCTACCGTCTGTGGGGCGGGTCTCCTCTCCCCTCCCCTGAGATCCCCGGCTCCCCGGGAAGACAATGCCTGCGAGGAATTGCTTAAAAACCACTCCGAGGCTGGGACGTCCCGGCCCCAGGTTTGCGGTGCGCACCGGGGGGTCGGCAGCCGGCGCGTTCCCGAAGCTAATCAGGGCGAGTGCCCGAGGCCGAGAGGGCGCTCAGGGGCAGGGTGGGTGCCAGGGCCGCCTGGCAGCGAGTGGGCAGCACTGGCCACCGCCGGACGCTCCGGGCGGTAGCAGAAGAGCCGGGCTGGGCGCGGCGCTCCCAGGCTCAGATGGAGTTCCTGGCTCCGATTTCACAGCATTTGTAAGTTTCGCGCAAAGTTTCCCAAGATCAGTGGTTACTCTTGTGAAGAGATTTTAAAAAGAAAAGCGTCACAGCGGGCAAAAGGAAAGGGGTCGCCGAGGAAGAATGAGCAAAACTTCCCTGTAGCGGTCCCGGCCTGAGGGTCGCCCTGGGCGGGTGGAGATGGAAGCCGGCAGGTGCTCTAATCCCGCCAGGAAGCGGCGCCCGGGGCGTACGGGCCTTTCGGGCGCAGTTGCCGCCCGGGTGCTGCAGCTCCCGCTTCCCCGGGCCACCGACCGGCTCGTGAGTGCCGAGGGGAGCGGCTTCCGAGCTGGAGTCGTTGAAGCCTTAGCCTCCGAAGGGCCCCGAGCGCATGTTCCAGCAAGCTGATGAGTGTGGGGCGGTTCCAGCACTGACAGAGGGGTGCTCACGCTCCCAGGGAGAGGCTGAGCTCAGAGGCTCGCACAGACGCTCCTGGCCCATGGCCAGTGGCCCGCGGGTAGTGGTGTTTATCTTTGGCTTTGTGCGGCCCCGTTTCCCTTGGCGGTCGGCAGAGAAGAATGGGGAGGGAAGAGTGCGACCTCCACCCTCGGAGGGGCAGGTGCTCCTTCCCGGGGCTGTGGCTGGCCAGGTCTATGCGGGGCCTGTGGGCCGGTGATCGCCCCTTCAAGCCCTGGAAGCCTCTATCAGTTCCAGGTTCCTCATCTCTAAACTGGTGGCAGTAATTATAGGAGGACTCAGGTGATTTATGGGAAAATTCTCTGCAAGTGAAATGATGGCATTGTCGTTATTTTTTATTGTTACTATCACTGCAGTGGCTCGGGTCTAGGCTGGGGGTTGGGAGAGTCAGGACTGGGTAAAGTCTGGGGAAGACCAGGTTACTAGGAGGCAGGAGGAGTTTGTGAGACTTGAGAATCTTGTGAAGGTTTAAGATCAAACTAGTCTTGAGGGGCCTGATCTTAGTAAGGGAAGTTTCCTGCAGTATATCCACCTACTGCTGTACCTCATGGGGCTTCTGAGTTAGGAAGGTGGGCAGAGGAGTTGGTTCCTGGACAACTGGAGAAAACCTCAGCAGGTAGCATGCCTGGCCCAGGTACCATGAGTTCCTCATGGGACCTAATTCAAGGCCAGGGAGAAGAGGCTCCAGAGCACTGTTGGAACGGCAGCCTGGGCCTGAAAAGAGGGCCACTGAAGCTGGGAAAATAGATGTGGGATAAAAGGAGTGGCTGGACCACCTCCCACACTTGTCAGACCCTAGTCCCTGCTGGGTGTGAGCTGGGGCCTCTGGGAGGCAGTGTGGGCAGCTGGAGTGGGTGAAGTGATTGATTTGCTCAGGAATGTATTGTGCATCTCCAGTATGCTGGGTGCTGGTCTGGGCATTGTGAATCCAGGTGTGAAAGAGATATCCCAGCTTCCGGTCTCAGCCTTGGAGAATAACCCTGAGGCAGGCTTGCCTGTTACAGCCTCATTTTCCCCAGTAATTTTAGAGAAAATACAAGATAACCAGGGGCATGCATATTCTGTGATTCTTCACAGACAGGATGGGATGTGCAGGCAGGGCTGGAAGGCAGAGAATCTGGCCAGTGTAGCTTCAGCCAACTTCAGGCACCCTCCTCAGACTCCTTGAAATCTCCCAACCCATTGGCCTCTCCCTGGGCTACATTGATGCTAAGAGTGGCCAGAAGAGGGCGATAATAAGGACAACCTGGGGGAAAAGGTAACATCTCAAGTCAGCCCATCCTCTCGGAAGTTGCCTGAGGTGGAGCCAAAGCTAGGTCTGGAAGCCCAGCAAGCAGTTCATCAGTGTACTGAAGTTTCAGAGAAAGGACTTGCCTCTTGGCTAGGGGGACACTGCATTTCTTGGTTGCATATTTAATGCAAACCTTTAGGGGCAGCCTCCCATTCTATCTCAGTGAAATCCTAACTCCCTGACTCTTCTGGCCAGAAGCTCTCCTTTTAGGACCTGCCTCAGGGCTGCAAAACTAAAACGCCTCCCACTCTCCCTTCTTGGTGTGGGTCTCCATCCTACTGTGGACTCAGAATGCAGAGGGGAGGATCTTGAATCTATTCCTGGCTTCTCAGGAGCTGTGTTACCTGGACGATTCCCCTCCTCTCTGGGCCCCAGTTCCTTACCTGCAGAATGAAAATGTCTGCCTTGTTAGAATTGCAAAGTGACATGTCCAGAGAGCTTGCGCTCTTGGTCCACATCAACCGTCTTGCTGTGGGCCTACTTCATACCTTGCAGGCACTTCAGTGTGAGCCTGCTGGCTGCTTCCTATCCAGTGTTCTATGAGTCTATGATCTTTGGTTCTAGCCCAGCCTCTTAGAAGCTGAACAAACTGGTAATTTTACCATTTCTAATTTTATCATTTCACTACTTTTGCAATTTTTTAATACCATTTTTACCATTTACTCTGCCACTGACAAGCTATGTATCCTTGGGTAAATCACTTCATTTCTCTGGGCATTAGCTTCCTCATTTATAAATGGGGATGATTCCTGATAAAGTACTTAGAACAGTGGTGAAATACAGTTAGATACTTTTTATAAACGGATTTTCTAGAAACTGATGGAAAGAATATATTCATGCTGACCTTAAGGCAGGTTTTAAGCTGGAAAATTTAAATTTACTAATAGACAATCTATTTGATGCTGTAAAAGGGATGACTTTTAAATCAAATGACTGGGGAGTGGGAGTTAGTCTATGAAGCCCTCCTGGCCTGGGGCTGGTGAGGGGCCTGGGGCTTCTGGGGGATGTTCTCTGTCTGGTCATCCATAGCTCTGCCAATTGTTTTTCTTCTGATACTGTTAATAGAGCTAAGGGTTCAACTGGCAGTAAATCACAAGGCATTCTTCCAACCACCGTGCCTCTGAGAGCAAAGCTTGGGAGGACTGTTCCTGCCTGCCTGCCCTCACCCACAGGTTTTAAGCTGATTTCAAGTCAGAAGGCCTAGGTTCTTATCTTGACCCTGCCCCCCTTACTCACTGTGTGGCCTTGAGCAAGTCATTTTTACCTTTCCATGTCTCAATCTCCTCATCTACAAAATGGGAGTGGGAGCAAAAATGCTTGCTTTGCAGGGTAGACAAAAGGCCAGTTTTAGTTGGATTCTTCGGAAAGAAGAGCCTTAGACAAGGACTTTGGTGTAGATAGTTCATGTGGAAGGTGATCCCAGGAAGCAGGGTTGAGGGAGCAGGAATGAGACAGGGAGGAAGGAAATCCAATGAAGGGAGTGGAATCAAGGGAGCTGCTTTAGGCAATGGGCCCCTGACCCCACTGGGAGCTCCTTTGAGGAGCTTACAGAATGCCTCCCAAATTATCTGCCCAGAGAATAGGAGGCTGCAGCATTTATCCAAAGGCTGCTGCCCTTCACTGTCTGCTCCTTGCTATAGTTTCTATTCCCATGTAAGAAAGTATTCCAGACCAGTGGGGTAGAACAACCTCTGTTTTATTATGTTCATGATTCTGTTGATTAGGAATTTAGAAAAGACACAGCAGGGGAGGCTTGTCTTTGTTCCATGATGGCTGAGCCTCAGCTAGGAAGACTTACAGGCTGGGGTGACTCAACAAGTGGGTTCTGAAGTTATCTGAAGGCTCATTCACTCACATGTCTGGCTGTTGAGGCCGTCTGTTGCCTGGGACCAGTTGGCCAGAACTCTTACAGGTGGCTTCTCCATGTGGTCTATGTGGGCTTCCTTGAAGCATGGCAGCTGGATTCTAAGTGCAGGCATCCCAAGAGAACCAAATGGAAGCTGTGTTCCCTTTGATGGCTTTGCCTCAGAATCACACATTGTCACTTCCATCACGGCCACAAGCCCTCCCAGGTTCAAGGTGGGAGAGCATAGACCCACCTCTCCCGTGGGAGGCATGTCAATATCACATTGTTAAAAGGGCACATGAAATGAGAGATGTGGTTGCAGCCAGTTTTGGAAAAGATGACTTGCCACATTCCCTGAGGCATTAACTTCCCTGAGTATCCGGGAATAGAGGGCTCTACAGATTTAGAAAAAGTTCTCGAGCAGAAAGGTGGGGAGACATGCGGCAGAAATATGGAACTGCCCAGAGGTGAGCTGAGGGTATGTGACTCAAAAACTGTCTACATGAGGCTCAAATGATATGAAAATGCTGCACAGCCTTTTGGGTTTATTAAATCTAAGGGAACTGCCTGATAGCCAGCTTCACTTTTCAGGGGATGGCTTGGTAAATACCAGGGCCTTATTCACCGCTCTGGGTCCCATGTTCGGATAGGATAAATATAGCTGGTGGTCCCTCGTGTCTTATGGCTCAGGAACCAGTAGCCCACACTTTCAGACTTCTGCCTGGAAGTTGGTGTTTCACCTCACTCTGCCATTCTCTCCAAGACATCTTACCAATCAAGTTTCATTTGGGAGCTCACCAAGAGCCCTCTCTCGGGCAGCTATTGCCAGCAGCCCTCATGGTACTGTCGGCCTAGAAACTGAAGCAGCCCTGGGCCAGTGTGCTGGGGACTCCTAAAAGTGCCCAGAGTGGCATTGGGAAGATTGTAGAGTCATGGATAGTGCTCCTCTGGAGTTGCCAGCCTTCATGGCAGGACGGGCATCCTGGTTTTTAAGCAGAGATGAGGCTCACATGGTGCCTCCTGGAAGCTTGTCTCCCTGGCATGACGCATCTCTAGAAGGTGAGCTACCATCTCTCTGGTACTCCACCTGCCCTCCATCAGACTCCCACACCATGGACCACACCTAGGTAAGGGTGGCTGATATTTTTACATCTTTATTTTCATTCTAACTTGTTATGATGTCATTGCTGATAGGCAGGTGCTGATTTGATGGAATTAAAATATTTCAGGGCCATACTGGAGTTAAGTGTTTGTCTTCTCTGTTTCTCCAGATGATACAGGAGCAGAATCTAGTCTACTTTCTCTCCACAATTTCACACTCCGCTGTGCAATGGGGCAGGGTGTGAGCCAGTTAAGAACACGGGCTCTGATGTCTGACAGACCTAGATTCCAAATCTGCCACCTAGGCAAGGCTGTGTGACCTTGAGTATGTTACTCAACTTCCCTGAGCCTCAGGGAAAAAAAGAACTAGTAATATCCACTTTTTAGGATTGCTATAAGGATTAAATAATACAATGTTTGTCAAGTGCTGAGCACAGTATCTGGCACAAGGCAAGTATATAATGATATTTACATTATCAGAGTACAGAGCAGGCGCTCACAGCACTTCTTGAACTCTTGTTGAAATGCTGTAGAGGAAATTGAATTTTTGCAATAAACAAATAATTTATTTCATCTAGTGTAGTTAGGGTTAGAGATTCTTAATTTCAGACCTGATCATTGTGGTTAAACAGAGTCTCAAAAGTAAGTGAAGGGTGAATTTTATGGCATGTGAGTTATATCTCAATAAAGATTTTAAGGAAATGCAGATGAGGACAGGGCCAGGGGCAGAGCTGGGGGAGGAAGCTCATGGCCTTACCCCCTGAGGAACAGTTGGCTGACTGGCACAGCTGCTCGAGCTGAGAATTCAGCTCAGCCAAGCACGTGTGGAGTGTGTGACCATCCAATGCCAAGCAGAACCTAGAGTTCTCAACAGTGGCCAGGTCTCACACTGGGGTGCCAGAGTCTGGGAAAGGGGGGACCGGGAAGGAAGACACATCCGGCCCCTCTTGGAGGGGGCTGCTCTGGGAGCTGAATGACAGCAAGAACACCACCCACTGACCCTCAGCACAGCCCCCAGAGCAGACAAGCTGCTGTGATGGCTGCCATTTGTATATGAGGAAACTGAGCTTCAGGCCTAGACTTTCTGCCTGACCTTGCTGGTCCTTCGATGCCTCTGTGGACAGAGCCCATATTTGGTAGACAGAAAAGTCCACAACAACATAATAAAGGTAGGTCTCCAAGTCACATCATGGAACCCATTTTTTCCTTTTCTCTCCCACCCAGTAGTGTAGTGATCAGTGTGGCACACCCTTTCCTCAGGGGAGTATGTGTTTTTGGAGAGCGTGTTTTCCTCTGCTGTCCTGCACAGTGAGAGGAGAGGAGTGGGGACAGGCATGATGCCACTGAGCCATCCACATAGCCCCAGATATGCAGTGCACCAGGCATGCGGGCCTGGCATGAGTGCTGAGGGTCTAAGTGCTGATTAGACTCAACCCTGCCCTTGGGGAGCCTCCTACCCAGGGCTGGACTCAGCCTGCACAGCAGAAGAGGCTCCCAGATGGAAGCTGATTGTAGACAGGTCAGCAGGGCATCTCAGCTCTGGCCGTCCAACTGACCACTGCTTCTCCGGTCATTCTCAGGGCACTCCCCAGCCTGGACTATGGTTGTTTGAGCACCTGGCCCCTCCCCAGACTGTAGAGAACAAAGATCTTGCTGACATGTTGTGGTTCTGTACCCATGCTTTGGAATTGGGCTGACTTAAATTTTTCTTCTCAGCTTTGTCACTTTCCTTTTTCTTCTTTTTTTTTGAGACGCGGTCACGCTCTGTCATCTAGGCCTGAGTGCAGTGGCACGATCTCAGCTTACTACAACCCCCACTTCCCACATTCAATTGATTGTCCTGCCTCAGCCTCCCTAGTAGCTGGGATTACAGATGCCCGCCACCATGCCCGGCTAATTTTTGTATTTTTAGTAGAGACAGGATTTCGCCAGGTTGGCTAAGCTGGTCTCAAACTCCTGACCTCGTGATCCACTTGCCTCAGCCTCCCAAAGTGTTAGGATTACAGGCATGAGCCACCACGCCCAGCCTCAGCTCTATCACTTTCTAGTGGTGAGACCTGGAGCAAGTCCCTCAGCCTTCAAAGCCTCAGTGTCCGAGTGTATATCATGCTGTTAACAGAAACTCTGATTAACAGGCACTTGGTACCTGATGTGAAGGCACTTGGTACTGTGCTTAGAAACAGAAGCACTCTATAAATATGAAATACACAGTGCTAGAGTTATGTCGCCCTTGAAGAACCTGTTATGCCCCAGCAAGTGTGTGGAGTGAACTGAATTGTATGAACAGCACTGTTTTCCGTACTTCTGAGACAGCCTTGGGCAAAGCAGCAGGTGCTAGAAGCAAATTTCCTGGGTTCAAATACCGGCTCTGCCACTTCACGGCTGTGGGTAAACCTGCTTAGGCTTGCTGGGACTCTGTCCTTATCTATGAATGTGGTTACTAATATCTACCCACATAGGGTTATTATGAGGATTTAATGATTAAAATAGAGGAAGCACTTAGAATCATGTCTGAACATGGTAAGCATCCAGTAAATACTATTTTTAAAATTATTATCATCCTACAGAAATCCAGCAAGGTTTCCAAGTGGTAGGAAACTAAATATCTGAACAATCAAAGTGATATGGTCTGGCTTTGTGTCCCTTCCCAAATCTCATCTGGAATTGCAATCCCCATGCATCAAGGGAGAGACCTGGTGGGAGGTGATTGAATCACGGGGGCGGTTTCCCTCATGCTGTTCTTGTGATAGTGAGTGAGCTTTCACGACACCTGATGGTTTAAAAGTGACCGTTTCCCCTGTGCACTTTTTCTCTTCTGTTGCCATGTAAGATGTGCCTGTTTCCCCTTTCTTTACCTTCCACCATGATTGTAAGTTTCCTGAGGCTTCTCCATCCATGCAGAACCGTGAGTCAATTAAACCTCTTTTGCTTATAAATTACCCTGTCTCAGGTAGTATCTTTATTGCAGTGTGAGAATGGACTAATACACACAGCCAGGTGATGTTCTAAGGGATTTATGTTTTCTGATGGTGCCAATTCTGATAGCTCCTCTATACTCAGAGATTGTGTGTGTGTGTGTGTGTGTGTGTGTGTGTGTGTGTGTGTGTGCAGTGGTGGGATCCCAGCTCACTGCAACCTCTGCCTCCTGGGTTCAAGTGATTTCTGTGCCTCAGCCTCCTGAGTAGCTGGGATTACAGTGCATGCGCCACCACACCGGGGTAATTTTTGTATTTTTAGTAGAGATGGAGTTTCGCCATATCGGCCAGGCTGGTGTCGAACTCCTGGCCTCAAGTGATCTGCCTGCCTCAGCCTTCCAGAGTGCTGGGATTACAGGCCTGAGCCACCATGCCTGGCTACACCCAGAGACTTTGACCTAAAACTTAAATCTTCCATGAATCTCAATGGCCTCACTGAGGATGGCATTAGGCTAAGGCATTTGGTGCCTGCAAGCCAACCAGATGTCTGAGCCCCACCGAAGAAACCAGTCCCTGGCTATTTGGAGACATATAAATGGCTTTGGGCCTGAGCCTCCATTCAGCTGATGGCTTCTCCCATCATTTAAAAGTGCTGATGGCCGCTTGTAAACCATCAGGTCTCGCGAAAGCTCGCTCAGTATCACGAGAAGAGCATGAGGGAAACCGCCCCCGTGATCCAATCACCTCCCACCAGGTCTCTCCCTTGACACGTGGAGATGAGATTTGGGTGGGGACACAAAGCCAGACCCTATCACTTTGGTTGTTCAGATATTTACTTTCCTGCCACTTAGAAACCTTGCTGGATTTCTGTGGGATGATAATAATTTTAAAAATAATATTTACTGGATGCTTACCATGTTCAGACATGATTCTAATGTAATGTCATCTCAGCTCTAATTAGGAGTTGATGTGAGCACTCGCAGGAGATAGCCTGGGCTCACATGATCTCAGGGGCATTACAGGCCATGGTCAGGGTGCTTGCACAGGGGAGAGCCTGGGCTAGGACCAGCACAGGATATTGAGACCTCTAATCCCTGTTTTCCCCTCTATGCCATGTGACCTCTTCAACCCTGGGGCCTCCAGCTTTGCCTGGCTGCCTCCACCCCCAGTGAATGAGCTTCTCCTTGCTGCCCAGTCTGAAGGCCACATTTGTGTATTTGTTCCCTGAGCACCAAAGCCCATGACCGTCTCCCTATCTTTTTCTTTACCCTTGTCTAGGAATCTGACAAGGATGAGAGAATTCTGGCTTTCCAAGTACTCTCTGTCCTAAAGCATGGGGAAGAATAAATGAATAATACCAGGTGTCAAAATGCAGCTGTCCCCGTCTCTGTTCCTCTACTACTCTTCCATAAGGCCCAGGGTCAGTGCATGGGTGTCAGGTCAGTTGAGGGCGATGGGTCCAGTCACTGTCCTCATCTCCAGAGGGAGAAGACTTCGATGGCCAGTCTTTCCCAAGGATGCTCAGGCTGATAAAGAGCAGAAGCAGTGAGCATCGAGTTGTAGAGATTGTTTTTGGCATCACGCAGCCCATGGCTTTAAATCTGCCTCTGCCAAGTCTCTTAATCTCTTTGAGCCTCAGTTTCCTCATTTGGAAAATAATGATATTGAAACTCATCATATAATCTTGTTTGAGGATTAAATGAGGCAGTGAACATGAAGTGTTTAGCAAGCAGTCATTAATTGTTGGCCCCTCTTGCTATTATTATTGTTACTCATAGTATTATTCCCTATTTTAGAATTTCCCTATAAGTAGCAACTTCACTGGCCTGTGAATGCCAATCTCTCCATCTCAGGGCTGCCAAGAGTTCTCCTGGGATACATAGCATGTGGCAAGTGATAATTAATTGCTCCACAGCTCACTTGCTCTCACCCATGAAGCAGGGAGAGGATGACAGATAAACCAAATGTGTAGAAGCAGGTTTCTCATGGTACCCACTCAGCCTGCTCATAATATGGTTCTGCCTGGATGCAAACATAGCAACAGGAACAGAGCTTTCCTGCTGATTGGTTACAGACCTATCTGTGATCACGCCACCTCTAACCACTTCTGCCAATTACCAATAAATATTCTCAAGCTCGCCTGCATGAGCACTTGAGTGGAGATGTTCAGCCCTGAGTCTTTGCCTGCTCTGCCAGCTGGGCCACTTATCTTCCGTCTCATCCTGCAACTTGCACCCAGCCTCTTTCCCTGCCTCTCACCCGTGTTACTGGCCTGGAGTCGATGTGAGTCCTGTGAGCTGGCTTCCCACAGCAATAGCCTCAAGCTACCTTCCTTCTTAACTCTTTTTCAGGTCTCAGGGTCGCCTCTCCTCCCTGTGAAGTCAATACTGGTTTCCTGTCCTCTCCTCCTTGGCTCACTAAGGACTGGACCCCATGGGTGCAGATACCACACTGGTACCAGAGTCCACCCAGGTGCCTAAAACAGAAACCCAGTTGCTACCTGGACACCTGACTTCCCTCCTCTTCTCACTCAGCCCAACCCAAGTGCTGTCAATTCTATTTCCAAATTGAGCCCATCCACTTCTCTCCATCCTCACTACCACTGGTCCAAGTTCACACTTGGGCTGCTGCAGTAGTGGCTGAACTGGTCTCCTGGACGCTGCTCTTGCCTCCCAAAATCTGTTTTCCGCGTTGCAGAGTGATCTTTCTCAAACTCATGTGTGATCATGTTTGCAAGATCAGACCTGCTTAGAATCCTTTAATGTCACCCCATTGCACTTGGGATAAGAGCAATCAGCAGGCCCCGGGGTGCTCTCGTCATTGCTTGTTCCTCTGACTCAGCTTCCCTTCCCTTACCTGCCAGGCTCCAGCTCACATCAGTTCTTCTTCCTGCCTGAAATGTCTCTGGACTTTATATGTGGTCAACTCTGACTCATCCTCCGGGACTGAGCTTACATTTCATTTCCCCAGTGAGGTCTTCCCAGCCCCCAATCTCAATCAGGTCCCCTTTCAGGTTTCTCATCACCTTTGTTTTTCTGGAAAGCACTCTTTACAGTTTATAACTTGGTCTATTACTGATGTATTATTGTTCAATGACTGTCTCTGCATTGGACAATGAGCTCCAAGGAGTATAAATGCGACTGATTTTGCTTCACAGTCACCAGCACAGTGCCAGCATGTGGTGGGTGCCCAACCAGTATTTGTCAAATGGAAAACTGAGTCAATGAGATACCAGAGGGACTCAGAAAGGGTAGCAGTCAACTCAAGGGAGACTTCCTGGTGAGGGAGTTGGTAAGCTCTGAGGTGGGCCTGGAAGGATGTCTTGGATTTGCGGAAGCTGAGATGTGAGATAAGCTATTTCAGGTAGAATGAACAGCGTCAGCAAAGGTGAGGAATGTTTGTGATGTGTCTGGAGTTGGAAGTTTACTCTGGTTTACTTTGCAGAATAGTAATGACAGGATTGAAATAAGCTTGGAACAGTGGAAGTCAAGCTGAGGCATTTGAAACATATGCCTAAGGAAATGGGGAGCTATTGATGGTTTCTCAGCAGAGGACTGTTACAGTGAAGACCTGTGATGCTTAGGATCTGTAGAAGCAGGAAGCAGGGGGACCTCCCAGAGTTCGAGGCCTGCAGCATGAGGATGCAGGCTATGGCCTTGGGAATGGGAAGGGAGGGAAGGTGGGAAGAGATAGTGGCTCTGTGGTTTGGCAGGGGGGTCCTGAGCTGAGTTGTGCCCCAAGGTCAGCATTGAAACGTGTGTGAGTTCATTCAAACATATTCAGCAGGCACTGGGGTGCCCTTGAAGTGGTGGAAAGGGAGATAATGGTTTAACATGAAATGTTTTCCTTAACTACACAGCTAATTCCCATCCACTGGAAAACATTTAGAAAATGTATACAGGAAGTAGAAGTAAAAATGTCCAGTAATCCCATTACCTGGAAGTAATTTTTGTGAACATTCTGTTGTATGATATTCCCACACCTTTTCTAGGCATGTTTGTAACATTTTTCTTCTCCTGAAAATGCTGTACATACTGGTTTGAACCTGCTTCTATTTCAGTTTCACTTAGTACCATGAACCTCTTTCTATGACAATAAAGATGCTTATGTAATAAACATTCTTGATACAAAACCAATTTAAGTTGTTTTATACACTGTTGTATAGATGCACCATAATTTATTTAAGCAATCTCCTATTGTTGGACATACAGATTTTTTTCTCAGTCTCTCCCCTCCCACCCTCCCTCCCTTCCTCCCTTCCTCCCTTCCTTCCTCCCTTCCTTCCTTCCTTATCTTGCTTTGTCACCCAGGCTGGAGTGCAATGGCACAATCACTACTCCCTGCAGCCTCCGCCTCCCGGGCTCAGGTGATCCTCCCACTTAACCTCCTGAGTACCTGGGACTATAGGTGCATGCACCACGTGATTTTTGTATGTTTCGTAGAGACAGGGTTTCGCCATTTTGCCCAGGCTGGACCCGAACTCCTGACCTCAGGTGATCCGCCTGCCTCGGCCTCCCAATGTGCTGGGATTACAGGCATGAACCACTGCACCTGGCCTCAATCTTTTTGTTTTGCTTTTATAAACAATGATGCTGGAGTCATCTCTGTAGCTAGATGTTTATATACATCACGAATTATCTCTTTAGAATAAATTTTTACAAGTAGAATTGCTGGGTCAAAAGTACCAATGAGTTTAGGCTTTCTGATTCTCCTTTCCAAACAACCCTTCAAAAGTTTTTTTGTTCATTTTTTGTTTTTGTGTTTTGAGACAGGGTCTCACTCTGTCACCCAGGCTAAAGTGCAGTGGTGCAATCACAGCTCACTGCAGCCTCGAACCGCAGCGCTCAAGAGATCCTCCCACCTCGGCCTTCTGAGTAGCTGGAACTATAGGTGTGCACCAGAACACCCGGCTAATTTTTTTTTTTTGTCATGTTGGCCAGGCTGGTCTCAAACTCCTGGGCTCAAGTGACCTACCTACCTCAGCCTCCCAAAGTGCTGGGATTATAGGTGTGAGGCATCGTGCCCAGCTAAAAGTCTTTTGTTCCTTTACACTCCCATTAGGATTAATAGTTTATATATTCTAGTTTTAAAAAACCGTTGCTGGTTAGAGAAAAGTATTTTTCTATTTCTTCAACTTGCACTTGTAATTTGTATTTTTTTCAGTAATTTTGAATGTTTTAAAACACATTTTGATCATTTGTATTTCTTCTGCTAATTGCAATTCCTATTCACGCACCTTTTCTTCTGTTCATGCTCATTTTTCTAATTAAATAGTTTTAAAAAACATTTAGTGGGAACCCTTTTCCTACTAAATTAAGGACTTTAATTATCTTTCTGTCATATTTGCCACAAAAAATTTTTGGAGAGAGTATTTTTAAAAAGCAGAGGGCTTATTCTGCACCATATCATTGACTTTCCCATAGAGATGTTTGTGTGGTTGTATCAGTTCAGATCAAGTTAAATTGCTAGGAACAGACCCAAGTTAATTTGCTGTGTCCATCAGGGTCCAGTTAGGAGACTGAAACCACACCAGTAATTTGAACAGTAATTAGAAAATGTAATATAATTATCAACTAGGAAAAGGGGGTTGACGACCAAATGGGGTAAAGAGAACACTGAAGAAAACAAAAATAGCAGATGCAAGGAGCAACTACTAGGGAAGGAGGAGGCCACCCCCACCTCCACCCATCCCGGGCTGAAATTCTAGCTTCTTAAGAGAGAGTAGCTCTGGCCCGCTGGAATCGGGGAGTTCACTGAAATATTGACCAACAGGGAATTACCCAGTGGAAACTGGCAAAACTCTGGAGGGTTGGTGCCAACGGTTTTCCTGAACACTGCTGGCAGCCCCTCCCATGGGTACAATGTGAGACTGCTGGAACCAGGAATAGCATGCCCCCTTCTATTTGCAGTGTCCTTCCAGTGTCTTCTACTGATAAAGCCTGACATGGTGTCAACAGGTGAAGGAGCAATGTTTATAGGGTCCAGCTGCAGCAAGTAAAGGAACAAAAGACTTTTAGCTGGGCACGATGCCTCACACCTATAATCCCAGCACTTTGGGAGGCTGAGGTAGGTAGGTCACTTGAGCCCAGGAGTTTGAGACCAGCCTGGCCAACATGACAAAAAAAAAAAAATTAGCCGGGTGTTCTGGTGCACACCTATAGTTCCAGCTACTCTTGCTTTGTCACAAAGCAAGACAAAGAAGGATAGATTTGGAGCCAAGAGGCAATATATTGATATCTGGGACATTGGCTTAAACAAGCTAGAAGTCTATTCTTTTCTCACATCAAAATCTGGAGGTCTCCATTCAGGGCTGATATGGCAGTTCTGCTTCAGGAAGTCCTTCAAGATCTAAGATCAAAGCTCCTTCCAGTCTGCCACTCCACTCTCCCTCAGTTGAGGTCCTTGTCCTCATGGTCAAGATGGTATGCAGAACTCAAACCATCACGGGCATGGTTTGGATACAGGAGGGGTGGAAAAGAAAAAAGGGACAAAGAATGTGGGAGAACCAGCTTCTTGGGAGCTGCCATTTGTTGCTTCTGCTTCATCTCCTTGGACAGAACTTAGTCACTTGGCCACAGGTAGCTATTTGGGAGTCTGGAAAAGCTTTATTTTGGAGGACCTGGAGCTAAAAATCAGAGGTTCTCTTAAAATGAAAGAAGGTAGAGAAGTATTCATGGACAATGAGCAATCTCTGCCACAATAAGCTAAATTGGCTGGACCTTTATGAAGAAAATGTAGTCAAAATGGCAACAGGCCCACTACCATGACTGAAAGTTAGCCAGCTACACCAAGCAAGGTCTTTGAGTCAAATCTTCTAGAACGTTAAAGCTGGAAGGAACCTAAAGGATTATTTATTCTAAGCTTTTAATGTTTCCTGTGAGAACCCTGAAGGCCTGGGAGGGGCAGTAACTTGTCCAAGGCCATCTGAATACCTCTTGGCATGGCCGGAGGTAGATCCCAGTCCTCCTTCCCTCTCCACCTAGTGTATCTTTCCATCCTCTGTGAGTTAGGGTCTCCCATGGCCATTGTCTTCAGAATGAGTACTGCATAATTACATTGCAACTTATGGCTCTACAAAAGATCATTTCACAGTGAAGATATTAGGGCTTATGAGATGTGCCTGGTCCTCAAATCAAGCACATAAGATGTAAAATTAGAGCCCAAGAAGCTTTGGCTTATTAGGACCTAAACTGCATCCTCTCTCCATTACCTAATGGAGTCCGTGTGAGCTCATGCTGTGAGAACGCAGCAGGCATGAGATAACAGTAAGTCATATTCTGCCCAATTAAGCAGTGAAAGGTGTCGGCATAGGCCAACGTAGTCATCTCCATTACCAGCCAGAATCCCATCTTCCTATTTGGCTATGGAAATAATGGAAAGATTTTCTTAGAAAAGCTCTATAAGTCAGAGTCCCAGCAAGAAACAGAATTTATCCCAGCTGTTTCAGATGAAGAGACCTTCACGAAGGGGCTAATTAGAGATGCAGGGTTAAGGGAACAAACAGGAGAGGTGAGACACCCAGAGATGAGCCCGTTATCCCTGTGGTGAGGGGCAGGGGAGGGAGCAGTGCTACTGGAGCTGGAACTGGGTAGGAGGGGAAGTTGTGGATGGATGTGTCTATGGCTAGACCTGTAGCATCCAGCAGGGAAGAAATGCATGGCCTCTCTCCTCTTCCCTAGGGTCTGCCAGGATCCCTTCCTAGTTGAAAGCAACCAGAAGTTGGAGGAAACCTGAGGGGAAACTGGAGGATGCCATCCACAGAAGCAGGCTTCCTGGACACAGAGCAGAGTGGAGAGGGTGAAGAATAGGTATACAAACAATGATGTTAATCTTGGTTCAAGCCTTGCCCCAGCTATTACCTGGACTGAAATATTTTTAGTATCTGTATTTTTGTTGTTGTTGTTGTTTTGTTTTTGTTTTTTGAGACAGAGTCTCACTCTGTTGCCGAGACTGGAGTGCAATCTCAGCTTACTGCAATCTCTGCCTCCCAGGTTCAAACAATTCTCCTGCCTCAGCTTCCCGAGTAGCTGGGATTACAGGCGTGCACCATGATGCCGGGCTAATTTTTGTATTTTTTTTAGTAGAAACAGGGTTTTGCTATGTTTCTCAGGCTAATCTTAAACTCCTGACCTCAAGTGATCTACCGGCCTCGGCCTCCCAAAGTGCCAGGATTACAGACATGAGCCATCGCACCCGGCCATTTTTAGTGTCCTTACAATGTAATTTGTGACTGGCAAATGTGTGGCACATGCGACCCCCTCCCCACTCCACACCCCCTGCCAATGGCATATATTACTAATTGATCATGCCTCTCTTTCCTATGGGTCCAAGAAGTCACCTTACACTGCTCAAAGAAACACCACCCATTGAGTGGGGTGGCATGTGAGATGAAACCTAGTTGGAGCTGTAAAACTTAAACAGCCTTACAGATATGGCCTGCCTGGCCAAACCAATTTGTGGCTAATTTTTCTTTTTTGGAAATTAGCTGAGCAGGTGTGTTTGTTGATTCAACTGAGCCCTGCTGGGAAAGCCAAGCTGTGACATTTCTGAAATGTAGTGGTGTAACCATATTATGATATAGATGAGGAGGCGAGGCCAGAGACTGTATCTGCTGTAAGCAAGGTGGTCGCCAGCCCAGGCACCAGCCAGATCCTCTTGGCTCATCTGTTAAGTAGGATGATGCCAGCCAAGGCAGAGGGCAGGGCTGTGTGTTCTCTTGAAGAACAGTCAGCTTTCAGAGCGGCTGTAGAGGACCTAGCTGTGTAGGGCGCTCTCCTAGGTCCTGACTGACCTTTAACATGGAGAGTTAGAAAATGGAAAATCCTTAGCTGGAAAAAATGGGTAACGGATTATGAATGTTGCCAGCATGCTGTAGGGCATAGGTGGCAAACAGGTCTCAACTCATGCGCCATATCTGTCCATTTCTGTTGGCCCTCTGTAGCACTGTGTTGAGATGGATTCAGAGACTGTGTCCAGGCTCAATGGACAGGAGAGATGTGATCAATTAGGAATATCTGTCCTGAGCAAGAGTGGGTAAGGGGAGGCACATGCTTGTCTCTTATATGCCATTTCTGGTGTAGGGAAAGCACATGGTCGAGAGTCCCAGACGTGGCTTCTAGATGCAATATTTTAAGCAAGTCATTTGACCTTCTTGGACCCCAGTTTCCTCATATGGAAAACAAGGACATCGCTTAGATGACTTTCAAATTCTCTGTCTTAGAAATTCCTCAGTTTTAAAGTTTTCCAAGTCTTCATTGTAAAACTTGCACCAAATCTGTTTGATCCTGTTAAAACATTTACAGCTCTCAACTCCTCTCTGCCATATGCTTGAGCAACTGAGCCATCTATTCCTGGAGAAGGCCATCTCCCCAGGCAGGAGCAGCTGGGGACCCTGGAGACAGGACGCTTCTCACACTAAACAGACCCTACCCTTTAATCTCAACCAAAAGATCCAGGAGGCGTGATTCACATCTCGCCTGTTTCCTCTCCTCCGAGAGCCCGAACCTCTCCCCTCCTGTTCTGCAAACGCGCCTGAATGCGGAGTCCTGAAATTTAGGGTCATGGTTTCAAAGTTCATGGTCCTGAGAATAAACAAAAAAACTATTGTGGTTGCATAGAGCTGTGGACCCCATTAACACCGTCCCATGAATATTTATAGCGTGGAACTACAAAAGAACATAGAGGCCATATTGTATTTCCTAGAACTTTCTTTCTAGGGGTCCTTTCTCTGTGGGTCACTTTAATGTAAGCTTTGCTTATTTAGTTGCACACTTTAAGCCGATTAACTTTTTACTAAAAAAACCCTCCCTGTTTGTTTGTACATACACTCCCTTAACAAAGATTCACAGAAAACTTCTTTAAACCTGTTAAATCCCTCCGCTGGAAACTTGCAATGAACTAAATGCATCTGTGGGTAGGATTTCCCTGTGACGCTCCCTGCCTCTGGCCCCTCCAGCCCACCTCAGCCTGTTTCCTGAGAGGAATTCCAATGGTTTGAATTCTACATATTTAGTTCCTCTAATAACCTGGGCTTATCTCTAGGTGACTATCTTATGGAACATCTATGAAGTCTTCCTCACTTCCTGAGTGAGGAAGTTATTGGAGTGGACAAACAGCAGGCCCCAGACAAATACCCTATATTTCTCTAAAAGAAAGTGTAGTGAAATCAAAGATTAGGTCAGAGACCATGGACTCTGTTGGTTTCCAAACTGTAGTGTCCATCTGAGTCACCTGAGTGGGTGGGGCAGGGCATGAATTAAAATGCATGTTCCTGGGTGCTGACTTCAGAGATTCTGATTTCATAGATCTGGGTTGGGGCCTGGGGATCCACGTGACAGCACTCTCCTTTGACACTTCTGATATAAGTGGTTTCTGGGTCATGCCTCCAGAAACACTGAGCTGGTTCAGCTGTCTCATTGTGTGAGTGAAGAAAACGCCTCAAAGGGGAAACACACAGCTTCCAGTACAGACCATGGAGATGCAGACCACATCTCTTCCCGTGTAGACCATGCTTCATTTCCCAAGATACAGAGCCACTGCAGAGTATTTGTGATTAGGTCCATGGGTAGGAAGCTGACTGAACAATAAACCATGCCCTAGTGTAGCCCCAAGATCTAAGTATACAAATGAAAATCAGGAAGTGTCCTGGTTGATGAGGGTGAGTTGAGGTAAGGTGGGTATCTCCTGCAGGCCACTCTCCTCGGATAAGACCCAGGTCCTCGTTGGTTTGGAGCAAGCCCTGGGACAGGGCAGGGCATATGGCCAGGATGAACCAGGAAGGTCAAGGGGCTGCCCTGGGCCTGCAATTCTCTGGGGGCCAGGGAACAGAGTCTTGGGGATAGTGCAGTTGGTGATAGAAGGTGGCAGTGGAGTGGAAGGGGTCTCCCTCCAACTGGCTGGCTGCTGCCTGGCTTGAAGTCTCCCCAGCTCTGTAGACCCCAACTCAGGGGCCATTCACCACCCATAAAATCCCCCCACCAGACTTTTGGAATCTTCAGTGTGGAGGGGTGTGAGGACTCCTCCAGGCCCAATCCCTCCTGCACTCTGTCCCTTGAAAGCAGCTGCCCGGGCTGCCCCCGGCTGGCCAGGCTGGTGGCTCCTCTGTTGGCAGAGCACTTCCTGCTGACCCTGAGGTCAGTCCCCACCTTGAATCCCAATGCTGGGACCAGTGTCCTGTTCAGGGCAGTGAACCGAGCTCTGAGTCTTGGAGCCAAAAGGTCTGAGTTCAAGCCCTGTCCCCTTCTTACGGATTGTCAATTTGGGCTGGTCATTAACTTTCCCAAGTCTCTCTTTCCCCTGTAAGATTTGGTGGCCTTCCTGCCTTCCTCTAGGACTTCTGCAAGGGGGCATTTATTTACTCACTGATTCAGGAATGAGAATGTTCTGAAGATCAGTGCCAGACCCTGTGCTGGAAGCTGGGGTTTCAGGCATGGGGAGTGTTTGCAGGAGAGAAGGATGTGTGCATGGAAGGGGTGGCATACTGTAAAGTGCTATACCGGAATGACGGACTCCTGATTACCCTCTCCACCCTGGGTGCTTTACCAGCTATAGGATCCTGTTCCCAATTCTCAGCCTCCCTTTCTGCCCCTGCTCAGCCTGTCAGATCCCCTGGCCTCCTGTCCTGCCTTACCCTTACTGTCTGCAACAGTCCGCATGGCTGGGCCCCCCGCTGTAGCTGGCTTACCCTCACTGCACCCCTCCTGCTCCTGCCCTGACAGTGCCTTGCTCTTTCTCACCCCAGGGCCTTTGCACATGCTGTCCTTTTAGCCAGCATGCCCTTTCCTCTTGCTATCCACCTGCCAAACTGCGGGTCACTCATCATCCTCCCACTCATCCCCTTTGTGAGGCTTTCCTAATTCTACATTTCCAAGGCTGTAAATTAGTCATTCCTCCTCTCCATGCTTCCATCTTACTAAGGGAGCCAAAGATACATGGCAGTTAAGAGTTAGAATTGAGAGGGGGCCTGGAGGAAGCTGCCTAAATCTCTCTGTGCCTACAGTCCTCATCTGACACTGGGTATGATGATGCTCATTGCACAGGTTTGCTGTCCTGAGGGCTAGGGGAGTGAGAGGAGCCTGCACGGTGTGGGTTCTGCAGAACCATCAGTCCCTTTCTCTTCAGCACTGGTCCTGAGAGGAGATCTAAAACACCAGATTTGGAAGAAATAGAGATTGCTGTTCAAAGATCAATGGGGTCATGATGGAAGGGCATGAGCTCCCTGTCTCTGGATGGAGTATTGGACCCGATGACCTGTATGGCCCCTACCAGTCCTAGAAGTCTGTCATTCCTGGAGGACTGTGGAACAGTACAACAGTCTCCAAAATGTGTTCCTGAGGTCAGGAGACCCAGTGAAAGGAGAGCTCAGAGGCAACTATGTTGGGAAATGCTGCATTCCCAGTCTTTCTCTTGGAGAGCCGTGATATTTGTTAGAATTTTTAAGGCTCTGGGAAGTCCTGCAGTAAACAACATGGTTTAACAGCATTTCTTAGTAACTTTTTAGAATGTGGAACTTTGGGGAAAATTGGATAAGAGATCTGATGTTTATTTGTTTGTTTGTTTAAGATGGAGTTTCACTCTTGTTGCCCAGGCTGGAGTGCAGTGGAGCCATCTTGGCTCACTGCAACCTCTGCCTCCTGGGCTCAAGCGATTTTACTGCCTCAGCCTCCTGAATAGCTGGGATTACAGGTGCTTGCCACCATGCCCAGCTAATTTTTGTATTTTTAGTAGAGACGGGTTTTCACCATGTTGGTCAGTCTAGTCTCAAACCCCTGACCTGAGGTGACCCACCCCCCTCGGTCTCCCAAAGTGCTGGGATTACAGGCATGAGCCACGGCGCCTAGCAGGGATCTGATTTTGGAATCAGAGAGACTTGTGTTGACTCAGAAAACCTGTGCAGCTTCTTCCTGCCTGCATGACCTTGGCCAATTCCTACCTCCCTCATGGCCTTTTTTTCTCTCCTTTCTATAAAAAGGAAACAAGAATGGCTTCCCCTTGAAACTGGTGAGAGGACAGATTGTGGTAGTATGTAGAGGACATTCAACCTGGTCCCAGGGACACAGTGAGTGCTGCATGCTTCTGCTGTCAATGGGGATAAGACAGCCAGGGCAAGATCTGTGCTGTGCAAATCCTGGATGGGAGCTGCAGGAATGAGCCTTTCCCTGCAAAGCTCAGATCATGGTCATCTTTTGCAGCCCCCAAAGTCAGGCACACACATGACATCAGATGGGGAACATAACAGAACTTCAGAAACTGTGAGGCACTTTACAGGCACTTACTGTCATTACTGCAGTGGCCTGGAGCTGGCTGCTACCTCCTTGTGACGCCCAACTGTGCCCACCTTTTCCCAACTCCATGTTCAGTGACCTGAAATCAGTCACAGTGGGAGCATTTACACAAGGAAATCAGCAAACAGCACAAACCAAGGCTCTCCCCAACCCCAGCCAATTATTAAATAGCAGCACATCACTGATGTCATTAGAAAGCGTGTCTTTAATAGATATCATTAGAAAGCGTGTCTTTAATGCTAGTCCTTTTACATTTCCAAATTTATTACATAACAGCTTTAAAACTGTATTTGACTAATTTATAAAGATTTCAATTTTTTGATTTCCGAAAAACATTTTTCCTATTATACTTCATAATTTATTCCTGAAACATTTACTAGCCAGAGCTTCATAAGGAAACACTACCACCTGGTGTTGAGTCCCTCAATTGCAGGTTGAAGCTCCGGTGGGGTCAGCCAAGACTGGAGCTAAGGGCATTTTCATGGATGTGCCTTTTTTTCTTTTTCTTTTTTTTTTTTAAAAAAAAAACAGAGTTTTGCTTTTGTTGCCCAGGCTAGAGTGCAATGGTGCAATCTTGGCTCACTGCAACCTCCGCCTCCCGGATTCAAGCGATTTTCCTGCCTCAGCCTCCCGAGTAGCTGGGATTACAGATGCCCACCACCACGCCCAGCTAATTTTTTGTATTTTTAGTAGAGATAAAGTTTCACCATGTTGGCCACGCTGATCTTGAACTCCTGACCTCAGGTGATCCGCCTGCCCCGGCCTCCCAAAGTGCTGGGATTACAAGCGAGAGCCACCGCGCCCAGCTGGATGTGCATTTTAAATGTTTCCTGCAGCCCACATGTTCAAGTTCTACATCCCTGTAAAGAATTGCCCTGCCTTCCCTCTTCACTACGGTCATGTCGAACAGAGAGGCGGAGGGGAGCCCATGACTCCAGGGTCATAGTTGGAAACAGAGTCCCTGGTGCCTTGGGTCAGTGCTTCTCCAACTCCAGGGTGCACCCGATTCCCTTGAGGAATGTTAACATGCAGATTTTGACTGAGCAGGTCTGAGGTGGGCTCTGAGATTCTGTATTTCTGTCCAGCTCCAAGATAATGTTGACACTGCTGGTCTATGGATTACACCTTGAATAGCTGGGATTGGTAGTGGAAGAGGTGATGGGAATACTTTGAAAGTTTTCTCTTTGCCTTTTGGTAAGAATTCAATAACTTTGTGTGTTGAATCCATAGACATAACTCATTTGCTTCTAAGTATTGTTCACTCCACTTGTTGATTTAATTTTTTATTTATTTGGCGTTAATTTTGGTGTACAGTATAAGGTTCAAAGCCAACTGATTTTTCCTCAAAGGGGTAACCCGTTTGCTTCAACATCATTGATTGCTTAGTTCCCTACTTTTCAGAAATGTGCAGGACCTGTTTTATCCCATATAAGTTTTATTAGATATAATCTAGGAACTGCTTTCAAATGATTCTCCATTGCAGACTGTCTAATGAAGCCAGTCCTCCTTTGGTACTCTTTTTCTCAGCTGTTCTCACCTGATTGTGCAGATTAACATTAATATCATCTTGCCAGTAATAAAAAAAAATTGGGATTTTGATCTAAGTGTATTAAACGCACACATTCATTTGGAAAGAGTTAATGGTTCTTTAATGGTCTTTCTTACCAGAAACATGTCTCAACTTTCATGTCAGTCACTTTTTATAGCTTTTAGTAGGATTTTACATTTCTTGACTTAGTAACACATTTTTGTCAGCAAGGTTGTTCCTAGCTATGTTATTTTAATTTTTTTTCCAATTGTTTTCATTTTTTTTGAGACAGAGTCTTACTCTGTCACCCAGGCTGGAGTGCAGTGGTACAATCTCAGCTCACTGTAACCTCCACCTCCTGGGTTCAAGTGATTCTCCTGCCTCAACCTCCCAAGTAGCTGGGACTACAGGTGCGTGCAACCACGCCTGGCTAATTTTTGTATTTTTAGTAGAGACAGGGTGTCACCATGTTGACCAGGCTGGTCTTGAACACCTGACCTCAATTGATTCGCCCACCTTGGCCTCCCAAAGTGCTAGGATTACAGGTGTGAGCCACCGTGCCCTGCTTAGATATGTTATTTTAAATAGAATTTTTATATGATTTTATTTTATAAGTAATATATAGTGGTTTGTATTGTATCATTTATAATTTATATTATTTATATTATGTTTATAATATAGCTAGCCACATGTGACAATTTAAAGTTAAATTAATTAAAAGGAAATAAAATGTAAAATTCAGTTCCTCAATCATATTAATCACATTTCAATGCCCAATAACAACATGTGGTTAGCAGGTACCATGTTGATGGGATCGCTCCCTCCCTCCCTCCCTCCTTTCTTTTCTTTTCTTTTCTTTTCTTTCTCTTTCTTTCTTTCTTTCTTCTTTCTTTCTTTCTTTTTATCTTTCTTTTTCTTTCTTTCCTTCCTTCCTTCCTTCCTTCCTTCTTTCTTTCTCTCTCTCTCTCTTTCTTTCTTTTTTTCCTTCCTTCCTTCCTTCCCTCCTTCCTTCCTTCCTTCCTTCCTTCCTTCCTTCCTTCCTTCCTTCCTTCCTTCCTTCCTTCCTTCTTTTCCCTTCCCTCCCCTTCCCTCCCCTCCCCTCCCCTCCCCTCCCCTCTTCTGACAGGGTTTCGCTCTGTTGCCCAGGCTGGAGTGCAGAGACATCATCATGGCCCACTGCAGCCTCGACCTCCTGGATTCAAGTGATCCTCCTGCCTCAGCCTCCCATGTAGCTGGGGCCACCTGTATGTGCCACCATGCCCAGCTAATGTTTTGAGTTTTTGGTAGAGACAGGGATCTCACTTCGTTGCCCAGGCTGGTCTCAAACTCCTGTGCTCAGGTGATCTTCCCACCTTGGCCTCCCAAAGTGTTGGGATTACAGGTGAGCCACTGCACCTGGCTTGGGATCACTTCAGTTTATTCTTTTAGGTTTTCTAGGAGAGCAGCTGCTTTGATACCAAACTACTGGTTTCTTTCCTGCAGCAGCATTACCCTGATTTCCTTCTTAATGAGGAAGGCAAGGATGGCAAATGTGTGCCATGAAGGTTGCCCTCTGCACTCATGCCCATGGTGCACATCATAATTAGTCACAGCGCTCTTTGCTGTTCCTGGGCTATGTTGGTTTTGAACTTACACCTTAGTGCCCTGCTCTTCTCTCTGAAAACACACATTTCACGTCATGGAAGGACCTCTGTTATGAAGAACGCATTGTGTCAGGAGTCTAGGTTCCCTCGGCAGCCTTTGGCTTATTTAGAGTATCAAGGGCAGTTTCTTCTTCCTTCCACACAGCGGTTTCCATCCTTGGCTCCCAGATGCATGTGGGCCCTTCTGGTTCAGACCCCATTGTTATGAGTGGTCCTGGACTTGAGTCTTCACTCTGCCAAATGACTCACTATGTGACCTTGAATGAATCACTCAGACCCCCTGCAGAACATGCTGCTGTCTATGGAAGGCGGTGGTGGCTTGGAGACTCCAGCTGACATTCTAGACCTGTGTCCTGGGGTGCAGCCACCACTCTGGCTTGAAGGCTGTATCTGTGAGCCTAAGGGGCAGCGCTGAGGACTCATGCCATGGGCTGTGCCCCCTCTGAGTGAAGAGCAGGTGACCTTCTTGGACTGGCTTTGAGCGGGATCTACAGGAACTGTCTGTGGGATCCCGGGGTAGGATCTGTAGAACACAAAGGAAGAGTCTGCAGGACCGCAGCATGGGAGCCTGGGCTGGCATGGGAAGGGGCTCTCTGAGCCTTGAGGTGGGCTAGGATCCCGTCCCACACCATGGGGGCTTCCTGTGGGTGCTGCAGAAGGGCCAGGCCACGCCCTCTTGCAGCTGTTGTGGGTAAGGGCTGTCCTGGGCTGGGCACGCAAGCACTAAGTCGGTGCGTCCCGAGGGGATCAAACCTGTAAAAACGTCTCTTAGTTCACTGCATATCACGTTGATGTGGGCCATGGCTGGCCACCTCAGTGGCTGCAGGGTGCAGATCTTCCATCTCATATTTGCTGAGTGGGGCCTGGTGCCAGTTCTGTGCTGAGCACGGATCCACATTATCTCAGTTGATGCTTGCAACAACCCCACGTGGAAGGTACTATGACTCTTTATTCCCACTTGGAAGATGAAGAAACTGAGACTCAGAGAGGTGAAGTTATTTGTCCAAGGCTTCCCAGGCAGGACGTGAGCTGGGGGCTATCTGATTAGGTTCTTTTACCATCAGCCGCTAGGCCCATACAGCACCGTATGATGGCTTTCCTTGGCAAGTATAAAATGGGATTTCACAAGTGAAATGTACGTGGGAGCCTGTCGTCATGGGGTTTAGAGTCTGGCACAATCTGGGAAGTTGAGTAGATGCTAAGAGTTGAGGGAGCCGCTGGGGGACTGGGAAGAACCCTGGCTTGGGGGTCCTGGCTCTGCTGCTTGCTGGCCCTTTGACCCCAAGCAAGTCCTTCTCTTTTCTGAGTCTCAGGTTCTTAACCGGTAAAACTGGAAGGAGACCAATATAGGTTGATGCAAAAACTAAAAGAAGCGATGCCTATGTATAATCCAGTGTTAACTGTAAAGCATTACAGAAAACGTGATCTCCTCTCCCTCCCCCAGCTCCACCTACTCCAACCTCCACCCCATCCCTGCCAATGCCTGGCGTGTGCTGCCTCATTAAGTGTTAGGTGAGTATAGTAGCATGATTTAGCACCCACTGTCTGGTTAATATTGTCTGGTTGAGACCATTTGTCCTAAAGGAATACAGAGAAAGGAAAGAGTGTGTCGGGGTGGGAGGGCAAATACTGATGATGGAAGCTGAGTTGAGTTTTGCAGGGTGGGGTCTTCTGGATGAGGACAGGTGGGGGAGGGGGAGAGACAGGAACCAGGAGGAGCAAAGTAGAGGTTGGAGTGGCACCACTGTTCACTGAGTGCTTGCCACAGGCCAGGCCTGGCACCAGCTGCTTAACAGACCTCATATCATTTAATTCGCTCACACTTCTACTAGCTAGGCACCTCTATTTCCAGATGAGGAAACCATGGCTCAGAGAGACCAAGTGAATTACCCGAGGTCACACAGCTCTTCAATGATGGCATTGGGATTGGAACCCCGGTCTTTCTGACTTAGAAGTACATGCTTTTAATGAGCCTGCCTCCCCAGGTGAACAATATGAAGACTGCAGGCAGAAAGTGCCTTTGTGGAGGATTCCCCTGCAAGGGAATCAGCCTGGGGCTCCCACCCTTTGGTGTCAGGAGGATGCCTGAGCACTGGGCATGAGGAGGTGGAGACCAAGCAGGCTGAGCAGGCCCAGGGGACAGTGTGGGAGGAGTTTCCCAGCAGCCCTTTGACTTTGGGAAGGGGCTGCTGCAGAGCGGCCCCCACTGCTCTGCCTTGCTTGGCCCCTCTGCCATGCTCCGCCTGCCTTCAAACTACGGTGTGCAGGGGCATTGGACTTCGCAGGGGTGCTGTCTACAGATGGTTCAAGGGAGTGAACTTCTGGGTTCTGAAGCATACATCTAGAATTCTATACTAAGACAGGTGGAGGATGCTGGCACGTGGCCCTTCCTGCACTTCACGGAAGAGAGGCTTACCTGTCACCCATCTGGAATCCCACTGTGTACAAAACCCCCAAGTGTCAAAGGAAAAATGAGAAATGGTTGGTTATAGAGCAGCCTTCTTCGATGAGGAGCCAGAGTATCTTAGACCTGCAGCTCTTCTGTCTCTTCTCATCTATAGGAATTTCTATTAAGGGAAATGCTTGAGGCAGGGGGGAATATTTTGAATTCAGAACAACTGAAGTCAGGTAGTTAATGATAGTGATTCTCTTAAGTATAACTAGAATGCTCCCTGGACCTCTAAATTTTTCAAGCTATGTGGATAAAACCCAGGATTAACATTTTTCTTGTTTTCTTTCAGTTTCAGCATGCTATTCCATGAGGTAGTTAAACCTATTTACCAAACCATATCATGAAACATTTATTCCACATATAGTCAATCCTCATCTTATAAAATATTTATTATTTTCTTCTCGTGAGCAAAATAAGTATTTAAACTTATTGTGAAAAATCTGAAGTGTCAGGTTAACAAAGGGATATGTAGCTTTTCAAAATGATTTAGGAACAGGTGAACACGGAAGTTGGAAGACCACAATATTACTTCCTCGACTTGGGTGCTTTTCCCAGTGCCTGTTCATCTGTTCCCTTCTCCCACCCTCTTGCTTCTGTCTTCTCTCAGAATGTTTGAGAAGTATTCCTGATTGCCTCCATTGCCATTGCCGTAATTGACATCGGACACTTTTTCTATGGGGGAAAAATGGTGTTGCATTGTGGACTGTCTTGTGCCAAATCTTCAGGAAAGTGGGAAGCCGAAGGGTTCAGTGCAGGCAGCTGGAAATCATCTTTGACGTAGCCAACCTTCCCACACATTTCAAGGGAGTTCTAGATGGCAGTCAGAATTCAAGGAATTGTCAGATAGACTGCCTTGTACAAAGTTTGACTCTCCAAGAAAAGCTTTAAATTGAGAGACATTTATTGCATTCAGTCAACACTTCTTATTTTCTAATTTTTATTCTAGCCATGCGAATGGCTGTGAAGTGGTACTTCATTGTGATTTTGATTTGCATATCCCTAATGACTGATGCTTTTGAGCATCTTTTCATGTGTTGGCCATTTATATCTTTTCCTTACAGGCGTGTTTTTTCAGATCCTTTGCTTATTTTTAATTGGGTTGCCTTTTTGTTGTTGAATTGTAAGAGTTCATTTTATATTCTGGATTCTAGGCTCTTATAAGATATATGACTTCCACAAATTTTCTCCCATTCTGTAAGTTGTCTTTTCACATTCTTGATAATGTCCTCCTTTTATGATAATGTCACAATGCACAAAAATTTATAAATTTGATTAAATCTAGTTTATTTTTTCTTTTGTTGCTCATGCTTTTGATGTTATATCTACGCCATTGCCAAATTAAGATAATGAAGATTTATGCCGATGTTTCTTTCTAATAGTTTTATGCTTTTAGCTCCTACATTTAGGTCATTGATTCACTTTGAGTTAAATTTTGTATATGGTGCGAAGTAGGAATTCAACTTTATTCTTTTGCACATTTGTTTCTTTTAAAAGCCTCTGGTGGCTTGTAACTAAACAAGAAAGGGGGATGGAGAGCTGGGAAACTCCGACCTAGAAATATAAAAATGAGTGCTGTGAGGAGCATGAGTCTCAATTCATAGATTTCACAGTATGGACAGCGTGGATGGATGACGCGGGTTTCAAAGTTTCGAAAGTTATATTTGGCCTCTGTGGGGAAATCCCCTACTATGTGCCAAGTACAGGGAGAAGCGTGAGCCAGTTTATAGATTTTGTAATATGGACAGCTTGGATGGATTACTTGGGTTTCAAATTTCAAGTTATGTTTGATCTCTGCAGGGAAAGCATCAATGTGTCAAGTACACATTGGTTCTTCATTGCTCCACAAATTTTATTTTTCTTCCTTCAATAGATTACATCTACTGAAGTAAGATTATATCTATTGAAGAAAAAAAGAAAGCCATGGTATGTGTGTGTGTTTACTTATGGGTATGATCTCATTCAATTTTCTCAACAGGTTTCCAGAATAGGCAATATTATCTCTATTTATAGATGAATCATTTGTGGCTCAGTGAGGTTGAGTAACATGTGCGAGGTTGCAGAGCTAATAAGTTTCAGAGCCAGAATATGAATACAGATCATTTTGCAAAGGCTGTATGTGTCAATCGTTATAATCTAAATTATGATACAGTAATAAATAATCCCTAAGTATCCGTGCTTTATAACCACAGAAGTTTTTGTCTCATGTTACATGTTCAGCCTGGATCATACCATCTTCACTCTGTGTCTCAGCCTGATAGAGCAGCCTGTTTCTGGAATATTCTTTGTCTTACGGCTTTGGGAAAAGAGAACATGGCAAACCATGTGCTGGGTCTTACAGGTTCTGCTTGGAAGTGACACATGTCACTTCCCCTCACTTTCATTAGCCAGAAAAAAATCATGGTGGGCCAGGTGCAGTGGCTCATGCCTGTAATCCCAGCACTTTGGGAGGCCGAGGCAGGAGGATCACTTGAGGTCAGGAGTTCCAGACCAGCCTGGCCAACATGGTGAAACCCCAACTCTACTAAAAATACAAAAATATTAGCCAGCATGGTGGTGCATGCCTGTAATCCCAGCTACACGGGAGGTAGAGGAATGAGAATCGCTTGAATCTGGGAGGCGGAGATTGCAGTGAGCTGAGAACATGCCATTGCACTCCAGCCTGGGCAACAGAGAGAGACTCTATCTCAAAAAATAAATAAATAAAATAAATCACATGGTGAAGCCTGACATCTGAGACAGGGGAAAGTATAATTTGTACCCAGGAGAAGCAGCAAAAATGATGAACAATAATAGACTCTGTCACAGGTCTCCTCCCCTCTTGTAACAAATACTTGCTTCCCTTCTCCTCCCATATATACAACATACTTACCTTTCCCCAAAGTCCAGTCCAGTCATGGTACCAGGCTCCAAGTCCAAGATCTTGTGATCGTCTCTATACTAAGTCAGGATGTGACTCCTCTTCATCCAGAGACTTGTGAACTTTAAAACAATCATATACTTCCCCACCCCACCCCCAAATACATACTCAATATACAATGATAGATAAGGGACAGGATAACTGAAACGAACACTTGCATTTGGAAACAGGAAGATTGGTAGGCACAACAGTCACTGATCCATAACAATTCTGAAATCAGGCTGGACACATGTTGCAAGGGGCCCCTAGGATAGGGAAGGTTCCTTCACGAGGCCCTGATGCCACCTCCTGCGAGCAGCTCTCCTTTCACTTTCCCTCCGTGGCTTTGAGCTCCACACTCTGGGAGGTCCTGCCCTTCCTTTTCCCTTATTCTTATTGACCACATCTGAAGAGGGCATCAGAGAATATGCCTTTCATGGGGGCAGCTTTTTCAGCCTGTTTCTTTCCCATACAAGGATGGGGGCCCAAGGGTCATTTTGTGTCATTTTAAGTGTCAAACATTGGCAGCCTCTTATAGGCCATGCTAATGACTTTTTTTGGTTCTATGCTTTTCTACAACATTAATCATCTTCTTATCTGTTTGGTTCAGCTGTGTGTGCCATAGCCACATACAATTATTTTCTAAACATGTCTATCCCTCTCCAGACTTAATTATTGCTACCTTGCACTTATGAAGCTTCTGAGAGAAACATATTCTTAGTTTTCTTTATCTGAACAATTCTTTCCCAACTGAAAGGATTTACCAGGTACCATCTTGGTTGGTTCTTGCTACAAGGTTGAATTTTTTTTCTTTAACAGACATCTTGAGTATAATTTACATGCTGTGTAATTCGCTTATCGTAAGTGTACATGTGATTTTAGTAGATTTATAATTGTGTAACCATAGCTACAATCCAGTTCTAGAGCATTTCCAGCAACCTCCAAATTTCTGCATGTTCAAGTCAATCCTTATTTCTGCCCCCAGTCCTAAGCAATTACAAATATTTCTACTTCTTTTTTTTTTTTTTTTTTTTTTGAGACGAAGTCTCGCTCTGTTGCCCAGGCTGGAGTGCAGTGGCACGATCTCAGCTCACTGCAAGCTCCGCCTCCTGGGTTCATGCCATTTTCCTGCCTCAGCCTCCTGAGTAGCTGGGACCACAGGAGCCCACCAACACGCCCAGCTAATTTTTTGTATTTTTAGTAGAGACGGGGTTTCACCGTGTTAGCCAGGATGGTCTCGATCTCCTGACCCCGTGATCTGCCTGCCTTGGCCTCTCAAAGTGCTGGGATTATAGGCGTGAGCCACCGCGCCCGGCCAAATATTTCTACTTCTATAAATTAGCCTTTTGTAGACATTTCATATCAAATGAATCATATAATATGCAATGATTGGCAACAGTTATTTCATTTCGCATGATGTTTTTGAGATTCATACATGTTGGAGCCTGTGTCTATAGTTTTTTCCTTTTAATTGCTACATAGTTCCGTTGTATAGATATGCCACATTGTGTTTGTCCATTTCAATAGCTAATGGACATTTAAGTTGTTTCAAGATTAGGGCTATTAGAAAGAAGGCCGCCATAAACATTTGAACATGTCTTTGTATGAACATGTTTTCATTTCTCTTGGGAAGATCCCTAAGAGTTGAATTGCTGGGTCTCATGACAAATTTAAGTTACTTTTTAGAGAACCTTCCGGTTTTCCATAAAGGCTGTTCTTGACACTACAATGCTGAATTTTCATCAACCTCTGTTACTCGAGGTTCTCAGCTTTCTTTTTTTCTGTAGTTATGAGAATAGGTTAGCTCTTCCAACTCTCTAAGACCCTGAAGTTTTGGACTCTCTATTCTTTGTCATTCTTACAAAAATTGTCATTTTTTTGAGCCCGTTTCTTTCTTGTAGTGCCTTGTCAAACATAGTTAATAACAACCAAGGCACGCTATCAACATTCTTACTCCATGTCTTCATTTGAAACCATAGCACATTCCGTTCATAATCTGCCTTCTGAGTGAAGGCAGGCAACACTTTGACTGAATGCTTCGTCACTGTCACCGCATAACATAGAGATGACTTCCTTTCAGCCTCTGGTAACAGTTTTCTTGACACCTGGCCCAAAGACAATGGATTTTTGTTACACAACATACTATTTCTGATAGCAATTTCTGTATTAGTGAGGATAAAGAGATTGTGTTCCAGTAATGAATACCCGTGAATCTCAGAAGATTATGAAAACAGCATCACACCTGTAATCCCAGTGTTTTGAGAGGCTGAGGCAGGAGAATTATTCAAGACTGCACAACATAGTGAGACCCTGTCTCTACAAAAAAATTTTAAAAATTAGCCAGGCGTGGTGTCCCATGCCTGGAGTCTTAGCTACTCAGGCAGCTGCGGTGGGAGAATTGCTTGAGCCCAGGCTTCCAAGGTTGCAGTGAGCTATGATCGTGACACTGCACTCCAGACTGGGCTACAGAGCAAGACTCTGTCTCTTTTAAAAAAAAAAAAAAAATTCCATCCTCTCCCCCAACAATAAAACAGTGTTTTCATTTTTTAATCCATGCTACATCTCTATCCTGATAAGCCACACTGTGCTATACATTATCTTTACTCCAGAACTTAGGGAGATCCTCATGAACCCAGATGAACCCCATCTGGAACACTGCTTGTCTTCTGGGACAGGGCGAAGAGGACGCAGTAAATCATATACTAGATCTTAAAGCTTCTGCTCATACTGAATTAGAGCAGGCTGTGTGGCCAATCCTGACACCAATAAGGCAGGGAACTGTCTCCCCAGGGAAGGGCAACAAAAATTATGGACAACAGTGTAATTTATCACATTATTTGTTTTCTTCTATATCCTGGGGACCATAAAGAAGAAAGAAGCAGTTGTCTTTTTGTGGTAGTTTTGCTCAGAGCTGCCTAGAGCGAGGACAAGACAGGTGACCTTTCAAAATACCTTGCAGACTTAGGATGTGGATTTTCATGGTGGTTGGCCCAGCCCCAGGGCTCTGATGCACAGAACTAATACCTGCTGTTCCTCTGCCTCCACCAGCCCTATCTCTTTGGCTCAAGGAGAAATTTTATTGGATGGGTTGTCTTTTCCAAAGTTTACTACCCAACACCCAGTGCTCTTTGGGGCATTAGAGAATCCATTTTTCTTGACTTCCAGCATAAATTCACCCACTTATGTGTTTTCTTCCCAGCTGTCTTTTGGGGAGACATTGCCTTAGATGAAGATGACCTGAAGCTATTTCACATTGACAAAGCCAGAGACTGGACCAAGCAGACAGTGGGGGCAACTGGACACAGCACAGGTAGGTACTACATCCTCCCTTCTTCTGCCCATACGGGAGGGACGAGGGACTCCAGCAGGGGGAGATGTGGACCACGAGTCATCGGTATTTGACCTGCTGGTCCAATGCCCCCCTATTTGTGGAAAATCAGAGGGGTCACTTCTCCTCCACTGGAGCCAGTGGAGCTGGGGCTTCCAAGTTTGCTGATTCTTCTAAGAAAATCTCCATTTGCCTCTTTATCAGAAGGTTCAGGCTGGAGCTTGGTGTTGGTTCTTAGGACTCTGGCCTCAGGGTTCAGCACTTTCCAGATTGGAGAGTCAAGTGAAATGGAAACAGATAACCACAACACCTCATAGCAAGTGTGTGAGAAACCACGAGCAGTGGGAAAACAGAGAGTGAGTGGAGAAGCCTGCCTGGTGTCATGTGAATGGGCACTCGTGTGTGTTGTCTTGAAGGGTGAGTAGGAGTCCTGAGTGGGAAAAAGGGCATTTCAGGTGGAATGAGAGCCTTTTGCAAAGGCAGGAAGTATGAGGGGACTCTATTTGAGGAACAGAGGTAAGGTGCAAGTCACTGGAGGGCAGCCCTTTGGGGTGGGCTGTGGCAGGAGATGCATCTGGAGAAGTTAGCTGGGGTAGACGGTGAAGGGCTTATCTGTCGAGCTTATGAGCTTGGGCTTTGCCCACTGGGTAGTAGGGGTTCTGGTGAACAGGAGCATGACTGGCTCATCTTGAAATCAGGGGTGTCTGGGTGGAGGCCCATCTCCCACTGCTCTTTGCAGCCCACCAGGTGCCGTTGGGGTGCTGGGTTCCTGGCTGGCTGCTTGGGCAGCCTCACTATGCCGATTACAGTGGGGATGGTGCTGGGGGGAGGGTTGTATCAGGCAATTCCTCTCCCAGGCTGCTCATGTACGTGGTGACATCTAGGAAGATCTCTGGAACCTGGAGGGAAGTAGGTGGGCATGTGCCTGGGGCACCTCCCACGGTTCATGAGGAACCCACGCAGCTACAGGGACCTGCCTTCAAAGCTCCCTGCAGGGGTTGGTGGATGAGGGCTGACATTGCCAAGAGGGACCTATCGCCAGTGGCTGGGAGGAAGGTGGAGCGGTTATGTACTTTAGGATTTCTTTTTGGTGTCTTGTTTCATGAGTGTCATTTCTTAGGATTTTTGAGGTCTCGTATAAGGTTTGAAAGTCTATTCACATTGTAAATGGAGTTTTCAATTATTTTTAATACCAATGTATCCAGAACTTTACTTAAACCCTAACCAAAGGAAGCATCTTTGCATAATTCTACCACTCCGTCTAATCACACTTTTCTCCCCAGTTCTTACCTGGAGGCCTAGAGAAACTGACTTGACTGTAACCTTGTGTGTGTAGTTAAAATATTTTTAAAATATTTTTGATGGTGTTACTTAAAAATAGTGAACTTCATGTATCTCAAACATACAGCGTGATGAACTTTTACATATGTACACACCCATGGGACCACCACCCAGACCAAGATAAGGAATATTCCAGACCCCAGAGACTCCTCACACCCCTCCCAGTCAATATGCAACCCAAAGTAGCCACTGGTCTGACCTCTATCACCACAGATTCCTTTTGCCTGCATGGAGTCGTACAGTCTGTATTACTCTGTGTCTGGTTTCTTTTATGCAGCCTGTGACTGAAATTCACTCATGTTGTTGTGTTGCGCTTTTTCATTGTTGTGCAGTATTCTATTGTGTGAACGGACCCTGGTTTATTTGTTCTTCAGTTGACAGACATGTGGGGAGTTTGTGGTTTGGGTTACGATAAATAAAGCTGCTGCTGTCATTCTTAGACATAGTGTTTTGGTGAACACGAGCACTCATTTCCACTGGGCCTGTGCCCAGGAGTGGGGTCGCTGGGTCATAGGGCACACACAGTTCAGCTTTAGTAGGTACTGTCGGAGAGTTCTCCAAAGTGGTTGTACCACTTTACGCTGTAAGTGGATGCATACTCATTTAGAAAACAGGAGTGGTATCTGGACAGGATCCAGTAAGGCCTTTGAGTCTTGGTCTCCCCAGTTTGGGTCTCACTGAGTTGACGCCTGCCCACCATCAAGAATGCTCAGGGTTGTCTCTCTCAGCTCTCCTGCTGTCCTTGGGGGCCTAAGGTTGGCAGATGGGAGAGAGAGACCCCAAAGAGAGGCGGGGCAATGGCCAGCCACCACGCCAGCTGCATGCCTAGCTCCTAGAGGGTTGTGTTGAGGGAAGGCTGCCTGAGGATGCTGTGGTGGAGGAAGCCCAGCAGCCCTGCCTTCTCCCTCATGCCACTTGCTCAAGGTGGACATGACCTAAGAACTCAGAGGCCTGTCTTCTCCCTTCTCTCCTGTGAGCTGATAGAGCACAGAGCTTACATCCTGCCTGGATTTAGATCCCCCAGAATCTGGGCTAGGACCTTGTACCCAGAAGGTGCTAGCCAACATCACCAGAGAGGAGGTGGAGGCAGATGAAGATGGCAGACCCTGGAGCCGTCTCCCAGGGCCTTAGAGATCCAGAGCCTCAGCAGGGCTTTGCTCCCAGAAGGGTGGTGAGAGCGTTGACCATGGTCACAGGGTTTGGGGTCAGACTGCCTGGGCTTGCATTCTTGAACTGGGCCTCAGTTTCTCCATCTGTCAAATGCAAATAGCAATAATAGTTACCTCAGAGTAACGCCGTGAGGATGAAAAGAAAGAATATGTGCAAAGTGCTTAGCACAGTGCCTGGCACATAACAAGTGCTTATAAATTTCATCTGCTTCCTCCTCATTATGATTAATATTTGCAGAGAGAAGACTGACCTGGGAGGGTTTATGATTAAAGTGGAGAGTGGGGAGCTGGGCATGTCACCTCTGTGGTCCCAGCTACTTGAGAGGCTGAAGCAGGAGGATCACTTGAGCCTGGGAGGTCGAGGCTGCGGTGAGCAATATCACACCACTGCACTCCAGCCTGGGCGACAGAGTGAAACCTTGTCTCTAAAAAAATTAAAATTAGGCCGGGCGCGGTGGCTCAAGCCTGTAATCCCAGCACTTTGGGAGGCTGAGACAGGCGGATCATGAGGTCAGGAGATCGAGTCCATCCCGGCTAACACGGTGAAACCCCGTCTCTACTAAAAAATACAAAAAACTAGCCGGGCGATGTGGCGGGCGCCTGTAGTCCCAGCTACGTGGGAGGCTGAGGCAGGAGAATGGCGTGAACCCAGGAGGCGGAGCTTGCAGTGAGCTGAGATCCGGCCACTGCACTCCAGCCTGGGCGACAGAGCGAGACTCCGTCTCAAAAAAAAAAAAAAAAAAAAATTAAAATTAAAATTAAAACAAGTGGAGAATGAGGGAAATTTGCTGGGTACAGAGGGAATGTGGGGGCTTAGGAATGAGGCCTTTGAAATATATAATACTTGGTGTTTCCTCCTTCCCAAGCTTGAAACACACTTCTCTAGTGTGTTTTTATGGCAAAGTGATTTTTATCCTGATCATTTTTCTCTGGGGGCCAATAGTACTTTGCATCTACCTAGAATAGTAGGAATAGTTATTTTATCATCAGAATGGGAATATTTTTTTATTGTTTTTGTTGATTAAACTAGTGCTGCTTGTTGTTAAAAAAAAAAAGAAAGTCCAATAGCTCATAATTGTATAAAGTGGAAAGTGAAAATCCCCTGTTATCTGAGCCCCAAAGATCCCCGGCATTACTAGTTTGCTGGATTCTTTCCAGACGTAATGTGCTCGGGCTGTGTGTGTGCATGTGTGTGTATGGGTGTGTATGTGTGTCTGTGTGTGTGTAACATAAAAGGGATTAGGGATTTTACTCAATGTGTTTTGGCGTTGTCTGTGTTTTTTACTTACCACTCTATCACGGACATCTTTTTATGCAGTACGTTGTGGTCTCTCTTATTTTAATGGCATTAGTGGTCCAATGTGCAACTCTGCCATGATTTACCTAACTAAGCCCTTATAGATAAATGTGAAGGTTGTTTCCCTTTTTTTTCTGTATTTTTTTTCCTCTTAGAAGAAATGTTTCTATAAATAACTTTCTGCATATATTTTTAAACATTTGTTTTAATTTTAAAAATCATTAAAAAGGAATCACACCTTTACCCTCTTTTCCTACATCCAAATGTGTGGGAAGATGTATTCTTAGATGCAAGTTAATCTCATTTCCAAGCTTTGGTAAGTGCCTCTGTGTATTAGTCTATTTTCACCCTGCTGATAAAGCTGTACCCGAGATTGGGCAATTTACAAAAGAGAGAGGGTTAATTGGACTCACCGTTCCACATGGCTGGGGAGTCCTCACAATCATGGCGGAAGGCAAGGAGGAACAAGTCACATCTTGTGTGGATGGGGGCAGGCAAGGAGAGCTTGTGTAGGGAAACTCCCGTTTTTAAAGCCGTCAGATCTCGTGAGACTCATTTACCATTGCAAGAACAGCATGGGAAAGACCCGCCCTATAATTCAATCATCTCGCTTTGGGTCCCTCCCACAACACTTGGAATTATAGGAGCTACAAGATGAGATTTGGGTGGGGACACAGAGCCAAACTATCATTCTGTTTCTTTTGTTGGAGGGTAGAGAGAGGGCTCAAAGGGAGAGGTCTGAGATCCCTGGAGGGGGACATGGGGGGAAGGGTCCAGAACCCTGCAGTGCAGCCCCAGAGGCCTCCTTTGCCTGTTTATTCTGTGATCTTGGAACTGCTTTTTCGGCTGCAGAAGGAAACCATGTCAGTTGCCCTAGAGGTGACCTAATCAGCCTCATTTGCTAGATGTGCCCAAATTTAGTCAGTAGCAGAATCAGAACTAGAACCCCAGTTTCTCAACTCCAAGGTTGCTGTGTCTTCTACTTTACCAACCTGCCTGTCACATTGCCAGCTAGAGGAGCTGAGAACAAGAGTGCAGGTGGTCATTCCTTTGCTGTCACTTGGAAAGCAGGCTGGAGTCTTTCTGTGCCAATGCTGAGCCAAGACCTTATGCCTGGATTGGCTTAAGAGCGCACTTCGGGTACTGCAGTGTCCACAAAAAGTCACTGACAGCTTTAGGATTCACAGCAGGGAGCATGTCTTCTGTTCATTTGGGGCCATGAGCTGTGTCAATGTCATGCCAATTTGTCTCCCTGCCTCTAGACTCTCTTACTCCATTCAGCTTCTATCTTCCTGGCAACCTTGTGACCACTGTAGTGAGTCCTCCCAAAACCCATATCTACCTGCAACCTCAGAATGTAATCTTATTTGCAAATAGAATCTTTGCAGATCTAATTAGTTAAGGATCTTGAGGTGAGATCATCCTGGATTTAGGGTAGATCCTAAATCCACTGACTGATGTGCTTATAGGAAAAGAAGAGGACACAGAGAGAAGGCCATGTGAAGACAGAGGCAGAGATTGAAGTGATGTAGCCACAAGCCAAGAACACCAGGGTTGTCAGGAGCCACCACAAGCTAAGCAGAAAACAAAGTTGGATTCTCCCTTCAAGCATTCGGGGAGAATGCTGCCAACACCTGGACTTCAGGCTTCTAGCCTCCAGGATTGTGAGAGAATAGAGTTCTGTTGTAAGCCACCCAGCTGTAATTTGTATGGCAGTCCTAGGAAACTAATACAGCTGTGCTCTTTAGAACCTTCAATAGCTCCCCCTTGCTTCTTAGAAACATTCCTTGGTCGGACTCTTAAGACCCTTCACGCTATGTCCACAATCTATCTATCCAACCTCTCTTCCCACTCCTGGTCCTCCAGCCAAATTCTATGATGTGTGCCTGTGCAGGCCCCCAGTTTCCTTCCTGACAGCCTCTGTTCTAGCTGCTCCCTCTGCTCAAAGTTCCCATTCTACACGTAAAGAAATGAAGGCCCCCAGAAAGGCTGGACGACCCATTTAAGCCTCTTTATCCATCTCTACCCAGCTGCATTCATGACGCCTCTTTACTCTGCACACCTCCCAGCTTGGGGAGATCGCCTGGGTAGATGGTGCTGTTAAAATTGGCCTCATTTTGTGCTTGGGATGGAGAGAACTGCTCTTTCTCCCCCGTTCTCCGATGGGCCCATTCCCTTGCCATGGGGCTGCTGGAGGATATGGCAGCCACATTTTGTATGTGTGTGGGGGCAAGGCGGCAAGACTGGATTCTTCAGGGAGAGAAAGTCCTTCTGTGTGCATTTTATTTGCAGTGAGAAGAATGGGAGTCCTGGGCAGGCATTGGCAATCTGTTCTATGAATGGGGCCCTTGAATTAACATTGCAGAGTTTCCTAAAGCTGCTAATCGGATTAGCTGTGTAGTGAAGGAAGTACTTAGCGGGAGACACACACAGACGCGCACACAGACGCGCACAAACTTTCTGACCCTCTTGCACCCTCTTCGATGGGACAGTGGCCGAACCTGACAGACCCATTCCTGAGTTCTTAGACACCTCTCCTGTTAGCCACGTGAGATGTGGAGGAGAAGCCTGTGTGACTGATGCTTTCAACTTTGTTTGTTCCCTTAAGAGTCCAGGAAGTCTGTGTTGGACACGTCCATCTTTGCAAAGAGGACACGTCCTCTTTGTACCTGAAGAGGAAATCTGGATCTGATTTCTTGATGTTTGTAATGAAGACTTTGAAAGGGGAAATGGCTTTAATTACTTATTGGCTCAGATGGAAGTTGATGTTTCCCGCCTCATCTATTCTGAGCCACTGGGCCATGTCCATCTCTATTTAAGAAATCAACCTTGCTCTAAATCCTCACTTCCTAAACACCTGCTGTCTGTGTAGGATGTCTGCATAACCCCAATGGTTTGGGCATCAGGTTCAAGATAATACATTAGCAAGAGAGACTCTGAGACATGTCCCCTCTCTGGGCCCTGTCTCTGAATCATGGGGATGCTTTCTTTTTTTCATTTTATTTTATTTTTTTGAGACAGAGTCTCTCTCTGTTGCCCAGGCTGGAATGCAGTGGCATGATCTCGGGTTCAAGTGATTCTCCCGCCTCAGCCTCTCGAGTAGCTGGGATTACAGGCGCCCACCACCATGCCCAGCTAATTTTTGTATTTTTAGTAGAGATGGAGTTTCACCATGTTGACCAGGCTGGTCTTGAACTCCTGATCTCAAGTGATTCACCCGCCTCAGCCTCCCAAAGTGCTGGGATTATAAGCGTGAGCCACCACGCCCAGCCTTGGATTCTTTCTTTACCCACAGACCCTTTGGTTCCTAGAGTTCCTTTCTGTATGCTGTCCATGACTTTGAGTGGCACACATTACTCTCACCTGGTCTCAGTGTTCCTATCTGATCAGCGGGGCTGATGGAACCACATTCTGACTTCCTTCAAGCCAGTTTGAGCTCTGGATTTGAGTGCTGGTGTTTCCGGCTAAAGAAAAGAGGGGAACCAAAGGCTATCAGGCATTACAGGGCTAAAGGTAGGTATTGAACACCAATGCATACCCAAGAGATACCCAATGTCCAGAATCAGAGAACTTGGATTTAGGGTTTCTGGGCTCTGCTTTCTAAGGTTTGAGGCTCTAAAAATAGATCCAACATGTTTCTGTTCCCAAAATATTTTTAACTTTGAATTTTTTTTTTTTTTTTTTTTTTTTTTTTTGGAGACAGAGTTTTGCTCTGTCACTCAGTCTGGGGTGCAGCGGTGCACTGCAGCCTCTACCTCCTGGGTTCCAACCATCTTCTCACCTCAGCCTCCTGAGTAGCTGGAACCACAGGCACACACCACCATGCCTGGCTAATTTTTGTATTTTTTGTGGAGATAAGGTGTCATGTTGTTTCCCAGGCTGGTCTTGAACTCCTGGGCTCAAGCAATCCTCCTGCCTCAGCCTCCCAAAGTATTGGGATTATAAGTGTGAGCCACTGCACTCGGCCCAACTTTGAGGCTCTTGAGAGAACTTACAGGTGGGGCTGTGGTTTTTCAGCCTCTAACCCTGTGGAAACATTCCCCAAGCTTTGTAGACATGGCTTCATCATTTCACTAGTTTCTTTGTTGGGGTAGGAGTGCTACTGACTGCCGAGTGTCCATATGAGAATGGATCAGTGGGGGGCTCCCTGTGATATCCTACAGAAGGGACAATGTCTCGATTTTGTGAATGAACGTCGGGCTGAACTCTTGCTGGGCCAGTTCATTGGATTCAACACTGTCTTCTCTCACATCGTGCACTGCCAAGTGCCATCTCTGAGAAATCGCGGGGGCCTCTGCTGCCACAGCCACAGGTTTGGAAATCTGGAGAGTCACAGGGGCCCATCAGGGAGCTCTCTTACACATCCCTATCTTTCCACTGTCTCCTTAAAAGCTAGGTGAGGAGGGGTCCAGAGAAGAAGGTCCTGGTGACTTCTTTTCTCTAAGTATGTTGTGCTTGACATTTTGAGATTCACAGACTCCTTTGAGAATCTGATGAACATTATGAACCTTCTCATAGGTAGACACACACACACACAGACACACACACACAGTTGTGCTTGCAATTTTCAGATTGAGATCCATGGATCTCAAGTTATGAAATTCTGACCCCAGTTCTGTCTTTGGTGTGCCTCCCCACTGTTGGAGCTGTGCCCATGGGCCTCAGGACCTTGGAGGGCTGCCGTGCGGGAAGACGTGGGTGTCGGAGCCCAGCAGGCCTGAGTTTGCGCCCCTGGCTCTGTACTGATTAGCTGTGGGACTTAGAGCAACTCAATCCTTATTTGTAAGATGGAATAATAATACCTGCCTCACAGCGGGGATTAAATAAATGTGATAGGTAAAGCACTTATTCCAGGGTCTGACACCAAAAATAATAACGGTAATACCCACAGGGTTGGCCCTTTGCTGGCTCTCTTGTCTTCTCTTCTCTCTGCGACCCCCAACTTCTGTCTCCCAAACCCCATGCTCCCTGAATGCCCAAGTCTCTTGGAGTTCTTCATTTTGGCGCTCTTCCGGAACCTGCAGGGGATTCTGGAGCTGGGCCTGCATCAGTATACTCTATCAGACGCTTGGATTTGGATTCCAACCAGCACAAGGGAAATCTCTGAATCAATCTCCAACATAAAGACTTCGCAAGTGGCCAGGCGCGGTGGCTCACGCCTGTAATCCTAGCACTTTGGGAGGCCAAGGCGGGTGGATTGCTTGAGGTCAGGCGTTCCAGACCAGCCTGACCAACATAGTGAAACCCCATCTCTACTGAAAATACAAGAAAAATTAGCCAGGTGTGGTGGCACACACCTGTAATCCCAGCTACTTGGGAGGCTGAGGCAGGAGAATCACTAGAACCCAGGAGGCAGAGGCTGCAGTGAGCCGAGATCACACCACTGCCCTCCAACCTGGGCAACAGAACAAGATTTCATCTCAAAAAAAAAAAAAAAAAAAAAAAAAAAAAGACTTCCCGAGTTGTCCTGAGCCACACTCTGGGGTCATCACAAAGTTGGCCTGACAAGGATCTGAGAATGGTTTCAGTGCTGATTCCTTTAGTAGTAACAATAAAAGAATGAGAACAACTACCATTTGTTGTGTCAATTATGGGCTAAATGCTTTATAGACATGATTTTATTTAATCTTCACACAACAGTTCTATGTGGTAGGTACTATTAGTACGTGTAGGTGTGGAAATGAATTTTCAGAGAGGTAAGTAAGCTGTCGGTGAGCACACAGCTAATCATTGGCAGAGCCAAGATTAGGACTTTAGTCTTTGAAGTGTCAGAGGTCCTGCTTTTAGCTCCTACACTCCATTGCTTCTAGAAACAGCCACTGGCATCACTTCTAACCCTGCTTCCTTGAGCTGCTGAAGACTTAGGCTCTCCATCACTCCCCTTGAGAGGTGCTGGGGGTGCACAAGATGTGTTCTGTAGGCTTAGGGAGGCTAAACCTCATCCTGCCTGCTATTATTTATTCAGCATCTGCCCGACCCATCAACCAGACTATCAACAGCAGTGACAGTCTGGCCCTCCTTCTTTTGTTCCAGCATCAGGCTGGGTACATCAGTGGTGCCAGACAAACACGTGTGAACTGTGGATGGGGCCAGGAGGCTCAAGACTGCCTGTTGGCCTCGCCTGCTCTCCTGCTCCCCCATGAGGCTGTCAGGGGTAGGATGGATTGTTTGAATGTGTGATGCCTCCCACCCCCTGCTGGGGATGGGTACCAGCAGCAAGAGAAACTCTCGGGCTCAGGAATGGAGCTGGGCAGGCCCACATCACCTTGCAGGGAGTGTCTGGAAAGGACACCCTTTAGCTACTTGGTCATTAGCTTCCCTTTACAGGACCCTTTGTACAGATTCTCAGATGGAAAATGTGGTCCTTATGTCTGCAAGCCAAGGAGAGCTTGCTAGGGTTCCCATGCACTTTCAGCCTTTCTTTCTCAGACCTTCGGGAGTGTCCAGCTTGCCCTCATCGTCACCCTGCCCCGCCCACAAGACTTCTTGGCCCCCACAGGTCAGAACTTGATCTTCACATGATGCCCTCCTAGCCTGTCATTCCTCACACTCTTCCCTGGAATTGACCCCACAGCTCTGCTGCCTCTCTGATGCCAATTTCATGATTATGATTGCTTTCTCTCTGTCTCTCCTTCCTTCATGTAAAATATGCTAATTGAGGACCTCTTTTGTGCTCAGCACCAAGGATACAGCAGTAACTGCTTTTTCTCCCACCATTAAGGAGATTGTGTTTTTAAGATGGGAGTGATGATTGTTGTGCTCTGGGGGCACTGGAGGGTGGGATCTGGGATCAAAGCCCCACTGGGGTGGGGGAACCACTGCCCTCCCAAGGCAGGCAGAACCCACACCTACAAGAAAGGCCCCAGGTGACAGCTGTCACCCAGGCAGGAGGCTGGTGGTGGGGGTCCAGCCTGGATGCACAGGGCCCTACCAGAGGCAGAGCAGAGGCACAGGCACAGGGAGGCTGGGGTGTGTGGGCCCGAGACCCAGGCAAATCCCATCAGAGAGGCTGTAAGCAGGCTTCTTCTTCCATGCTGGGAGCTCAGAAGAACAAGGCAAGAGCCACTGGTTCTTGCAGGAAATAAGGATTAGGGAGGAAAGCAGAGAGCTGGCCTGAGAGAACAAGATGGCAGCAAGAGTTAGAAATAACACAGAAATCCGGCCGGGCGCGGTGGCTCAAGCCTGTAATCCCAGCACTTTGGGAGGCCGAGACGGGCGGATCACGAGGTCAGGAGATCGAGACCATCCTGGCTAACACGGTGAAACCCCGTCTCTACTAAAAATACAAAAAAAAAACTAGCTGGGCGAGGTGGCGGGCGCCTCTAGTCCCAGCTACTCGGGAGGCTGAGGTAGGAGAATGGCATAAACCCGGGAGGCGGAGCTTGCAGTGAACTGAGATCCGGCCACTGCACTCCAGCCCGGGCAACACAGCGAGACTCCGCCTCAAAAAAAAAAAAAAAAAAAAAAAAAGAAATAACACAGAAATCCACAAGTCAACATTGGAGCCCAGGTCAGAGTCAGACTGGAGGGAAGGGTGGTGTGCTGCTGAGACTCTCGTGTGTTGAGTCCAAACCCCTGAAATCCCTCTGACAGAGCACAGGGTTGACCCCAGAGCCAGGGCTGGGCTCAGCCTGCAGAGAGCAATCAGCAGGTGCTAGCTGGAAAGGAGGGGGATGTCAGCACAGGAATCAGGCACAGCCTGGCAGTTATTTCACCCATAAAGTTTTGAATTTAGTAAGATGATTTGAGATGATAAGGAGGCATCTGATAACGTGCACATCTGCTCTTGGGGAAGGAAAAAGAATGCAGCATAAGGAGTTGATCATCTCATCCTCCAGGGCCTCATTCAGGGGCTGACTTATACCTTGGATTGAAGCCAGAGTTCACTGAGAACTTGAAGTGTTTGGAAAAGCAAATTCACCTTTAAGTTAATTTTTATTATGAGCGCGTTTGTCAGGATTTGGAGAAGCTGAGCTGGGAGTCCACCTGGGGCCACGATGGGGTGCAGGGCTAGGTGGGGCAGGGGTGGTGCCTCCTCTTGAGTGTCCATCCAGGGAGTGGGCATCCTCATGGGCCATGAATCTGAGAGCCTGAATCAAAACTGGGAGACGAGCTTAAGAAATTGGGACAAACAAGAGTTTAGTACCTGACGTTCTAACCAAGGCTCTTTTAGTTGTGAGATACAGAATCCCACTCAAGATAGCTCAAATAGAAGACCGTCTTTTAAGAGTATATTCTCAGCCGAGTGCAGTGAGTCACGCCTGTAATCCCAGCACTTTGGGAGGCCGAGACGGGTGGATCACGAGGTCAGGAGATCGAGACCATCCTGGCTAACACGGTGAAACCCTGTCTCTACTAAAAATACAAAAAATTAGCTGGGCGTGGTGGCGGGTGCCTGTAATCCCAGCTACTCGGGAGGCTGCGGCAGAGAATGGTGTGAGGAGGAGGAGTTTGCAGTGAGCTGAGATGGCGCCACTGCACTCCAGCCTGCGCGACAGAGCAAGACTTCATCTCCAAAAAAAAAAAAAAAAAGTATATTCTCATGGCCCTCTAAAAACAGAGTAGAATTGGCCTCTTGGGGACTGGACTAGGAATTGGAGAGAAAGGAGCAAGGCTGATCTCTCTTCTTAGGGGCCACGAAGTACCTCTCATTTTTGTTTTGTCTCCTTTTCTTGCACCTGCCCCCCATGGCCAGTCTGCTGGAGCCCCGTCATGATCCCTCGGCTGCAGTGTCCCCTACTGAATGCCTCCGGCAGCTACCTGTGTAAGGCACTGTGGGAGTTCTGAGAATGGAAGAGATCTCTAAGGGAGGGGGTTATAAAATGAGCCAAGCAGAAGGCTGACAAGGAGTGCTGGGGAGGGAGGATGTGGAAATGAAGTACTAATGAGAACAGATGGTAGCTCCATATCTGTGGCCCAAGAGAATGAATGAATGAAGGAGAAGCTTCTGGTATGGGGAGGTGATGGACGAGTGAATTGACCCCCAGGGGTAGCCCAGCTTCCTTTTGAGTTCACCTGGTTTTAAGGACCAAGCCTGGGAGTACCACCCCCACATGGCCATTTATAATGCCGTTGTCATGGGAAAATACTTTGAGTTCTCACCAGCCATCTTAATACATGGAACTTGGGGACACAGTCTCATGAGTGTTGGGGATCACGTGTATCATATGTATCGGTTGAGGATTCAGTCTTTGGCTTCTCAGCTTTGACCAACAGAAAGACTGTGTCTCAGCCTCTCAAGCGTCCCTCTTTTGGTTTTTCTTAATCTGATTCCACTCTTCCTTTTTTTAACTGTGTATATATTTTTGTTTGTATTTATTGAATGGAATTCTGTGTTTCTTATTCTTAAATAGTAGTTGATATCTAAAGCAGAACGAAATGAAATAAACCCTACTAAAGGCTTTTTACTTATGTAGCCTCCAATACATTTTTCCAGTATAGTGTCATATGTAGAAAAAATGTTTCCACCATGACATATAAGAACATTGTGGTGAATTCTTTTTGACAAAATAAAGGATCTTTTATGGCCAGGCATGGTGGCTCACAGCTGTAATCACTTTGGGAGGCTGAGGCAGAAGGATCACTTGAGTCCAGGAGTTTGAGACCAGCCTGGGGAGCATAGCAAGACTCTGTCTCCAGAAAAAGTAAAAGTAAAAATAAAAATAAATAGCCAGGTATGGTGGCATATACCTGTAATTCCAGCTACTTGAGAGGCTGAGGTGGGAGGATTGCTTGAGCCCAGGATTTCCAGGCTATGGTGAGCTATGACTGTGCTTGAGCCCGGGATTTCCAGGCTGTGGTGAGCCACTGCTCTGCAGCCTGGGTGACAGAGCAAGACCCTGTTTCTTAAAAAGAAAAAAAAAAAAAAAAAAAAAAAAAAACTTCCCTCAAATCCCTAAATTTTTAAACCTAGCATCTTAGTTTTTGTAAAGCTATATATATTTGCTCTTGTATTTCCTAGCCTCTTTTTAGATGGGTCTACTTTGTTATAGCTGGAAACTGATCTTTGTTGCAAATGCATTTGCTACTCAAACATGTTCTTACTGGGCATGATAATGAACTAATGTTTTATAAAACCAGTGCCACCATTCTTAGAGTTATCTATGACATGACAGACCTTGAAGATGTTACTTCACCTTGGGGAACCTCGATTTCCTCATCTATAAAATGGGGTGCTGGACTCTAAGCTTCCTGAGGTCCAAGAATGAGTCCTTGGGTTCTTTTGCCAAATTCCCTGAGTGTAATGGGGACTGGATACATGGCCTCTGCTGCATGCATTACTGATTAGATAACCACAGTGTCTTGGTTCTCCTTCCTTTGATGCCTTGTGGAACTTCAGAATAGTCTGCTTAGATCATATCTAACCAGGAGCCTTGCAGAGCCCCACTAGTGGGCTCCCAGAGGTGTTGGCAGTGATGTGGCTGTGAGCTTCCTTTATCCCTTCTTAGAAAACAACAGACAACAGTGGGCTGGAGAGAGGAGGTGCAGAAAGACCAGGCTGCCTGCATGAGGGTTGTGAAACTGACCACCCGACAAGTGCATCCGGCCATGAGGGCTGAGGACACAGCCTGAGGAGCCTCAGTGGGACCCTGCTGATGTGAGTCTGGGATGAGGCTCCCCTTCCTGGTACCCAGTGCATGATGGCCCAGACAAAGCTGCATTTCTGCTGAAGCTGTTTATACCAAGGTCTGTAGGTCATTATTTCTGTGGTTTCCAAAGAGATCAAGAGAGAGAAGGTGATGGTGGTAAAGTTGCCATTGGAATCTTCTTCTGTGTTCTGGTCATCCTATTTCTCTTTGGTACTCTTTAAGGAGCCTTGTTTGCCCACAAACACTGAGGAAAGGCCCAGCTGGCCTTGGCTCTGAGCTGGTGAACTTGGTCCCACCCACCTCTAGCTCCCGCCGCTCCTTGCTTTCTGCTTCCCAGGTTCTCTGTCTCCTCTTTCATCCCTGGACCTTGGCTGCCATTGCCCAAGGACTCCCTCTCTCTTCTGACATTGGCATCACCTATAGGCATGACTTTCCCATTCACCTTCAAGTGAGAGGTCCTGCGTGGTCAGCTTGCCAGCCAAATCTCGTCTGCAGATGTGTTTTGTTTGTTTTGTAGTGCTTGCATCTTTCTAATTTACTGCCAACACTTAAAAATCAGATTTCTCATAAAAATCCAGAACTCTGGCTTCTCCTGAAAAGCTGGAACATTTGGCCACACTGGTCCAGCAATCCCACATGGCAACAATCAACAGAGTTGCATAACAATGGCTTGCACTCCATGGTGAGCCGAAGTCCCCACCACTTCCTATTCATCTTCACACCCAACCCCTTTCACTCCCATGCTCCCTGCTGCCTCTCCCCCTGCCAACTCTAGGTATTTAGGTGTGTATACTGGGCCAGTGGGTAAGAGGCACCACCTTGGGTCCTAATTCAGGTCCCATGACATTGGTCAAGGCCGCTTTTTCCTTCTTCATTAAAGAAGGAGGATCCTAGAGCTTCAGCTATTGCCAGGTAGTCTGGAAGAAGATTCTTCTTCTGGAGCTTCTTTTCTTCCTTTTCTTGAGGGTTCAGTCTCTGTAACCTGTTGTAATACAGATGCTCATGTCCTGGGCACTAGATGGCACTGGGGTAGGATGGGACACAGAAAAGACAAACAGAACACACTCAGTGTTTTGCATGGGATGGTTTATGGCCCTGTACATGTGCTAGCATCAGACAGATTCTTCCTGCCCCAGTCAATCAGTGAGGGGGGACTACGTTAGTAGGTATTAACTTCTCTAAAACAAAGGGACCATTGCATTTTACTGACAAATGCCATCCCCCAAGAACGCACTGGTTACCTTAACCTCAATTTACCGACATTCTCTCTTAAAGTTAAGGTCACTGCTCTGCAGTTCTTCTTGAACAGAGCCGACATCTGTCCCACAAAGGTCGAGGACAGGGGGTGGAGTTCCTTGCTACTCTTTCTGCCCTTCTCTTCCAGTTCCCTGAGACAGGGCTGGAGTTGGTCTCTTCCTTTCTTTGACCTCCTGAGTTCCTTGCTACTCTATGACCTAATGAGTCTGGCTTGCCTTCTGAGACATCTGTAAATCTTCATTGGATCTATTGCATTTATGCAAAGACCATGTGATAAAATCCTAAGATTTTTTTGTAAGGATAAATCAGGTAGTGAGAAAGATTTAATCCCTGAGTGTAGGCAACCCTTTCTGCTTTTCAGAGCTCAGATTTAAATTCAGTGTTCAGTCCTCAAACTGCATTAACTTTGTTTTGGGGTATATTTATTTGCATTTCTGTTTACATTTAAGAATTTTTTATTTCTATTTGAAAACATGTATTATGGATATGTCTTCTCTTAAAAGGAATTGCAAGCCTGTTTGAAAGCAGGTGATGTAGACACTATTGATACAGAAGCAGTATCATGTTAAGCACTGTGCAAGTCCCTTGGTGGAATACACCATTTCTGCCTCCAGGGAGCTTAGAGTTGTTGGATTGATTGCCATCTGGCCACTCTGCTTCCTGCCCTGGGCTTGCGTGCGCTAAGTGAGCAATCCATCCCTGCCTGCACTGCTGCCGTTCACAAGGCCAACATTCTAGGGTGTAGGGGAGCTGGAGTTGTGACAGCTCACAGGTTGAATCTTTCCATGTTCTGGCAGGTGCTGCTGCTTCTTCTCCTTCTTCTCCTTCTTCTCCTTCTTCCTCCTCCTCCTCCTCTTCTTCTTCTCCTTCTTCTTCTCCTTCTTCCTATTCTCCTTCTCATTCTTCTTTTTCTCCGTCTCCTTCTCCTCCTCCTCTTATTCCTCCTCCTCCTCCTCCTCCTCCTCCTTCTTCTTCTTCTTCTTTCTTCTTCTTCTTCTTCTTTCTTCTTCTTCTTCTCCTTCTCCTTCTCCTTCTCCTCCTCCTCCTCCTCCTCCTCCTCCTCCTCCTCCTCCTCCTCCCTCTCCCTCTCCCTCTCCCTCTCCCTCTCCCACTCCCTCTCCTCCTCCTCCTCCTCCTCCTCCTCCTCCTCCTCCTCCTTCTTCCTCTTCCTCTCCTTCTCCCTCTCCTTCTCCTTCTCCTTCTTCCTCTCCTTCTTCTTATTTATTTATTTATTTTTGAGTTGGAATCTGGCTCTGTCACCCAGGCTGGAGTGCAGTGGCACAATCTCGGCTCACTGCAAACTTCACCTCCCAGGATCACATGATTCTCTTGTTCCAGCTTCCCAAGTAGCTGGGATTACAGGTGCCTACCACCACACCTGGCTAATTTTTGTATTTTTAGTGCAGATGGGGCTTCACAATGTTGGCCAGGCTGGTCTTGAACTCCTGACTCAAGCAATCCTACTCTTGACTCAAGCAATCCTCGTGCCTTGGCCTCCCAAAGTGTTGGGATTACAGGCGTCAGCCGCCGTACCTGGCCTGTTCTGGCAGCTTCTACAGAAAAGGTCTCCATTCAGCAGGCTCTGGGCTCCTGCCTCAAAGCTCTGGGCTCCTCTAGTGCCCTGAGAGAGGGCTTGGATGTTCATTTCTTTCTTTGAGTTCCTGGTTGGCTCTTCACTGCCCTGGTTCAGCCCTGACAGAACTCAGTTCTGCTGCCCTGGCTAGTCCACTTATTAGTAGATGACTGTTTTCCATCTATTAGTTTTAACTCATTTGGTCCAACTGACAAACTAATGAGGCCAGGTGACAGGTTCACTTCCCACGTGGGGCCGTGAGCTGTGCCTGCCCTGCTCGATGGCATCCTGTATGTGTAGACCAAGGTCCTGAGGGAACTGGGTGCACTGGTGGCTCAGCATGCACTTGTCACAGCCACTGAGCCTGGCAAAGGCATTTTACATTTGGGTGGTGCTTGAAGCCCCCTCACAACTCTAATTTGTGTCAGTTGTGGAACTAAACAGGCTCCTTCTGCCGTTTCACAGTTGAGGACACGGAGACCCAGAGGAGTCCTTGGCTTGCCTGAGGTCCCGAAGTCTGGTCCGTCATGCTGGGAGAACACAGGTCATGAATCTCAGCTTCAGGTTCTTTCCAGTGCCTGACTACCTGCTGCTGACGGGCTAGCACTGGCCTCTTTCTCAGGGGCTCTCCTTTATTACTCTGAAGTGAACATTGGGTCATGAGAGCTGGCTTCATTTGCTGAGTTCGTTTGCTTTCCTGCTCTGATGCAGTGGGAAGCTGCAGGCTCAATGCCTCAGATGCCATGGCCACAATGAGCACATCAGTGCTGGCTTCGGGAACTACATGGGGGTCCTTGGACCCATTAAATCGAACGCCTCTCCCTTCTGTCTTCTCTAGTGAGGTACAGTTGATCCTCACATATTTCATATTCGAGAATTTGCCTATTGCAAACATTTATTTGTAACCCTAAAAATCAATATTCATGGCACTTTTTTGGTTATTCACAGACATGTGCAAAGCAAGGAAAAATCTGAGTCTCCCAATTTGCATGTTCCCAGCTGAGTCTGGATGATCTGCCTTCTTGTTTCAACTCACATACTGTAAACAAGTGTCCCTCTTCTGCTATATTTAGTGCCATATTTTAAGCATTGTTGTGCTTTTTGTTGGTGATTTTGCTATTTAGCATGGCCCCCAAGTGTAGTGCTGAAGTGCTGACTAGCGGTGTTCCTAATTGCAAGATGGCTGTGATGTGCCTTATGGAGAAAGTCCCTCTGTTAGATAAAATTCATTCAGGCATGAGTTATAAATACCATGCTGTTGGCTGGAAATCCAATGTTAATGACCTAATGATAGATATTAAATTAGATGTCTTTAAACAGAAACACACTTAAAACAAGGTTATGTATCTATCAGTTGATGAAAATGTTGTGACCAGTGTAGTATAGAGTACTATATGTTGTGCAGTATATAGTAGACAGTACTATATTTTATACTAGATTTTATATTGATCCCCTGGGAGCAGTGGTTAGGTGTTCACTAGTTCAGTGAATTTGGACTTCCCAGCCTCCAGAACTATGAGAAATCAATTTCTGTCATTTATCATCCACTGATCTTTATTCACAGCAACTTTAGAGAACATAACTACTGCAAGTAACAATAATTGACAGTGTCTTATTTCTGCAGAACAAAAGTACCTCACTGAATATTCTGCACTGTCTGGAGGTTTTCGTTCTCCATCTCTGCTCCTATGACAACACTAGGGGAAGGAGCAATGAGGCAAAGGGCTGGGCAGGGAGGCAGACCCTCTCAGCTGTGCTCACCACCACAGTGACCACAGGCCAAGGACTACCTCACTGAGCCTCAGTCTCCTCATTTGTAAAATGGGGATAATAATAACTTACAGATAATAATACCTCACAATAACAATGGCCCACACAAATGCAGTGAGAATTAACTGAGATAATATATGCAAGTACTGGTCAATCCAATTCAGTCCACTTCACCTGGGCATATTTTGTCTGCTGTGAACACCATGTGGGTGGAGATGCAGAGGATGTTGCTCCAGTTCTTAAGAAGTAGAGCATCTCATAGAGGTGATAGATGGGGTCACAGAGAATTATACTCTGGGCCTGATATGGTGAGCATCAGGAGCTCCTTGGGGGTGATGACTGTATCTGATTTGCTTTTGTCTGTCTGGTGCCTGGGATGGTGGCTGGCACACAGAGATGCCCTATAGAAGCTTGTCAAATGAGGGAATTAATGCATGAGCACAAGGCCATGGAAGAGATGTAAAAGAAGCACAGAGGACAGAAATGGCTTCATGGAAGAGATTGAGGTGGACCTTGAAGGATTTTCATCAGGGTTGCAGTGCAGGAGGATCATTGCAGGTGGAGGGCAGAGGCTGAACAAAGGCATGGAGGTGAGAACTTGGCAGTGAGAACTGAGCAGCACAGGAAGTGTAGAGTCCAGAGTGGTTGGCAGGAGGGTGGGACATGGGAGTTGGGGAGAGAAGTTGGAAAAGCATGCTAGGATCAGACTCAGGCAGAGCTTGGGCTGAGGCCTTGTGCCTCCCCTCTGTAGGTTGCCCTCATCTCTACTTCCATGTGTGGAAGGTCTTTGCCACTCCCCTCCTGTCTTTCCATCCAGATCAGTCAACCCTTCTCCAGGCAGCCTCCGGATGCCCACATTGCTTCCTCTTTCTCCCACACTGGACCACAGGCTCTGCCTGAGGTATGTGAATTCTCATGTATTGGTGCATTCCCAGTGCCTAGTCCTGCAATGGGCACATTTTAGATGCATAACAAACTTGGTGAATAAATGACTGCTCACACAATGAAAAGTCTACTTCTACTAGACTCTTCATGATTGAGCCACACCATTAAATTTTTTATTTTGCTAATTTAACAGCTGGAAAGTGGTACCTTGTTTTTGCTTTTATCTTCATCTCCCAAGGCTAAATGTCTTCTACATGATTATCTACTCCCTTAGTTGGCTAGGGCTGCCATAATAGCATGTCATAGACTGGGTGACTGATAAATGACAGAAATTGATTTCTCACAGTTCTGGAGGCTGGGAAGTCCAAGATCAAGGTGCTGGCAGGTTCAATGTCTGTGGAGCGCCTGCTTCCTGGTTCATAGATGGTATCTTCTTGTGGTACCATGGAAGAAGGGACGAGAGAGTTCTCTGGGATCTCTTTTATAAGGGCACTGTATTAGTCTGTTCTCACATTGCTATAAGGAACTACCTGAGACTGGGTGATTTATGAAGAAAAGAGGTTTAATTGACTCATAGTTCCACAGGCTGTACAGGAAGTATGGCTGGGGAGTCCTCAGGAAACTTATAAGGAAGGCAAAGAGAAAACAGGCACATCTTCACATGGTGGCAGGAGAGAGCGAAAGAAGGTGGAAGTGCTACACACTTTTAAACAACCAGATCTTGTGAGAACTCACTCACTATCATGAGAACAGCAAGGGGGAAGTCTGCCCCCATGACCCAATCACCCCCACCAGGCCCTTCCTCCAACACTGGACATTACAATTTGACATGAGATTTGGGAAGGGACACAAAGCCAAAACATATCAGGCATGAGCCCATTCATGAGGACTGATCCCTCGTGACCTCTCAAAGGTCCCATCTCCAGATACTGTCACATTGGAGGGTTACAATTTCAACATATGAATTTTGAGGGGGCACAAAAACATTCAGTCTATATATAGCATCTACTAAATTAGAATTTCTTCTGTGATATGTTTACCAATTTCCCCTGTACATGTGTCTATTTGATACAAAGTTTTTCTCCTTGATTTGCATGGGCAAATTATATAATATGGATAGTAACCATTTATTATCTTCAACACAGATATTTTCCCTTGTATGAGTGTTTGTTTTCATTTTGGGAAATTACTCAACACATACAAAGGTTTTGAAATATTATACAAACTTTTAAGGCTTTTGAAGTTAAATATGTCAAACCAAATTTTCTTAAACTTCTAAACTTAAAAAATTATTCATACTGTAGCTTTGGGAAATAACTTATTTTTTGGTAGGGTTTTTCCATATGGTTTGTTTGTACTTGAAATTTCTTTCTTATACTTTCAATCCATTTGGGTTTTACTTTGGGGTAGGATTGACACCCCCCAGTTTCTAAATAATAATCTCAATGCCATCTATTTCATATTTTACCTGTGTCTGTGATGTCTCCCCTATCACGTGTGTGTTTGTTTTGTTTTGTTTTGAGATGGAGTCTTGCTCTGTTGCCTAGGCAGGAGTGCAGTGGTATGATTTCCGCTCACTGCAAGCTCCGCCTCCCTGGTTCACACCATTCTCCTGCTTCAGCCTCCCAAGTAGCTGGCACTACAGGTGCCTGCCACCACGCCTGGCTAATTTTTTTTGTATTTTTGGTAGAGATAGGGTTTCACCATGTTCGCCAGGATGGTCTCGATCTCCTGGCCTCGTGATCCACCTGCCTCGGCTTCCCAAAGTGCTGGGATTACAGGCATGAGCCACTGTGCCCGGCCCCCACAGTGTGTTTTTATATATAGGGTTGGCATTTATATCCAGCCATCCATGTGTTTTTTCATTTTAGCTGCTATATATTTTATATATGTATATGTATATATATATATATATATATATATATATATATATATATATTTTTTTTTTTTTTTTTTTTTTTTTTTTTTTTTTGTGACAGGATCTTGCTCTGTCACTCAGGCTGGAGTGAAGTGGCACAATTTTGGCTCACTGCAACCTCCACCTCACAGATTCAAGTGATTCTTCTTTGCCTCAGCCTCCTGAGTAGCTGGGATTACAGGGGTGTGCCGCCACGCCCAGCTGATTTTTGTATTTTCAGTGGAGACGGGGTTTCACTGTGTTGGCCAGACTGGGCTCAAACTCCTGATCTCAAGTGAGCCACCTGCCTTGACCTCCCAAAGTTCTGGGATTACAAGTGTGAGCCACTGCACCCGGCCTTGTGTGTTTTAATATTTGGTGGGTACATCCTTCTTCATTGCCCTTGCTCTTGATTTTTTGAAATTTCTTGAGGAGTCTCACTATTTATTCTTCTTGATGAATTTAAGGAACACTTTCTACAAAAACATGAGAGGATTCCAGCAAAATCCTCTTAGAATGTAGGTCATGATTGCATTAAACCCATAACTTCATTTGGGGAAAATGACACATTCATAGCATTTACCCCTTCCATTGAGGAACATGGAATCTCTCTCTGTTACTTATTTATCACTTTCATAAATTGCAATAAAAATGCATAATTCTCCTCTTGCAGTTATACACATTTCCTACTAAAGTTATTCCAAGTCTCTTATGTTGATCACTGTGACTGGGCTCTCTTTTGTCCTTGTTTTTTCCTTGTTTTTAAATTTTTTTGCAGAGACAAGGGTCTTGCAATGTTGCTCAGGCTGGTGTTGAACTCTTGGCCTCAAGTAATCCTCCCACCTTGCCCTCCCAAAGTGCTGGAATTATAGGTGTGAGCCACCGCTCCTGGCCAAATTTTCCTTTCTATTGACAGATTTCTTTTTTCTTTTTTATTCTTTGACAGAATCTTGCTGTGTTGCCCAGGCTGGAGTGCAGTAACATGATTTTGGCTCACTGCAACCTCCGCCTCCTGGGTTCAAGCAATTCTTCCACCTCAGACTCCCTAGTAGCTGGGACTACAGGTGTGTGCCACCACGCCTGGCTAATGCTTTTTTGTTGTTGTTGTTGTTTTAGACTAAGTCTCATTCTTGTCCCTCAGGCTGGAGTGCAATGCTGCAATCTCGACTCGCTGCAACCTCCTCCTCCTCCGAGGTTCAAGTGATTCTCCTGCCTCAGCCTCCTGAGTAGCTGGGATTACAGGTGCACACCACCATGCCCAGCTAATTTTTGTATTTTTAGTAGTGACCTTGTTTCTCCATGTTGGGCAGGCTGGTCTCGAACTCGTGACCTCAGGTGACCCACTCGCCTTGGCCTCCCAAAGTGCTGGGATTATAGATGTGAGCCACCATGCCTGGCGGACACATTTTAGTGTGAAGAATGGCCAAGTGGGTGCCTTTGTCAGGTCTCTGAGAGCGAAGCAAGGCTTTCCCTTCATCTCCTCCCATCCAGGAGGATAGTGGTCGTCTCATCACCTGAGCAGCTCTCCTCCCCCTCCCCACAGTGCTGCCAAACCTCGGAACATCATGGTTTCTTGCCTGGCGAGCAGCATCCACGTCCTGCTGGCCTCACATCCTATAGCCTCCCTTTTCCCCATTCCCCCATCCCCAGTACTCCCACCCCAATCCCCAGCAGCCACCACCTCCTGTAGGCCAGGCACCAGGCACCGTCCGAGAGCTGGGGAAGCACCAGCAAAGGAGATGGAGCTTGCATTTTAGAAGGTGTGGGCGAGGCAGACAATAAAAATGTAAGCAAATAAATGAGATCATGGCTGATGATGCCCAGTGGGCATGAAGGAAACAAATGGAGGCTGAGAAGTTTATTCTAGAATCTTCCTCCTAGGCTTTTAGCCTCCAGTCCAATTTTTGGCCTTCAGCATCTCTGGGAAGAATTTAACTAGTGTCCCGCTGTGTGCCCAGATCCCTGCTGCCCCTTCCTCTTCACCCTCAGCTGTGAAGGCTGTGGTCTGATCTCCCCACCCTACCCCCAAGCATTTCTATGGCTCCACAGCCACCATACCCAACTCCTTCCTGCTTCAGAAAGCACCCCACTTAGAAACTTCTGGAAGTCTACATGAACTAGAGGCCCCTTAAGAATCCCCTGAGAACCCTTGAGGAAAAGGAGTTTCCCTCTACATTTTCACTGAACCAAAAAGAGCCAGGCCCCAGTGGCTGTTCAGCTGACAGTTGTTTCTGTGAAGGAAGGAGCAGCTACTTCCTTCCTGTCTGGCTTCCCTTCCCTCTCCCTTTTCTCCGACTAAATGAAACCAGAATGTGCTCTGAACACCCTGCTAAAGTCTGGACCATGGGGTAGGACAGAGACAAGCTGTCATTCAGCCAGGTGAGTTCCGGGCAGTCCTGCATAGAGGGAGGCTGGGGTGCAGCAGGCTGGGGCCTGGGAAAAGCTTTCCCTGAGGAGGCAGGGAGGCTGGTTTCAGCTGTGGTCCTGCCCACAGCCTAGGCTGCAGTGTGGTCACCAAGATACAGGAGGTTGAGGCTTGGACAGGCGACCCAAAGAATAATCATCAGTAAGGCCATGTCTGGGTCCCTCAATGTACCAGACATAGCATCAGGTGCTGCTCACAACCTGAAAAGTTAGCACCTATTATACCGATTTGTATGGATGAGAAGATTGAGGCTCAGAGAAATTAGGTATTATGCCAAAACTACTGGGGTCAGAAAGGCTGTGCTACCAAATTGGACGTGTTGTTTCCCTTCTGTGTTCTATCCTAAATGACTCCCTCCCATCTCTGTTTGTTGAAAACCTTCTTCTCCTTAATGCTGCCTCCAGCAAGCTCCCCTGGGGACCAGGTTGGGAGTATGAGTTCCTTCACCAGGTTGCTTGCACTGTTCTTTGTGCCTTGTGGCTCCTGCAGGCGGGCAGTGCCTGGGTCACAGCTGTGTCTCTCACATACCCTGGCACATTGTGGATCTGATTTGATTTGAGGCAGGTGGTGAGCCCTGGCCAGAGGTCTGCACCTTGGATGGCTCCGAGGGCGTCCAGTGGTTCTGAGCTCAGCGGGAACTGAAGGGACCCTCCTTTATGTCTGGAGGGGACAGCTTTCTATTCCTGAGGAAGGACCTGCTCAGTCTTCAAGGACTTCTGGTCTGATTCCTGGTTTGGGGGCTGAGAGGTCTGACTGTCCGTACCCTTAGGGCAGCCCCCTGGTGGAATGGGGTTACCCTGGGGAGGCAGAGAGCGGGTTACCAGGGACAGCTTCCCTGGGGACTCAGGCCTCATTTGTCATCTGCCTTCTTCTCCTTGCCAGCTCCTCTCTTCTCTTCCTTAGAGGCCCTGCCCCGTCTCCTGGGAACTTCACACCTCAGAATACACACATGTGTCTGTGAGCCTTCAGAATCATCCCTGAGATATGCACTCTGAAAGATCTCCTTGTGAAGGTGACCTTTTGTCTTGCCCAGGGAACAAGGAGCTAGGATTTTCCTGACCTTTCCTATTGGGATATTTGCTATCGAGGATTGAGGCTGGAATCTCTAGCCTTGTATTATAAAGGCTATCGGTAGAGTCAGATGGGCCTGGGATTGAATCTGGGTTTTGCCTCTTACTACCTGTGTGCCTATTGGTGAGTTATTTAATGTTTTCTAATCCTCACTTCTCTCATTTGTAACTAAAGCTAGTGATAGACTCTACCTCACAGGACTGTGCTTAAGAACTAAATGAGGAAATGCTCATAAGGTAGCAAGCACAGTCCTTGGCACATACAAAATAACCAATAAACACGATCAGTTTCCTCAGTGAAGCCCTAGCCTGCAATTTGGAAGCCATTATGTTACTGAAAAGGGGTCCCGATCCAGACCCCAAGAGAGGGTTCTTGGATCTTGCACAAGAAAGAATTTGAGGTGAATCCGTAAAGTGAAAGCAAGTTTATTTGTAAAGTAAAGGAATAAAAGGCAGAGAAGCCCAAAAGGGTTGCTGGTTGCCCGTTCTTATGATTATTTCTTGATAATATTCTAAACAAGGGGTGGATAATCCATGCCTCCCCGTTTTAGACCATATAGGGTAACTTCCTGACGTTGCCATGGCATTTGTAAACTGTCACGGTACTGGTGGGAGTGTAGCAGTGAGGATGACCAGAGGTCACTTTCATGGCCATCTTGGTTTTGGTAGGTTTGGGCTGGCTTCTTTACCACAACCTGTTTTATCAACAAGGTCTTTATGACCTGTATCTTGTGCTGACCTCCTATCTCATCCTGTGACTAAGAATGCCTTCACCTCCTGGGAATGCAGCCAGTAGGTCTCAGCCTTATTTTACCCATCCCCTATTTGAGATGCAGTTGCTGTGATTCAAACACCTCTGACAATTACCCAGTATATCTTGGCCAATCAGCTTCACTGTCCCAGGGATAACAGGATGACTCCATATAACCTAGTCACTTGAGTCCTTTCTTAGAGTATATCTTTAATAAATTATTTATTTATTTATTTATTTATTTATTATTTTTTTGAGATGGAGTCTAGCTCTGTCACCCAGGCTGGAGTGCAGTGGCATGATCTCGGCTCACTGCAAGCTCTGCCTCCTGGGTTCACGCCATTCTCCTGCTTCAGCCTCCCGAGTAGCTGAGACTATAGGTGCCCACCACCACGCCTGGCTAATTTATCATTAGTTAATTTTTTTACTGCTATTTGATATCTCACATTGTTATGGGCAAGCACCATATGGAGAAAGGTTTACAGAAATACCATGCCTGGGGAACAGTGGGAAGCCTTCCTTTCACTATCAATGACTGTCCATGGGTTCTCAGCCTAAACTTGGTTTTGTTAAATCTGCTTTAAGAAGAACTTGAACTTCTTCCTCAGCTTGTGGTGCTTCAGGTATAAAATATGGCTTATTGTTTCAATCTATACTGCTCCTTCAGACTTCAGAACAGTTAGAGTCAATAAGGAGAATAATAATAGCTATGATCACTAACTCAATGAGTGCTGATTACAGGCCAGGCATTGTTTTCCGCCTCGGATGTATTCTGTCTCTCAATCCTCATAACAACCCTATAAGGAGGGATGGTTTGATATACAGCAATAAATAATGGGCACAGCCAAGAAGCCAAGGCCATAAAAGATGTAATAGATAATGGACCAGGTAGACAAGGATACCTGGAGTCCAGGGGCCAGGGGAGAACTGGAGGTTTGATGCCAGGTGAGCAACAGAGGTACTCTAAGAGATGCCTAAGGGGAAGGTCTGGCAGTCACTCATCCAACAACCAGAGAACAGGGAGAATGCAGATGCAGGCATGCAGGAGGAGAGGAGGGTCCAACACCAAGCAAAATGGACTTCTGGCTGAAGGCACTGGAAACAGCTCAAATTTGCATGAGGGCCTCTGCCTGGGGGCAGGAACAAATTCCCAGACCTCATCAGCCAGTGCCAGGACCCAGGCAGGAGCCAGTGATCTTGACTAGAGAATGGGAGATGGGATCTCAGAAGAGCCCTCCCAGCACTGTCTGAGAGAAAGCACCGGCAGATTCCATCTCATTCCCCCTCAAAAGCTTATCTTTCCTCCATCTTGCCAAGGTGTGGACTCGGTATTTTTTTCCAGTGATCAGAGCAGAAAAGCAGGAAAAAAAAAAGATTGGACTACAACTTTTCCATCTGCATAAACACAACTATGTTTCTTTACCATCAGAAAAAGGTTTCCCTGACAACTGTGTGTGTGTGTGTGTGTGTGTGTGTGTGTGTGTGTATGTGTGTGTGTGTGTGCAGGCGCACACTACAAAGTGCAGGCATAGCGTATAATGTAATCTAGTTCTTTTAAAAAATAAGCCTCTATTTCCCGATTATAAAGTAATATGTTGAACAAAATTTGGAAATTACAAAAGTATATAAGAAAATAAAATTCACCCCAGAGTCACGAACCAGAGATAATCACAGTGGACAGTGTGGTGATTTCCATCCAGCATTTTTTCCATATTTTTGTTGCATTTTTTTTTAAAGAAAAGATGGAATCATACTGGATTCTATTGAATTTATACTGAATTTATATTGAATTATATTACCTAACCTGTTTTTTGACTTATAATCTGAGCACTTTCCCACCTAGTAAACTTTCTTCTAAAACACTTTAAAAGGTTACATAGTGTTCTATTATATCATAATTTATTTTACCACCCCCACTGGGGGTGTGGTTGCTATAGCCTTTTTTATTATACAAAATGTTGAGATGAACATCCTTTGACTTCATTGCCAATTAATTCTTTAATACAGGTATCTAGAAGTCATGTTATTGCCTGTTTTATTTATTTTCATTTTATTTTTTTGAGACAGAGTCTCATTTTATCATCCAGGCTGGAGTGCAGTGGCGTGATCTCAGCTCACTGCCACTTTCACCTCCTGGGCTCAAATGTTTCTTGTGCCTCAGCCTCCTGAGTAGCTGTAATTACAGGTGAGCACCACCGCGCCTGGCTAATTTTTGTATTCTTAGTAGAGACTGGGTTTCGCCATGTTGGGCAGGCTGGTCTTGAACTCCTGACCTCACGTGATCCACCCACCTCAGTCTCCCAAAGTGCTGGGATTATAGACCTGAGCCACTGCACCCAGCCTTATTGCCTGTTTTAAAAGATTTTGATTAGTCCTGTGAAATTACCTCATGAAGTGTTACCAATTTATAGCCCTCCTTCACCAGAAGTGTATAAGCATTCCCATTTTATTATACACTTGCCAATATTAAATCATTTCATAAACAAAATATGGCAATGATCTTTTAACTCATTTTCCCTTTCCCTCCTGCAGCATATGAAATTTGGCGTGGATATGGAAGTTACTTGGCATTGAACTGCTTAAGATTACACATTGATTGCTTTAGTGCTGTAGTGATTGTCTTGTTCATTCCTGAATCAGCCTTTTAAAAGGGCTTTGCCTTTTCATTTTTTTTCTAATGAATAATGAAAACCTCACCTGATTGATGTGCCTTTCAGGTAATTTTCCCACAAAGTTGTGCAGATGTTTCATTCATTCATTCATTGGCCTTCCCTGGGATGCTTGCTCCCGCCACACCTGTACCCGTCTAGGGTAGAGGGCAGGCTTTGTGAGCATGGATTCTGGAGTCAGACGGACCCGCCTTGAAATGCACATTCAATCGTCGACTACCTGGGTGACCTTGAACAACTTATTCATGAGCCTCGGTTTTCTCCTCCTTAGAAGAGGAATAACAGTAATTATTTACAGGATCGCTGTGCAGATTACATGTGACCTAAGGGCCCAGCAAATTAAGAAGGCCTAAGACATGGTCAGAAAGCTAAGACTCAAGGGCCTTGCTCCAGCTGGCCCTGAGCTGGACCCATGTCCCTCTTGCTCGCAAGCCCCAGCTCCAGCCGCATTGAACTCTTACTTTCCCTCCTCAGGATTTTTTCCTTGCAGTTTTCATTTGTTTGTTTTTTGCTAGAATACTGTCCCCAGATGGATATCCACCTCTCATCACTTAGCTCAAATGTCACCGACTCTGAGAAACCCTCCCAGGACTCCCATCCATCCCCCACTGCTCTGACATACAACTGTGTTTTAGTTTCCTCAAAGTGCTTAATCCCACGAAATGATCTCATTTTTTAATTGTTAATTTCCACCCCCTCCATCAGAATGCAGGCACCAAGAGGGCAGGCACTGCCTGCAGGAACCCAGCACGGTGCTGCCCAAAGCAGGTGCTCCACCAAGGCGTACTGAATGAATGGAGTAGGAATAAAGCGATTTTTAGGATCTTGTGCTGGATATATATTTTTTCTTTTTCTTAAAGTAAAGCACTGCAGTTTTATGATAGATTTAGCTCTCATGGGTCAAAGTTGTAAATAAAGTATTAAAAAGTGAGTAAACATGAGAGCTAAGGCTGCCATCCTGCAAGGTTTCTTTAGTATGTAATGTCTATGAAGGTCTTTGATATCAGACTGATATGGAGAGAATCTCAGCTTCTCCACCCAATGGCAGTGTGTCCCTAGTGATATCTTAACTGCTCTAAGCCTCAGTTACCCTGCATATAAAATGGGAATAATACCCACCTTAGAAGGTTGGCTTGGGGATTAAATAGAGAACATATGTGAGGTACCCGCAAAGAATTGGCATTTAAAGTTAAATGCTGGCAGTTAAAAATTGGTAGGTATTCTTGTGTACAAGAGAACCAAGGACCAAGTAATGTTAGTCTTTAAGAATAAGAGATGAAAGGAATAATTAATATAGAGTTTTGGTTATGAATTATATTAATGAATATGAATTCACAGTCACTGTTGTTCAGATGGGCAATATTGATCTAATGGTACAAGGCTTTGCCCCTCGGGCTTTGGAAAAGCCCATCTCTTTCTGCCTAGATGTCTTTGGGTGTATACAGTTAATATTTCATTAATTATGGTGGAGGGGCGTTGTGTGTACATCAATGTCTCATATGATGCATCTAATTAAGGCACTTTTTGTTGAGAGCGGAAGAAAATTGGGCTTTCCCAAAGAAAAGCAGCTTGCTCCCAAAGTTGCTAACAGATTGCTTCTTAATTGAACTTGGGAGGTGAATTATATGGTGAATTAGAAAAAAGAACAACTCTGAATTTAGTGAATTGTTCCATAAAGGAAACTGTGGGATTGAATTGCAAATGCTGGACAGAAACATTTCAGCCTGGCCCATGCATCACGGGCTGCTGACCTCTGCTGTGTTTCAGTGAGAGCTTGAACAGGCCCAGAGCTCTCTTTTCAAGGCCTGGAGGGCATTCTTTCCCAGAGACCAGCTGTAAGCCTGGGTTTCTTATGCAAAGGAGACGTTTGAATAAACCTCTGTGACTAATGAAATCTGCAAGGTCTTTGCATATCCTCTCACTGAAGAGGTAATTAAGCAAAGATCAAATATGGGGATATATACGTATTTTTTTTAAGCATTTTTTTTTGTCTTGCAATCACACCCAAGGAAAAATACATCCCCATACCCTGAAAGCTCTCCCCTCCTTGCCCTCAGTCTTTGTCTGCCTCAGGCTGTTTCTGTCTTCCTCATTCTATGGTGCCTGCAGCTGCAGTTATAGCCAGAGCCACACCTGTCGTACTCGTTTGCCAGTTTTTATTGAAACAGAGAAACACTTTTCATCGATTTCGATGTGTGACATGGCTTTTCCTAGTGTTCAAAGTATGTATCTCCAAGTCCATGTCTTCCATTCCTGGTGAGCTCAGGAGGAGAGAGGTGGGGAGTAAGAAAATAGCACAAGGTGAGGCTTCCTCTTACAGGGTGCTCTGAGTGGCAAATCTAAACCTTGGCTGCACCTTAGAATCACCTGGGGAGCTCTTTAAACTTCCATTCCCAGGCCATGCCCCAGACCAATTAAATAAGAACCTTCCGGGGGGGGTGGGACCCAGGCACTAGTATTTTTTTAAAGGCTTCCCAGGTGATTCAAATTGCAGCCAAAGTTGAGAGCCATTGTTCCAAGAATAGCTGCCTCCTTCTCTCCGTAAAAGCTGATAAAGACAATTTTTTTCCAACAGTTAAGCTGAGTTAGAAATGATTGATTTCTCTTTTTAAACACTGCCTATGTGACTCGTATGTCCATCCATCCATCCATCCATCCATCCATCCATCCATCCATCCATCCATCCATCCATGCATTCATTCACCCACCTACCCATCCATCCATCCCTTCATCTATCCATTCCATATTTTACTCACTACCTGCCATGTGCCAGGCCTGGTGCTGGGTATTCATTGTCAGACAAAGCAAAATCCCTTCCTTCAAGATGTGAAAAGTTAAATCATGGGGAACTGAGTAAATGGATCCCAGTACCTTGTGGAGAGGGTGGTGAATAAGTCCAGAGGCTGTGGGAACAGAGAGAATGACTTTTACCCCAAGAGAAGCAGGGGGGCAGACGCTCAGAGGAAGTGATGTCTACATGGAGACTTGAAGGACCAGTAGGGTTTGGCCAGATGAAGAGGTGGGTGTGGTTAAGGAAGGTGTGCAATAAGAGGAAAATAGAAAGCCAAGGCACTCTAAGTCACTTAATGCAGCTGAGCACAGAGTGGCAGTGGAGGGAGTAGGAGAGGAGGCTTGAGGCACCAGGTGGAGGAGGCTGGCAGGGCCATATCACTAAGGGCCTCATCAGTGGTGTTAGGAGGTGGAATCTATCCCAAGGGCAGCAGGGAGCCATGGAAGGGTTTTCACCAGGAGAGTGGCCAAGCCACACTAACTCCAGGTAGGTCCCCGGTAGACAGTGCTAGAAGCACTGTTGATAAGGACAGAGGAGGGCTCTATATTCTTAACTGCCATGGCTCCAACCTCATCTCAAGCTGAGCTAGACCCATGACTTCATATGTCTTCTTACAGACCTCCTGGATGGGCAATCCCTTGTATCCCCTGGGAATAAGCAGCCTCTACCAGGCACCTCCCTTGTTCTCTTCGTTCTTTCTATGACTGAGGCTGGGGAGAAGGAGTACAAGCTTGGGGGTCAGACAGGACCCACCTCCAGCCATCATCTTTGCTAACTCTCTCTGCTTCCTCAAGACAAGCAAGTCATTTCACCTCTTGGAGCCTTGTTTCCTCATCTGTTCATGGTCCTTTTGTTGCTAGGTCTTCATGAGACTACAAATATAAAACTGAAGGTGAGGAAAAGCACTTGGCACTGTTCCTGGCACATGGTTTGCACCGTAATTGGGACTTAGTAAACACTAATTCTTTCCCCCCTCCATCACTGGGGGGCACTTGGTCTCCCCACTCCTATTCACTACTTATTATCCCTGGCATATACAAAACCAGTGCAGTTACAAAGCCCTTTCATGTCCTCTGGTTCCCATCTAGTTCACTCAGAATAAAAGCCAAAATTCTGAATGGCCTGCAAGGCCCCACATGAGCAGATCCTCCAAACCCTCCACTGCCTGCTGATCTCATCATCTCCTTCTCTCTTCCTCACTCATTCCATTCCGGTCGTACCCACCTCCCCCTACCAAGCACACTCCCACCCCGGGGCCTTTGCACTTGCTGTTCACATAGTTTGAAATGCTTCTCTCCAGATATCCACCTACGTCCTCCAGACCTAAATATCTGGTTCACTATTTGTTTGTCATTTGCTCCCCTACCCTTCATCAAAATATAATTTCCGTGAGGTCAGGGTACAGTTTCTTCTGCATTGTATCCCAAGCAGTAGACACAGCGTCTGGCCTGTAGCAGGTGTTGGATAAATATTTGTTGAATGAACAAATGCCTAAACAAACCATTATCTCATTTGGTCCTCGCAATAGCCCATTTGACAGATGGAAAATACTAACACCCAAGTTCCTCACCGCAGTTGCACAGCTGAGTGAAGCTGAGCTAGACCCAGAGCATCGGCCCCAGCTGGCCTCCACGCCACAGGTGGTACATTCCTCTGCTGCTGAGCGATTTCATACCATCAGGATTTCCCCTGACCTTTAGCCTGAGAGGAAATGATATCGCCGCAACTGGATGAATACCCAAAGGGCCAGGAGCTGGCAGCGAACACCCGGCAGCTGCAGGGAGTGTGTGAGTGGATTCCAGGTTGGCCCGGAGGCAGCGGAACGAGCAGGATGCAGGCGTGGAGCCTCCCATCTCCACCTGGCTGTAGCGGGACCTTCTCTACAGGAGACCTGGCAGTTGCACCCACTGCCCAGGTCACGGTCACAGAGAGGGAAAGTGGTGGCCTGCATGTGAGGAGTTGGGAGCAGGATCACGTGGCTGTCTGCAGGGTCATCCAGGCCCAGGGGTTGGGCTCGTGGTGCCACGTGAGCCTTGGTTGAGTAGTGCGGGAAGCCTTTATCTGTGGGGACAGGGAAGACCACTGGGTGTCTGAGCAGGAGACTGTGTCCTGAGCCCTCAGCTTCCCTGATGGGCTGGGCAACCCTGGGCTAAACATTTTGTGTCTCAGTTCTCTCCTCTGCAAAATGGGATTACACATGAAGTGTTCTAATCAGGGTTAAAGGGGAGACTGGGAAACTGACTTGTAAGCTATAAGTTTCTAAATAAATGCAAGGAATAATTGTTTTGTTTAAACATATTCAGTTGTTTTGATGTAGTTTTGTGTGTGTAATAGTCTCTCCTGGACATAGTCTTTGTCCTCAAATCTGCTGCCTGGTGTCACTACCCACCCAGTTATTCGAACTCCAAGGACAGGTGGCATTGGTGGCCCCTCTCTTTCCTCAGATCGAATCCACCAGCCCTACCTGCAAGCTCTGCCTATGACTCTTCCCTAATACGACAGGTCTCAGCACCTCCACTGCAGTGTCCGGCCCACACCACCACCCTGTCTCACCTGGACCCTTGCAAGGCTCCTGACTGTTCAGCCTGCTTCTGCGTTTGTCTGCCTGTGTCCCAGAGCAATCTTGGTAAAACACAGATAAAAACACATTCCTCTCCTGCTTTAAACCCTCTGCAGGGTTCCTGTGACAAAGAGAATAAAGTCACAAAACACAGCCTGGTTGGCAAGGCCCCGTGGACCTGCCTCCCTCTCTAGCCCTGTTTCTACTTGCCCACCGCGGCTGTGCCTCTCATGACAAGCTCAATCCCCATCTAGGCTCCTTCTGGATCCTTCCCCTGTGGAGGATGCTCTGGCCAGATCTCCCCATGGCCAGATCCTTCCTGCCTTTCAGATCTCACTGCCATCCCACCTCCCCGAGGCCCCTCTCCAACTATCAGATAAGCAGCTCCTCCCATCACATTCTATCACATACTGGATTTGATCTTCTTCAGAGCATTTTCCAAACCTGCAATGATCTCATTCATGAATTTACTTACCTGTGGTTTATGGTCCAACTTTACATTTAGAATGGACATGTCTTGATAGCAGGAACTCACCTGCCTCATTCACTGCTGGATCCATGGTGCCTGGAACTGCCCCTGGCCCATAGTAGGTCAAATGTATTTGGTGATTGGCCACATTCCTGGTAGAGACAAATGTTAACACAGTTTATAAATGATGGCTACTGGCAAACATGTACAAGCATCATTGTCCTTCGTGAACAGAGTGTCTATGGAGTCTAATTTATAAGGTCAACACAGTAGGTTCCTACACGGAGACTTACCCAACAGAGGAAACCCGAACGCCAAGAGAGTGCACAGGGTAACAAAGGCAGCAGTCACGGGACACATCGAGTATTCAGCAGCACTGGGCACATCTCCCTGCGTTCTGCACCACACAGACTCCAGGCCCAGAGAGGATGCTATTTGCATTTGGCCTTTCTTATGGAGGTTGAGGGGGTGAGGAAGCTGATTTTGGGGTTGCCTGGTAACTTTGTAAATTTGATTCTGGGTGCCCTTGAGCTGATCCAGCAGAGTTATTCTTTTATTAATTTGTGAATGATGTGTGTGGTTATTTAAAAAAGCAGGTTTGTTTTTGCTCTCACATCTAGAATAGTGTGGGGCCATGTGGTAAGGGCTCAGTTGATTTGTGGAACGAAGCTTACGGATCCACAGTGATTCTGCTCATCCCCAGGTGACCAGGTTTGCTCCCTCATCCCTTGGTGCTCATGCAGAGAAGGCTGATGTGTCCTCACGCCTCTTTCTTCTCCATTCCTCTAGGTGGGTTTGAAGAGCAGGCATCTGAGAGCAGCCCAAACGCCACAGCCACGGACACTGGCACCAAGAAAGCTGGAAAGGGTAATGTGAGCCCTCACCAGGTCTTTGGGTACCTTGTTTTCTCTCAGTTGTGGAAAAATACATGTGACATAAGACTTACTATTTTAAAGCATAGCCTTTAATGGCATTAAGTACATTCACAATGCTATGTAATCATTACCCCTATTGAGTTCCAGAACGTTTTCATCACCCCTAAAGCAGACTCTGTACTCATTAAGCAGTCACTCCCATTCTCCCTTCCCTAGTGCCTGGCCTTGGATAGCTCTTATGGAATCTTTTCCTATCTCAGTGGCTGAAATGGACTAGAAGCACTGAAGTCTGTGGATGTAAGCGGGGCTGGCATGCTGCCAGTGACAGGGATGGAAGGGCAGCATTTAGTGGTCAGGAACAGTATGGCTCTCAGATAAACTCTGCTCTCTTGGCTGGACTTTTCTGCCTTGTGCATGGCTCGTGAGTCGAAGCCCCTGAAGACCTGGGAGGGGCCGATTATGTGGCTTTGGGAACTGAGTGTCTGAGAGAATGAATGGGTGAGGGAGGCAAAGAAGAAAAATAAAACTGGAGTGGGGATTGCGAGGGAGGTGTAGACTAGAGACCCCATGGGCTACTAAGTGGAAAGCAGGTGAGGTGCTGGTTGACTGTGGGCAGAGAGCCAGGAGCCTGCCCGGAAGCACCGCTACTGCCTGTCTGTATGCAGATGCTCAGACCTGAGTGTGGTCTGCTGGTTGTTTAAGAGTTTCTAGCTTGGAGATCACTGGACACATCTCCTATTTTGGAGAAGCTTCTTCTGTTCAGAAGCAGTGCTGGAGGAGAGGGGCTTCTGGACTTCTGTCTGGCCTGCACCCTGTAGGAATCATGATTCACCATCAGCAGTGGTATTTCTTTCTTTTTTTTTTGAGACGGAGTCTCGCTCTGTCGCCCAGGCTGGAGTGCAGTGGCCGGATCTCAGCTCACTGCAAGCTCCGCCTCCCGGGTTTACGCCATTCTCCTGCCTCAGCCTCCCGAGAAGCTGGGACTACAGGCGGCCGCCACCTCGCCCAGCTAGTTTTTTGTATTTTTTGGTAGAGACGGGGTTTCACCATGTTAGCCAGGATGGTCTCGATCTCCTGACCTCGTGATCCGCCCGTCTCGGCCTCCCAAAGTGCTGGGATTACAGGCTTGAGCCACCGCGCCCGGCCAGCAGTGGTATTTCTTCTACACAAACTTCACAGCAAAGCAAAAGGAATAATTTTTAAATGCCAGAATCTTATGTCTCAGGGACGTCTTTGTAGGAATGAAATAGAAATCATAATTTATTTTGTGTTTCAGCTTTCATGCTATTTTACATTTTTACATATATACTTGCATATATGTAATTTTACACAAATGCATAAATGTGATAATATCATCATACTTTTAAAAGTGTTATCTTGTTTTTCTTTTCCCTTTAATGTGGCCACCTCCTTTCGGGTTCTTTTTCCACATATCAACCCTCTACGCTTTCCCAGGTTATGCATGCTAGTGACTTTGTATACAGCCTTCATATTTTTCTCCATGCACATACATTGATATATATACAGGGATAGAGGCATATAAGCATACATCTAAACATAAATACAGATACAGGCCTTGTCATCGTTTTAAAACATAGAATCACATTTGATACACACTTTTTCTGCATCATGCTTTTGTCATCAATACTTCATGGGCACAACCCCTCCAAGGCACTTGTTATAACTTAAATGTATTCTTTTGAGTAGATATTCCTGGTATGGACGGATCATAATTTATTCAGTGTTTTCCTTATCAATTAGCATTCAGTTCACTTCAAGCTTTTGCCATCATGAACAATGACTGCAGTAAACGTTTCTGAACATATATCCTTACATATTTAGTATGCTTATAATAGATGTTGCTAGGTTGTGTTTCAAAAGGTGTAACAATTCACATTTCCATAGCAACTTATAAATGTACTCCTTACCCCTTATTCTTACTAGCAGGAGGGAGAACTCATTATCAGTGTTTTAACAAGTAAGCTGTGGCTTATTGATATTTAATTTGTACTCCTCTGACGGCTGGTGACTTTGAACATTTTTTCCTATGTTTGTCAGTGGGACTCGCCTCTTCCTGTCCTGTGCCCATTTTCCTATTGGGTTGCTGATCCTCCTCTTCAATTTGACTTCTTTTAGAGAGAGGCAGATCCTTTAGTCACCCATTTGACTTATCTGCATTTGTTTCTTAGCATATATATAGGTTGCTGTTTGGACTACGTGCAGGGCTTGCTTTCAGATCCGTGTTTTTCTGCTTTGCTTATTTAAGGGTATTTTGACTTATAAATTTTTGGGTTCCCCAGACATCTGGTACTCAATGGTCCTTCTTCACTTGGCCACAAATGATCAGCACTTAGTGGTAAAAATGGAGCATGCATGAATGAATCCAGCAGGGTTTGTCATCACACTGCAGTGACAAAGATGCCACACTCATTTTTTCTTCCTTATTTATGTGATTTATTATTGCATAAAGACCACACCCAAACTTAGTGACTTCAAACAATGGTTTGTTATTTTCATGATTCTGGGGGTTGACTGGGCTCAGTGGGGTGGTTCTTTGGCTGATGCCATCTGGGTTCACTCACTTGATTGAATTTATCTAGTAGGTGGACTGGACTGGAAGGTCCAAAAAAACTTTAGCTACACCTCTGGTGCCCCAGTGTACCTCCTTGTGGCCCTGCTCTCCATGTGGACTGTCACCATTCAGTTGTCTAATCGAAACTTTTCATAGCATGGTGATTGGCTTCCCAGAGGGAGGGAGCAGAAGCTGCCAGTCCATTTAAGGCCTGGACTCGAAACATCAAGAATGCTACTTCTGCTACATTCTATTAACAAAATAAGCCAGAAGACCAGACCAGATTCAAGGAGAGAGAAATAGATTCTACTTCTTCATGGGAGAAGCAGCATGACCTCACAGGGATAAGGGGACTTGGCGGCCATATTTGGAGAATATTTGGAGACCACATTCTCCCCTTGCCTCTGCTCCCCAGCAATAGATATTGTCAGAGTTTTTGATATTTACTGGTTTGTTGGGTGTAAAATGATCCAACTATAAACTTGGACAGTCAGACACACTAGGATTTGAATCCCAGCTCACCCGCTTAGTAGCTATGACTTTGGATAAGTTGTTTAACTGCTTGTATGAGGTTTAGAGGGAATTAGAAATAATATTTATGTAAAGCACATAGCCAGGTGTCTGGAACTTAAAAGAGGCTCAAGGAATGTAGCTCTTCCATTTCCTTCTCCCCACTTCCACCTCCAGGAATGATATTATCCAGCATTGAAAGTGCATCATCTACCTCTGGACTGGGATTCCACAGCTGTGCAACAGCTGCATGGAAACACAGAGGACAGGAAGGAATACGGCTGTGGCCCATTAAAATTCTGCCTCTAGTGGGGTTGTGCACAGCACCCACACTGCAACAGAAGATCTTGGGCTTTTCGGGGATGGTGATGATAGCAGTCCCCCAGTCTGCAATTCCCCCAAATGGCCCTGGTTTGTTCGAAGAGGATAAGGAATGTGCAGGCTAGGCCAGTCCCTCCACTCTGCATTACAGCAGCAGACAAGCATGTCTTTAAGCATCCGGGGCAGTCCTGAGGAGGAAGGAGACCTCGAAGTGAGGTGAGGGCAGGCTGTTCTAGCCAGTCCCTCCATCTTTCCCATCCCATCCCATCCCTCAGGATGCTGTTGGCACCAACCCTGGATGCCTCTTGCTTTCATTTGAATGAAAGATAAGACACGTTGTGTCAATCTCGGGTTCCCTTTAATCACAACTTGCCCCCCTTCCACCACCCCCAGGAAAAGAGACCGCCCAGCCAGGAGAAAGGATCTGAGGGAAGCCCCCAGTTTCGGCAGCAGGTTTATTTCCTGGCATTATGTGGCTCCCCTCAGCCCTGACGGTGGGGATTTGTGCCTCCAGCTTTGGGGAGGGGGAAAAGGCTGAAATACTCACTCAGATCCCCTCCGGCAGACCCTTTGGTCAGAAGGCTGTCCCTCCTCTGGAGATGAGAGCTCAGCATGCATTTCAGGGCTGATAATGGGATTAATGAAATGGAGTGTGCAACGGCTCCATGAATGAAGCTGTGACTGTTTTGATAGAGCCTGATTTCCAGAACCATTTTCATGAAAGAGAATGGATCTTTCACTTTCAGTAACATTTCCTAAGGGCTTTGTGTGAAAGCAAATAATAATGGAATCTGGTTGAACCAGAGGACAGGCATCCCACAAACTTGGGTGCAAAACAGCGCTCGATGCTGGAATTCCTGACATCACTTATGTCAGTTTACTTGGGTGTAACAACTGAGCCCCACGAACTTCAGGCCCTCCTTTTTAGCCCGTCTCAAATGCAGACTTTCATAGCCGTTGTGGCAGCTCACACTGAGCCCTTACTCACTGCAGGCATTTGACATTCATTACCTGGGTCACCACCACCCTGCAGCAGGAAGTGAGGCTCCGAAGGGGAAGTGATTTGTCCAAAGCCACATAGGTAGCAAATGGCAGCATTTATCTTGAGCTTAAGTCCCCCTGACCCCAAACCCCTTGATCTTAACCTTTGGGCTGTATCAGTGGTTCCCAAACTTCACTGAGCTTTGTAATCACCTGGGGAGCTTTAGAAACTGCAGGTGCCTTGACTCCACTCTAAGGCCAATTGATTCTCAGTCTCAGAGCAGGGAGGCAGACACCAGAATTTTTTAAAAGCTCCCCAGTTGAATCTAATGTGCAGCCAGGTTTGAGAACCACTGTGCAGAATGATCTAGTCTCCCATTTACTAAGGGACCTTCAGCCTTTCGAGACTGCTGCAGGTGAGGTGCAAATTCACCCGTCACCTTTGGAGTGAGGGTTATGCAGATGGCCGGGCTGTCAGCGTGTTTACTTCCAGTGTGGGAATGACCAATTGCCTAATCTAAAAATTGCACTTCCTCACTGGAGAAGGCTGGCTCAGGCCTGGCTCTGTTTATGACACGGCTGTGCCTTCAGCTGGAAATAGAATATTGAAAAGCAGCAACCGCTCTGCTCTTTCAGAGAGGACAGGGCTCGCTCCCGGAGCCAGAGAATTTAAATGGGCTTTATCCCCCCTCAACCCCACCCCAGTGTGTTAAATCCTGTCAGACGCCCTGAGCTCCTCTTCAAATGCAGGACTCTTGGCCATAATAAATAATTACATCCTTCTATTTGGACTCCGATTCCAGATAGTAGTAATCCAAGAAAATCCAATAATGACAGTTGCATTAAGATCCTTCTTCCAGGCTCAGCAGAACATCTGTTTAGACATATTTTTAATCGGCGAATGCTTCCTGTGTTGAGTCCTTAGCAAATTAAATTTCTCACTGGACCAAAGGGGAAGCTGTCATTCAATAACCCATTTCTGGAAATTACACCCTAGCTTCTTTCCAGGTGCACTTAAGATTTTCCCATGCTGACTTGGCTGCATAAAAGCGACCCTTACAATACCAGGTCACATGTATATACAGCACAGGTTGTCAGAGAAACATGGAATATCTTAGTGTTATTTCCTTGAATAGAGAAGTATTTTTGCCCATTCTCCAAAGGAGAGTTGGCGACAGAGGAAAATTAAGAGACTTGTTGAAAACCATATGGGAAATGAGTAACAGACTTCTACTTGCTACATTGCTGCCTGTGATTACTTAAGACTGGATGATTCTCAGGATGTAAACATTAAGGGCTTCAGTGTTGCCAACATTTTGGAGAGGTTTCCAACACAGAGTTGTTTGGACTGTTGGGCTGTTTATTTTTAGAATAGCTCATCCCTTCTTTAATTCATTCATTCAAAATATAAAAATATTGAATGCTCACCACCAGTCAGGCACTGTGCAGGGTGTGGAGAATAAAGTGGGGAACAAGCTGGCAACAGTTCTTGCCCTCATGGAGCTTCCAGTCTACAAGAACAATTCACATTTGACATCTTGATGCAATTTGTAGTTTAGGGCTAGAATAGCAAATTAGAGTATCTTCCGTAGAGGGCAGGCAGGTCATCTAAAAGGTAAAGTAAGCTGAATAGGACAATGTGAGGGGGGAGAGAGATTCCAGCAAACAGAACATATGCTCTGACTATGAAGAGCAGGTGCTCCTAAACTCCAGTGGGTTGTACTATGATGGAAGATGGGCTGCTTTTGCCAAATCTTTCAGTTTTTAAAGAAAAACTAGAAAATCTGGATTCTTATGTGAAATCCCTTGATATTTAAAAGTTGGCTCCTACAGTGAGATTTTTTAAAAAACATAGTGTGGGCCAAAAGTATCCAGGCCAAACAAAAACACATCTGCGGGTTGTGTTCATCCCAACATTGCAAGTGTATGACTTCTGTTCTAGAAATTCTGGTGGTAAGACAATTATTTTCAGGTTTAACAATGTATTACATACCAACTTTCTGGGTCTGGAAATATGACCAACTAGATGAGTAGGAACCCCTTATACAAGCAGAGGAGCACTGAAAAACATACTACATTTTTCTGACCCCAAATGGAAAATATGGAGTTGAGTTCAAAGGAAAGAAAGGTGAATGGCCATGATCAGAAGAGAATAAGGAACATAAGTCACAGAAGGAAGCCTCAGATGCTGTCGATGTTAGCAGCAGCAAATCCGTACAGGTCTGCAGCAATTTGATTCTTGCCTCCTTGGAGGAAAGAATTCAGCCAAGGGGCATAAGGCAGAGTGAGAGACCCAGGAAAACTTTAGAGCAGGAGTGAAAGTTTATTGAAAAGTTTTAGACACCTGTAATCCCAGCACTTTGGGAGGCCAAATGGGGTGGATCACTTGAGGCCAGGAGTTCGAAACCAGCCTGGCCAACATAGTGAAACCCCATCTCTACTGAAAACAAAAATTAGCTGGACATGGTTGCACATGTCTGTAACCCCAGCTACTTGGGAGGCTGAGGCAGGAGAATCTCTTGAACTTGGGAGGTGGAGGTTACAATGAGCCGAGATTGCACTGCACTCCAGCCTGAGCAACAGTGTAAGACTAAAAAGCATTTCCAGGAGGGAGAAGTGAGATGTAAGAAATAGCAGTAAGCAAGGGAATGGTTGAACATGAAGGCAGATATCAATCTGTATTGCAAACAAACACAAATAAGTCATTGATAATGGTGACTAATTTGGAGTCTTGAAAGCAAGCAAATAATAACATGAAAAATTGGAGGGTATCTTACAAATGAAAATAATTTAAAAACCCTGCATTTCTTAGAATGAGGCTGTGGTTTCTGGTTGCTTCAGATCTGTCTTCTTTTTTTTTTATTTTTTTGAGATGGAGTCTCCCTCTGTGGCCCAGGCTGGAGTGCAGTGGCGCAATCTAGGCTCACTGTGAGCTCTGCCTCCCCTCCCGGGTTCACACCATTCTCCTACCTCAGCCTCCGGAGGAGCTGGGACTACAGGCACCCACCACTATGCCTGGCTAATTTTTTGTATTTTTTAGTAGAGACGGGGTTTCACCATGTTAGCCAGGATGGTCTTAGTCTCCTGACCTTGTGATCCTCCTGCCTTGGCCTCCCAAAGTGCTGGGATTACATGTGTGAGTCACCATGCCTGGCTGCCCAGATCTGTCTTCTTAGTTCACTAATTCTTTATACTTTAAAAAGTCAAGTATGAATGTGAAACATGAAAGGCAATATTAAAGAATAGAAAGCACATAATGGAAATAAAAAGTAAATATAGAAAAATCTCTTAATCTAATAGAAAGCAGGAAAGGAGAATAAAAGGAGGAAAAGAAAATAAACAAACAAAAAAGAAAGCATAAAACAAAAGGAAGGTAATAAGTCCAGATATATCAGTGATAAAATAAATGTAATTCACCTGTTAGAAGATTCTCAGGTTGAACAAGAAAAAAATCTAGCTGTTTGCTGCTTACAAGAGACACCCCTAAGGTTGGGCATGGTGGCTCATGCCTGTAATCCCAGCACTTTGGGAGGCTGAGGCGGGCAGATCACAAGGTCAGGAGATCAAGACCATCCTGGCTTACACAGTGAAACCCTGTCTTTACTAAAAATACAAAAAATTAGCAGGGCATGGTGGCGGGTGCCTGTAGTCCCAGCTATTCAGGAGGCTGAGGCAGGAGAATGGTGTGAACCTGGGAGGTGGAGCTTGCAGTGAGCTGAGATCACGCTATTGCACTCCAGCCTGGGTGACAGAGTGAAACTCCATCTCAAAAAAAAAAAAAAAAAAAAAGAGAAATCCCTAAAACCTAATTAAACTTACATGTAGAAATCCTTTAAAAAAATTCACAAATGAAATCCAACAATGTATAAAAAAGAATTATACAGTATAACCCAGTGGGATTTATTCCAGGTATGCGAGACTGATTCAACATTTGAAAATCAATCTATAGAACCTGCTACATCAACGAGCTAATAAAGAAGAATCCTGTTATCACAGCAATTGATTAAGAAAATACATTTAACAAAATCTAACACCTATTCATGATAAAACTCAATAAATTAGGAATAGAGAAGAATTATCTTAACTTGATACAGAGTGTCTAGAAAAAACCCTACAGCTTACATTATACTCAATGGTTGAAAGACCAAACACCTTTTCCCAAGACCCAGAACAAGGCAAGAATGTCCGCTCTCATACTCTCATTCAGCATAGTTCTGGAAGTTCCAGACACTGCAGTAAAGCATGAAAAACAAAGAAAAGGCAAACAAGTTGGAAAGGAAAAAATGAAACTGTCCCTATTTGTAAATGACATGTTTGTCTACATAGAAGATCCTAAGAAATCTATTAAGAAAAAAGAAAAGCCCAAAAACCTCCTAGAACCAATCAATGAGCTCAACAAAATTTCAGAAATTCAAGGTCAGCACATTTCTATATTGGAAATATAAAATTCTATAATGGCTCACATTTCTATATTCTAACAATGAACATGCAGAAACCAAAATTAAAAACGCAATGGCGTATACACAATCACTCCAAAGAAGATGAAATACTTGGATACACAGTTAACAAAATTTCTACAGGATTTGTGTGATGAAAATTAAACAATGCTGATGAAAAAAATCCAGACAGACCTAAATCAGTGGAAAGATATGCTGCATTCCTGGATTGGAAGACACATATAGTAAGAGTACCAGTTCTCTCCAGATTGTTCTATAGGTTTATTGCAATTTCTATCTCAACATAGTTTTTTTATTTTCATTTTTTGCAGGCATAGACAAGCTTATTCTAAAATTTATATGGAAAGATAACTAAAACAATTATGAAAAAGAAGACTGAAGGGGAGTAATCACTCTACCCCATATAAGGCTTACTCTATAGCTACAGTAATCAAGCCGGTATGGCACTGGCAGAGTGATAAACATGTAGACCAATGTAACAGAGAACCCAAAAATAGACCCAATTACTGTATGACCCAGTAATTCCACTCTTGGATATTTGTCCTGGATAAATGAAAACTTACCTTTATACGAAAATCTGTACATGAATGTTCATAATGGCTTTATTTGTAATAGCAGGAAACAATCCAGATATCCTTCAACAGGTGAATGGGTAAACAAACTGTGGTGCATCCATACCATGGACTACTACTCAGCAATAAAAATAAACTATTCATACAGGCAACAACTTAGATGAATCTCCAGGGAATTATGCTGAGTGAGAAGAGCATAATTATTATCCCTATTATATGCTGTATGCTTCTATTTATATAATATTCATCAAATGACAGAATTTTAGAAATGGAAACAGACTGGTAGTTGCCAGAATTTTGCTATGGATGGAGGAAAGGGGAAAGCGGGGTAGATATTGTTACAAAATAACAGTATGAGGGATACTTATGGTGTTGAAACTGTTCAGTATCATGAATGTGGTGGTGGATACATAAAACTGTAAGTGTGATAAAATTGTCTTACAGGCATACACACACAAATTAGTACAAGTAATGCTGGAGTTATCTTAGTGAAATCAGTGGTTTGTATCAATGCCCATATCCTAGTTGTGTTATTGTACTGTAGTTTTACAAAATGTTACCATTAGAGGAAATGAAATCTCTGAAAGGAAGGTACTTGAAATCTCTCTATTATTTACTACAGCTGCATGTGAATCTACAACTATCTCAATAAAAATTTCAATTTACAAAAAGCTACTTTAGATACCAAAAAAGATAATATTGAACCTCAATATTATGATAATTGCAAAGCTTATTGTATTGTTTGTTGTGGGAAATGTAATTAACTCAGAGAATAACACCCATTCAATGACTCACTAAAAAAAAGTAATTATACAAACAGATTGAAAATGGATAGAAAAAAGCTATATGAGGCAAACACTAACCAAAATAAAAAAATGTGTAGCAGGCCAGGCGTGGTGGTGCATGCCTGTAATCCCAGCATTTTGGGAGGCCAAGGTGGGCAGATCGCTTGAGCTCAGGAGTTTGAGACCAGTCTGGGCAACATGATGAAACCATGTCCCTACAAAAAATAAAAAAGTTAGCCAGAGTGGTGGTGCATGCCTGTGGTCCCAGCTACTTGGGAGGGTGAGGTGGGAGGATGGCTTGAACCCAGGAGGCAGAGGTTGCAGTGAGCTGAGATCGTGCCACTGCACTCCAGCCTGGGTGACAGAGCCAGACTCTGACTCAGAAAAAAAAAATGTATAGCAATATTTATATCAGACAAAACAATCATTATTATGAATGAATGTTATTATAAAAAGGATTATTAATGATAAAAGAAAAATTTATCTGGAATTAACAATTCTAAACTTGTCTTACTTAACCAACATAGTCTTGAACAATCTAGAGCAAAAATTAAGGATAGAGAAAATAACAATTCATAATCTTAGTTCTGGAGGTTTTGCTTAAAGCATCTTTCTTAGTAACTGATACACTAAGAAGCCAAAAATCTGTGTAAGTAGAATATTTGAACAATATATGAAACCCATCAATTAGACATCACACATTATTGTAAGAAAACATGGAACATTTATAAAAATCAGTCTTGTATTAGCTTACCAAGGAAGGCCTAAATACCAAAGAATCAATACTTTAGAGCAAGGACCAGCCATCTATGATCAGTAGGCCAAATCCAACCTCCTGTTTTGCAAATAAAGTTTTATTGGCACACAGCCATATCCATTTATTGACATATTATCTATGGCTGCTTTCACACTTCAATGGCAGAGTTAAGTAGTTGTAACAAAGAATATATGACCCACAAAGCTTAAAATATTTACTATCTGGTCTTTTATAGAAAAATTGCTGACCTCTGCCATGAAGAATAGGTTATTAGAACACAGTGCAGTGTTAGAAATCAATAATACACACACAGACAAATTTTTAGAAATTAAAACCCATACTTTGAAATAATTCAGAGGTCAAAGAAGAAAGTCTAAATGGAACTTAAAGAATGTATCAATATCTAACATTGAAAATATACATTTCAAAATGTGAGACGCAGGAAAAGAAGACATCAGAGAGAAATTTAGCCCTGAAAATTTAATATTTATAAGAAAGATATAAAATTAATGTGCCAAGTATTCAACTCAAGAAGCTAGGAAAGGATTGCCAACTGATTTTGGACAAGAGTGCCAGACAATTCCATGGAGAAAAACTAGTCTTTTCTACAAATGGTCTTAGAACAGTTAGATGTTTACATACTAAAGAGTGAAGTTGGAGCCCTACCTCACACCATATACAAATATTAACTAAAAATGGATCAAAGACCTAGATATAAGAGCTAATACTATAGAATTCTTAGAATAAAACATAGGTATAAATGTTTGTGATCTTGAATTAGGGTATGGTTTCTTAGATATGACACCAAAAGCACAAGCAACATAAGAAGATCATAGATACATTGGACTTCATTAAAAACAGCTGTGCTTCAAAGGACATTATTATAAAATTGCAAAGACAACCTACAGAATGGAAGAAAGATTTGGAAATTATATATCTGACTAGAGCCTGGTATACAGAATATATAAAGACTAATTATAACACAACAATAAAAGACAAACCAATTAAGAAATGAATAAATAATTTGAATAGATATTTCTCTGAAGAAGATATACAAATTACCACCAAGTACATGGAAGAGATGTTCAACATCATTAGTCATTGGGGAAATGAAAATCAAAACCAAAATGAGATTCTGCTTCACACCATTAGGATGACTATAATAAAAAAGATTGACAATCACAAGTGTTGATGAGGATGTGGAGACATTGGAACCCTAGTGTATTGCTGGTGGGAATGTAAAATGGTGCCACTGCTTTGAAAAACAGTCTGGTAGTTTCTCAAAATATTCAACATAGAGTTACCATATGACCCAGCAATTCCACCCCAGGCATGTACCCAAGAGAAATGAAAACACTATGTCCACAAAAATGTGTACATGAATGTTCATAGAAGCACTATTCCTAACAGCCAAAAAGTGGAAATAACCTAAATGTCCACCAACTGAAGAACAGATAAACAAACTGTGGTATGTGCATACAATGGAATATTACTCAGCCATAAAATGAAGAACTGATTCATACTACAACATGGGTGATCCTTGAAAACATGCCAAGTGAAAGAAGCCAGACACAAAAGGCCACATGTGGTCTGATTCCATCTCTAGGAAATGTCCAGAATAGGCAAATTCATAGAAACAAAGGTGATTACTGGTTGCCAAGGACTCGGGGAAGGGAGAAATAGGGAGTGACTGTTAATGGGTACATAGTTTCTCTTTGGAGTGATGAAAATACTGTAGAATTAGATAATGGTGGTGGTTTCACAACTTGGTGAAAATACTAAAAGTCACTGAATGGTACACTTTAAAAGGGTAAATATGGTGTGTGAATTCTATCTCAATTTTTTTAAATAAGAAAGAAAAGAAGCTAGAAATGAAACGTCAGGATAAAACAAATGAAAATAGAAGGAAGTAATAAAGTAAATAACATTAATGTAATAAAGAAAAGTTAAAAGAATTGACCAGGCGCGGTAGCTCATGCCTGTAATCCCAGCACTTTGGGAGGCCTAGGTGGGCGGATCACTTGAGGTCAGGAGTTCGAGACCAGCCTGGCCAACATGGTGAAACCCCATCTCTAGTAAAATACAAAAATTAGCCGGACATGGTGGCACATGCCTATAATACCAGCTACTCAGGCGGCTGAGGCAGGAGAATCACCTGAACCCAGGAGGTGGAGGTTGCAGTGAGCTGAGATCGTGCCACTGCAACCAGGGTGACAGAGTGAGACTCCATCTCAAAAAATAAATATATAAATAAACAAAAACAAAGAAAAGAGTCGGCAAAAACAAAACCTGATTTTTAGGGGAAAAAGTATAAAAACTAGAGCGAAAATGCTCCAAGTTAGAATAATGAGGGATTCTAAGCAAGCCAACTGAAAACAAAATTTTAAATTATCTGACTGGTGAATGAAATGCATGTGGATTCAGTGACTGGTGTCCATGGGTTTCAGCGTTCTGTTCCACCCACCTACCTCTGCCACTGGGGGAGGCCTAACGTGTGGACTCAGAACCTTCCATCGAACCTCCTTGTGTTTCCCACACTACTGTCTTAAGGGTCCAGATGCCAAGAGTTGGGAGTTTTCTGAGGGTCTGCTTTTTCCAGGGTTTTTCTTACAAATAATTTTTCCAGTGTCACAATCTGATCCACTCTCCTTGTTGTACTGGCCAAATTATTTCAAAATATGCAACACTGACCATATTGGATCAAGGCAAGGGATTGACCCAGTTTGTTCCCCAAATGCTTACGGCTCTGAGCAGAAAGTCCACCCCAACCTCAGCCCCACCCAAAGAGCTGTGAGGTATCCTCACCCATTTGATTCTGTGGCCCCATGTGACCTCTTTCAAGGCCTCAGACAAGCCAAACCCACTCCCATCATAGCCCTGTACGTCTATTACACGTACTCTTCCCTCATCTGGAAAACTACCACCCAGGGCTTCCAAACCCTGAACTGATGAAATAGCCCCTTTAGAACATGTTTTAACACCCCCTTTTTGGAATCGTGGATAATACAACCTCAGCCATAATTCACAGGAGGAATCAAAGGGCAAAGTCAATAGTAACCCAACTGTCTTGCAGATGGCCAGGAGAATACCACACTCCTGCACAGCCCTGGGACCTCGCATGCCACAGCTGAGACCTTCTCTCCCCGGGTCCGAAGAGCCACAACCTCAAGGACAGAGAGGATATGGCCTGGCGGAGTCATCCCCTACGTCATTGGAGGGAACTTCACTGGTCAGTAGCCACAGACAAGGCCTGCTTTGGGTCAGGGTGCTTTGTCTCCCTGGGTTGAGAGAGTCCTTCTAGGAAGGACCTGGGTGGGATGGAGCAGATGTTCAGGACCACAGCAGACCTACAGATGGTGCCCCCCTCTTGCTGGCAAGGCCTGGCCCACCAGTCCTGGGGAAATTGCAATCTCTGTTGGGGCTATGTCCTCAAAGTTGGTTACCTTGCTCCTGATGCTTCGTGTGGGGAGTGACTTGGAAGGATCTTGAAGGATAAGCGGGGTTTGCATGATGACTGTTTGAGGACAAGCCCTCCGCATAGAAGAAAGTCCATGAGCAACTGCACGTGTTGGCTTCCCTGTCCTCTGCCTGGATGAGCATCCTGGACTCAGAGGTCCCCTGCCACCACCCACAAGCAGTGTTCCACTCAGTGACCAAAGCGACCAGTGGACATGGCTCGACTCCCTGGGTCCAAATCTCAGCTCCAGTACTTGCCAGCAAAATGCCCTGAGGAAATTAGCCTCTCTGTGCCTCAGTTCCCCCTTCTGTAAATGGGGATGATAATATCTTCTACCCCATCTGGTTGTTTTGAGAATCAGATGGATTACTATAGATAAAGCACTTAGAGTGGTGCCTGGTGCACAGTAATGAGTAAGTATCTGATATTAGTATTCCCTTTAAAATATGTGAATCATTCGTGGCTTCCTGTTGCCACTAGAATGAAATTCCTGACCACGGACCTGTAAGGCCCTCCCTCAAGTACCCCGCCATCCCTCTCCTGCCTGGCCTTTGACCCTCTCTCCCCTTCTCCCATCCTTCATCCCTATGCTCTGGCCTCACCAGCCATGTGCCTATCCCAAGACATGCCCACCTCATAGGCCCCTGTGCACTCACACTTGAACTTGCCTTCTGTCTCCCTTGGATGCCCTTTCCCCAGGTCTTTGCATGGCTGTCTTCTTCTTATCATTTGAGTCTTATGTCAAGGGACACCTCACAGGAAGGCCTTCCGCCCTGCCCCCGCCAGCACCTCCCTGTCCCCAGACCCTGCTTTATAACCTTGGCAGCACTTACCATGACCTGAACTCACTTTACTTCTATTTCTGTTTCATTTATTTTTGTCTCTGCCTCAGCTCTGTGGGAGCAGCAGTCTTTTTTCTGTCTCATTTCCGCTTCCGTATCTCCAACATGGAGACCAGGGCCCGGGACATCCTAGGCAGGTAGTAAATATGCCCACTGCGTACCTGCGGCCAATGTCAGTGGAATGCCTGAGTGACAAGCCGCACTGAGAGACTTTCCCAGGCTCTCAGTGTCACTTACAAGTCCTTCCCCTCCCTGTGGCTCTGTGACCTCTACTCTGAGAGGTGGCTGATGAAGGCAGATTCCCTGAGGATTTGCCAAAGCCACTGAGAACCGCTGATGAGTAAGTTAGGGAATGGTGAAGACCTCAGCAGCAGGGCAGCGGAATTCCTGCAGTTCCCTTTTGCTCCCACAGCATTAAACCACGGCTTCCTAGTGCCAGGTGCTTAACTAGGGATTGGTGGTAAAAAAGATGACTAAGATTTCATCCTGCCCTCAAGGAGGTCTGTTCTCACAGCAGAGAGAGGTGAGTGCCTAAAGAAAAAAAAATAGAAATGATAAACCGCTACAAACTTTTGTTCCTTGGTATCCTAACTGTGTTCTTTCAGATCTGGTGTGCTTTTCTGACCAAAGATTTATATTCCTTTCATCAAAGTGAACTAATTTTATATATAAGAATTTTGTTGACACAAGTATTTCATGTTATTAGGTAATTAGTAGGGTTGCTATTTTTGGTAAGTGATTGAGCTATAAACAATTTGAGCCAAAAATGTCAAGATGTCAGAAAAGAAATGCACAGCTAAGTTAGTCTACTTTTTGTTGTTGTTTGTTTTTTCTTGCTTTCTTTTATTTTTTTTGAGACAGGGTCTTGCTCTGTTGCCCAGGCTGCAGTGCAGCGGCATGATCACGCCTCACTGCAGCCTTAACCTTTCGGGCTCAAGTGATCCTCCCACCTCAGCCTCCTGAGTAGCTGAGACTACAGGCATGTGCCACCAAGCCCCGCTAATTTTTTTTTTCTTAATTGTTTGTAGAGACAGGGTTTCACCACGTTGCCCAGGCTGGTCTCAAACTCCTGAGCTTAAGGGATCCACCTGCCTTGGCCTTCCAAAATGCTGGGATTACAGGCATGAATCACCATGCCCAGCTGTATTCTTTATTCTATATGAATGTTTTTGGGGACAACAATGTGATACTATCCCCACATCCTGTAGGCAATGATGGGAGCCTCCCTGAGTGCTGTTGCGCTAGTCCATTTGTGTTGCTCTAAAGGAATACCTGAGGCTGGGTAGTTTCTAAGGAAAAGAAGTCTGTTTAGGCTCACGGCTCTGCAGGCTATCTGAGAAGCATGGTGGCAGCATCTGCTCCTGGTGAGGCCTCAGGAAGCTTGCAATCATGGTGGAAGGCAACAGGAAACCAGAACATCACATGGTGGGAGGGAGGAAGAGAGAGGTCGGGGAGGTGCCACACACTTTTAAACAACCAAATCTCACATGAACTCAGAGCGAGAGTTCACTCACCAAGGGAATGGTGCTAAGCCCTTCTTGAGGGATCCACTCCCATGACCCAGACATCTCCCACCAGGCCCACTCCAACACTGGGAATTACGTTTCAAAATGAGATTTGAAGGGGACAAACATCCAAGTGATGTCAGCTGTTTTGTTTTGCTTGTAATTTTTGTTTTTGTTTTGCAATGAGGGCCCTGGAGAACTCATACCTCCGACTCCCACCATCCTTCGTACTTCCCAGACAACTGTTTTTTCCTAGATCCTTCTCATTGCTTCTAGGAAAATTTAAACAGTCTTCCTTCTAGATTTTGAAAAGAACTGATTGACTATACATAACTGTCAGCCTGGAGTTTTACTATTTAGCAAATTTCCACTCAAGGAAATACCAAGACAGGTTCAGAGAAAGTATGAAATTCACCTATTTTCAAAGGCCTGGAAGAAAAATTAGGCTCAAGGATTCCCCACAAGACACTGAAACTCCGTGCAAAAACACACAGATGTATATGCAAATAGAAATTTTAGAGTGCATAGGAGCACCCTCCTACAAGTCTAAAAGAAAAGGAGGGGGTGAAGTGCAGCGCTGGTGAGCTGGAGTTGACTCCCCCACTACTTCAAAAGCCTGCAGTTTCCAAATGGAAAAACCTGGATAAGGTTTTGTAAAAGTTTGGAAAATACTTTCAATACAAAGGAAAATTTGGGAAGCCCAGGATATTTTGAAAATCTATTTTTACCCTCCCCTCCAATCCACAGACTCCTACTCTCTAGGTTTTGGCAACTGAGAAAAGTTATGTTGTGTTTTCAGCAAGGGAAATCCTGATTCCTGGAAATTCCTGGAATATTTCTATTCTGGGTCACCAGAACAAGCTTTTTTTTTCTCTCTCTCTGTCTTTTTTTTTTTGAAAATATTTAATTGACAAATAAAAATTGTATATATTCAAGGTATACAACATGAAGATTTGATATATTATGTCTTGATCACCATAATCAAATTAATTAACACATCCATCACCACTCATGCTTACACTGGAGGGCTGGTGAGAACACAAAATCTGTTCTTTTATCAAATTCCAAGTAAACGATACAGTATTATTAACAATCTCTCTCTTTTTTTTAATTGTTGGAACATCCTTTGTCTTAACTCAGCATGCTTTAAAGCATCTAAGGAGGCTGGGTGCCGTGGCTCACGCCTGTAATCCCAATACTTTGGGAGGCCAAGGCTGGTGGATCACCCAAGGTCAGGAGTTGAGACCAACCTGACCAACATGGAGAAACCCCGTCTCTACTAAAAATACAAAATTAGCTGGACGTGGTGGCGCATGTCTGTAATCCCAGCTACTCGGGAGGCCGAGGCAGGAGAATCGCTTGAACCCGGGAGGCAGAAGTTGCAGTGAGCCGAGATCGTGCCATTGCACTCCAGCCTGGGCAACAAAGGCAAAACTCCATCTCAAAAAAAAAAAAAGCATCTAAAGAAAGTATGGACCCATCATTGAAGCTGAGTGCTTGCCCTGTTGTTTCAGGGAGCCAGAGGGCCATTTTTAAGCAGGCCATGAGACACTGGGAGAAGCACACCTGTGTGACCTTCATAGAAAGGACCGACGAGGAAAGCTTTATTGTATTCAGTTACAGAACCTGTGGGTAAGTAAGCGAAAGTGAGGCCACCTCTGCAGAATCAGTCAGATGGCTCATGAGTCTTGAGTTTTCTCTGTAGACCTAAGTATTTCCAATGAGCTGTTATTTAGAGGAGTCCAGGGTTTGCTAGAAACTTTCTGCCCTTGGTGAAATTACAATCCATTGGCAAAGCTGGTGGGTCAAGAGGAAGATTCCAGGAGACTCCATGAAGACCAGGGGTCCTGCCACTAGGAGAGCAACAGAAGGAAACTGGTGGTGTGTCACATGAAGACTTAAGGCAGTGGTTCTTAACCTCTTGGGTTTGGTGTCCCCATTTAGAATCTTATGAGCCGGTGCGCTTTCCTTCTTCAAGAACAGATGAATATGTATGTAAAATTTTGCATTTAATTTGAGGGACTCTACAGATTTACAGACTTCCTTCAGAAAACAATATATAATAAATGACTGGCTTATGACTGAAGTTATCTGTTATGTCAATAAATATGTGTGATATACTTTCCTAGTGAAAGAAAAAGGTTCTCATGTTGGATCAAAAACCCAAACCCGGCTGGGAGTGGTGGCTCATGCCTGTAATCCCAGCAGTTTGGGAGGCTGAGGTGGGAGGATCACCTGAGGTCGGGAGTTCCAGACCAGCCTGGTGGTCCAGACCATGGTGAAACCCTGTCTCTACTAAAAATACAAAATTAGCCAGGTGTGGTGGCACATGCCTGTAATCCCAGCTACTTGGGAGGCTGAGGCAGGAGAATCACTCGGAGCTGGGAGGCAGAAGTTGCAGTGAGCCGAGATCCTGCCATTGCACTTCAGCCTGGGCAACAAAGCAAAACTCCATCTCAGAACAAAACAAAACAAAACAAACAACAAAACAAAACAAAACCCAACTACGTGTTCTATACCTAAGACGATTACTGAAGAAAACAACCTAGAGAGATTTAAAAGTAAAAGGAAAGAAGCCATACAGGTAAATGCTAACAAAGAGAAAGCTGGGATCACAATTGTAGTCATTGACTACGTTTTCACTGTTTTGTTGTTTTTAAAAGTCAGAAAATGTTAAACAAAACCAAAGCCGAGACACTTTATAATGAGAAAGGGCATAAGCGACGGTGAGAATATAACTGTCATAAATCTTCATGCACCAAATAGCATAGCATCAAGACTCATAAAACAAGCCCCAGGGAATTCAAGGGGAAATTGACAGCAATGCTCAGTAGCACAAGACTTAATTTATTTCTGTCAACCCAAGTAAGTCAGTGTCACGTTGACCAAAACATAAGTAGAGATTCACAGAGGATTTGAAAAATACAGTTAATAGAGTTGATTCTACAGGTCTATCAGATTCTATAACCTCATAACACATTTTTTTAAATGGCCCATCTATTAAGCATTAAGAACATAGTAACGAATTCTAAAAGGCAGAAATAGCACCAAGATATTTTCGGATTGCAAAGCAGTGAAACTGGACATAATATAATAACAAAAATAGAATAAACATTAGCTGGTAAGTTGAAAGTCCCCCCATGCTTCCCTTTTTATGGCTCTTAGATCATAAAAACAGCAAGATTAAAATTGCAGAATGTCTAGATGATGAAAGTCCTATGGTTCAAAATAAAAGATATAGCTAAAGCTATATCCAGACAAAAACCCACAGACTTAAATATCCACATCACCCATTGACAATAGTGACAATGAAACATTCAATTTAAGGAAGCTAGCAAAAATAAATACTTACAACCCACCACCATCACCACAACAAAATAAACTTAAGGAGAGCACAAGGAAACAGACAAGGTGAAATATTACAGGGCTAACAAATTCAAGAGTAAATTATTTGAATAAACAAGCAGAAAACAGTAGACAAACCACTTGTTAGTTTAACTGAGACAAAATATGATCATACAGAAATACATAGAGTTAGAAATGAAAATGGGAGAAATAGCCACAGATTCAGCAGAGTCACAAAAGAGTAGTTTGCAAAACTGTAGGGCAAAGAGTGTGAAAATGTGGATAATGTGAAAGTCTTCAAGATAAATATAAAGTACTGGTACAGACCAAGAACTATGAATGAAGTTGAAGAACGGAGGGAAAAAGCCATCTCCCACAAAGCACCAGACCCAGAGTTTCACAAGTGAATTCTTTCAAAACTTCAAAAACAGATTATTCTGGTATACTAAAACTTTTTAGAGCATGTAGAAAGATGAATGCTTTCAAATTACTTTTGAGGAACTGTTATGACATTACTACCTTGAAATGAAAAGGATGGCACCAAATAAATAGAGAAAGAAAGGAAAACATGATAAAAAAAAGATAAGAAAGAAAAAATTATAGACTCATCTCACATGTGAATAGCCATGCAAAATCCTAAATAAAATGTTAGCACATAGAATTCAGCAGCAGAAGAAAAGAAGAGGAGGCTGCCAAATACATTTATCTAGGGAATACAAGATTAGTTCAACAGTAGGAAATCTATTCTCAAGTTTGATTGGTCAAAGAAGAGAAGCTATATTCACATCTCAATAGATGCTAAAAGGCACCTGTACAATACAACATGCAGTTTTTATTTTTAAAAAGTAACCAAGGTAGCACAGAAATAGATGTCAAGGATAGGTTCTTGCATTACAAACATATACATATATAAAAATATACATTTATATAAATAACTTCCAACCAAAAGCCAATATCATGTTTATCGATGATACTTCTAGAAGCATTTAATTTTAGTTAAAATCAGGAACCAGTTTAAGATGTTTAGGGATACCACAATTATTTAGCATTGTTTTAGAAATACTAATTAATATAAATTAGACAAGAGAAAGAAAGAAACACTGTGAATATTGGCAGGAACAAAGAGGCAATGTTTGCACTGATGGGAGGTAATGTGATTGTGTTTCTAGAAACCCCAGAATATCAGTTGAAAAGCTGTTAGAAACACAAGGAGACTCTATTAAGTGACCACAAAATTAATTAATTAACAAAACTAGGTGACTGATTTTCTTTATACATGAAATAGTTGGATACATTTTTATCATGGAAAAAAAATCACAACTTTAATAGAAACATAATAGATACTATATCTAAGATTAAACATAAATGTGCCAGACCTATAGGAAGAAAATGCTAACACTCCCAGGAACCTAACAAAAAAAAGTAAAAATAGAAAACATATTGCTTCCTGGTATAGGAATACTCAACATAGTAAAGATGTCAGAACTCCCTAAAATAAGCTGTAAATTCATGCCTTTCTGATTTAAACACCAACATATATATATATATATATATATATATATGTACATGTGTATGTATGCATACATATTTTTAGAGCTTGAACGAATGATACTAGAGTTTATCTGGAGGAACAACCATGTGGAAATAACTAGAGAGAGAGAGGAGAGAGAGAGAGAGAGGAGAGAGAGAGAGAGAGAGAGAGAGAGAAAACAGTAATGACAGAGGTAGCTATCTAATGGTCTAACCAAACATGCAGAATATTAAAATGCAAAGGGAAGATAATAACAAAACAAAAATAGATTTCCCTTAAAATCTATTTTTAAGGGAAAAATAGATATATAGAAAAAAGGGTCCAAAATGAATATACCTATACACAAATTTGGGTAACAGTTTAAATGAGTGAGAGAAAGTCAATAGTGATATTTGAATATTGGGATAATTTAGATAGCTCTCTGTGAAAAAAAGAAAAAAAGCTGGACTCCTACCTCACTTCCTTATACCAAAAACTATTCTAGCTAGATCAAAGATGTAAGTATTGAAGAAAAAGAAATGGAAGAAAGAAAGAAAAAATCCAAAAGAGTATAAGAAGGAAACAAGAGTAGATTTTATTTGTAATCTTGAAATATGGATGACCTTTCTAAGCAGCACATAAGAAAATGAAGACATTTTATAATACTAACATTAAAAACTCTTATAATGCAAAAAGAAAACAAAACAATACATAAACAAAAACAAAGTCAAATGAGAACTCACAAAGTGAGCAAAATACTTGCAACACTCTTGACTAGTTTCTCTAATTTACAAAGGGTTCTTAAATATCAATCGTGGCCGGGCCCGGTGACTCAAGCCTGTAATCCCAGCACTTTGGGAGGCCGAGACGGGCGGATCACAAGGTCAGGAGATCGAGACCATCTTGGCTAACATGGTGAAACCCCGTCTCTACTAAAAAATACAAAAAAAAACTAGCCGGGCGAGGTGGCGGGCGCCTGTAGTCCCAGCTACTCGGGAGGCTGAGGCAGGAGAATGGCATAAACCAGGGAGGCAGAGCTTGCAGTGAGCTGAGATCCAGCCACTGCACTCCAGCCTGGGCGACAGAGCGAGACTCCGTCTCAAAAAAAAAAAATAAATAAATAAATAAATAAATAAATAAGTATCAATCGTAAGAAAATGGACAACCCGAAAGAAAACAGGGGTAAGAGGTGCTCACATAGTTCACAGAAAAAAAAAAAAGAGTCACATAAAATATGTGAAAAACTATCCAGCCTCAATGCAGTGAAATCCCATTTTTTACCTATCCAATTGGCAAAAATAGTTTGATAAAACCAGTGTTGGCCAGGATAAGGGAAATAGGACTTAAATATTTTTTAAGCTTCTGTGAGTAAACAGTAGGTGTATATATTTGTTGGGTACCCGAGATGTTTTGATACAGGCATGCAATGTGAAATAATCACATCATGGAGAATGGGGTATCCTCCCCTCCAGCATTTATCCTTTGTGTTACAAACAATTCAGTTACACTCTTTTAGTTATTTTTAAATGTACAATTAAGTTATTATTAACTATAGTCACCCTGTTTTTTTGTCAAATAGTATATCTTATTCATGCTTTCATTTTTTTTTTTTTTTACCCATTAACCATCTCCACCTTCCCCACCAGTCCCCTACTACCCTTCCAGCCTCCTAGTAACCATCCTTCTAGTCTCTATCTGCATGAGTTCAATTGTTTTAATTTTTAGCTCCCACAAATAAGTGAGAACATATGATGTTTGTCTTTCCGTGCCTGGCTTATTTTAATTAACATAATGATCTTCAGTTCCATTCCTGTTGTTGAAAATGACAGGATCTCATTCTTTTTTATGGCTGAATAGTACTTCATTGTGTACTTGTACATATGTTCTGTGCATACACATTTTCTTTATCCATTCATCTGCTGATGGACACCTAGGTTGCTTCCAAATCTTAGCTATCATGAACAGTGCTGCAACAAACACGAGAGTGCAGATATCTCTTCAATAGACTGATTTCCTTTCTTTCAGGTAAAGAGAAAGGGGCTTTTAATATCTTATTAGTGAGTATATAAACAGACAACATTTTGGGAGTGCAATTTGACAGTATCTGTTAAAATTTCAAATGTACATATCCTTTTATCCATGAATCCCATTGGTAGAAATGGACCCTACCATTTCTTCGTTTCATTTGCTGTTGTTTTTGTTTGTTTTGCTTGTCATCCTCTCCCCCGAGGCCTTGTTAAAATAGCAAAAACTGGAGTTACAGCCCAGATGTACATTAATGGAAGACTGATGAAATAAATTTTAGTATTACGAAAATGTATATAAATATTATTTGAAAAAAAATGATTGTGCCCAGAAGGGAGTCATCTCTAAGCCTCCTCTGATAATGACACCAAGTTGCATGCATTATAGACATTCATCTGCCTCCTTCCCCTGACTCCTCCTTTTCATTAAAAATGGCCCAGCAGGGACTCAAGCACCTTGCGGGTGGAGGGCGGAGTATGGTATACACTTTATGTCAGGCAGAGACCATATCTTTCGTCAGCTTTTCAAGACGATTCATAACCACAAAAAGGTTAAGAACCATTTTTGGAGGGAATTTCTGCATTGGGTCATTGGGTGGGAAGTCGGACACTGAAATTCTGTTTCTTTTCTTTTCTTTTTGAGACGGTGTTAAGCTCTTGTTTCCTAGGCTGGAGTGCAGTGGCGTGATCTTGGCTCACTGCAACCTCTGCCTCCTGGGTTCAAGCAATTCTCCTGCCTCAACCTCCCAAGTAGCTGGGATTACAGGCACACACCACCACACCTGGCTAATTTTTGTATTTTCAGTAGAGACAGGATTTCACCATGTTGGCCAGGCAGGTCTCAAACTCCTGACCTCAGGTGATCCTCCCACCTCAGCCTCCCAAAGTTCTGGGATTACAGGCGTAAGCCACTGCACCCAGCCTGAAATTCTGTTTCTTTTACATGCACACACACGCACACACACATGCACACACGCGCACACATACAGAGTGGGAGGGGGGACTTGCCTCTTGCTCTGAATGTCTTCTGACCTGCTGACCTGGGTATTCCCGCAATTGTCCAGCTGTTGCTCCTATGTTGGGCGCCGAGGAGGAGGACCACAGGCCATATCCATTGGGAAGAACTGTGACAAGTTTGGCATTGTGGCTCACGAGCTGGGCCATGTGGTTGGGTTTTGGCATGAACACACCCGGCCAGACAGAGACCAACATGTCACGATCATCAGGGAAAACATCCAGCCAGGTAAGGAGGCCTGTGTGCAGTCTGGAAGGCACTAGTCGAGAAGGTGGCAACCTCAGGGACAGGAGGGAGGGAAGGAGAGGACTTGCCAGGAGCTGAGCAATGCTAATTGCTGAATATGGAGCAATGACTCTGTTGTGCAGGCCCTTCTCACCAGTATGACCACTGTCCATCTGTGGCTTCCTGGGAGATCATCTGCTATAGCTTGGAGGTTGGAGCAGAAGCAAAATTATTTTCTATGTTTTATAGGATAATGAAATCAAACTCCATTTCCTGAAAGGAACACAGTCGACCAGAACACTGTTGCAGCATCAGAGCTGATAAGCAAAAAAAAAAAAAAAAAAAAAAAAGAGTTCTCCTGGCTGCTTTTATGAGTTATTTTTGCTGACTTAGGCAACATGTTTTCTGAAACTGAAATACAATTAGGACATGAACACATGTAAAAACAGTGTTACTGCCTAGAAACATTCTGCCCCAAGGCAGATAAAGTGTCTAGAATTTAAAAAAAAAAAAACCTTTCTTATGTCAAATAATTTTATATGGAAGTTAATAGTAAGCATGAAAGTAGCTAGTTGAAGAATGTGATCGCCTTACAAATACTTCAGAGAATCTGAATTGTGAGCTATTTAGGATTGAACTTCACTTTCTGATTCGTTTTCTTTCGTTTCTTCAAATTGCAAGATCAGGTTTTTGTTTGATTATTTGTCTTGTTTTTTGTTTGTTTGTTTTTTTGAGACAGAGTCTCGCTCTCGCTGCCCACACTGGAGTGCAGTGGCGTGATCTTGGCTCACTGTAACTTCCGCCTCCCGGGTTCAAACGATTCTCCTGCCTCAGCCTCCTGAGTAGCTGGGATTACAGGTGCCCGCCACCACGCCTGGCTAATTTTTGTACTTTTAGTAGAGATGGGGTTTCGCTATGTTGGCCAGGCTGGTCTCGAACACCTGACCTCAGGTGATCCACCCGCCTCAGCCTCCCAAAGTGCTGGGATTACAGGCGTGAGCCACAGCACCCGGCCCAGAGCTTTTTATTTTTACTTTTTATTTTTTTGCAGGGGCAAGTGAGTTGATAACTAATCTGTCTGCAAACTTACTTTAAGAGGTTTGAGTGGCATTTGGGGATAGGTCTCGGGTGGTGGAGTTGGGAGAACACAGGGCTTGCTGGAAGTTTCAAATATCTAATTATTCAAAACAACAAGAACCACTACAAGCCCTGTTATTTGACTGATTGGGCCAAGAGAGCCCTGGGAAGTTGCTATGGGCCCTCCTTCTCCTTCCTCTGCCTCCTTTCAGGTGTCCTGACTTGGTTTTCCAAGGCCTTAACACAGTGTTGTGTCACAGGTCAGGAGTATAATTTCTTAAAAATGGAAGCTGGGGAAGTGAGCTCTCTGGGAGAGACATACGACTTTGACAGCATCATGCACTACGCCCGGAACACCTTCTCAAGGTCGGAATCTATGCTTATGCCTCGTCTGTGTTTCACTGTGCCTGCCGCAGGCTTGGGTCGGATTCCTGGAGGTCTGCGGAGAGTGGGTCTCTGCATGCTCCTAGCATGGCTGGCCTGTCTGTCCTTGAAATACAGTGGCCTCTGGGCTGCAGTGAAATATAATCTAATCAGGTTCCCGTTAATAAGATTGAATCCCATTGTGAAGCTGACATTCCATCATGCCCTAATGTCACAAGCAGCAAACTGGAAAAGGGAAATTATCGAGAGGTTGGCTGGGATAATAACTTAGAGGCTCTGTGTCAAATTTCCAGTGGGTGGGGGGAGTCTTTTGTAGAAGCATGGTGGTGCTCACCAATTCTCCTAGTAGAGGTTTGGTTTATTGGAAACTAGGCAGTGTCAGGGCTGGGAGGGCTGTAAATCATCGATTCATTTTAGAGGTGAAGACAATGAGGTTCCAGCCGGCTCTCAGATGCACAGGTAACTGAGGACTGGAGTGAGAGCAAGGACCCAGGTTCCCACCTGCAGGTCACAGATGATGGAAGCTGCTGTATTCAAATAGGGCTGGGCCGTTTATTTATGGCTGGCATGGCAGGGTCTGTTCTGATGAGCTGTTCCGATGTGCTGTGCCTGGCAGACGTTTAAAGATTTTCAGTATTGTCCTTGCTTCTAGACCCTGTAAGTGCTTTGCGTGCAGAAGTTTTTCCCTACTTGTCCCAGTTTTGTAGGTCTTTCTACCCTTGAGTTAAAGGAGGCACAGAGAACAAATATTTTCTCTCTTGGTGTTTTCTCTTCAGTCTCCTGTTAAAACCAGTTGTTTGCTTTTTTATTTATTTATTTCCCCCAAAATGGGGGAAATAAAACACAGGTTTATTTATTTATTTCCCCCAAAAAGATCTGTGGTAACTTCCAATATACACATGGGATAACAAAGATAAATAATAGGTGAGAAAACGGGGGGAAAGGAGAAGGAAAAAATAAGGCTAGAAAGCTAAGTTGAGTCCCAGAATAAGTTTAGTGCTCAGAATATATGCTGTGAGGTCATGTACACTTGGTTAAAGTTGACAGCAAATACTGCCCTGTGCTCCCTAGCAGTCACAGCAAAGAGGGAAATAATCCATTCCGTGAGTCTCCATGTCCATAAAGATTTGCTCAGAAAACATATGGCTCTTGGGAGTGAAAGGGAAACTGTTTGCAAAGGGCTCCTTGGCTCTTGGGTAAGGCTGCCAAAAGCATCCTGTTGATGAGTTTGTTGTTAGGACTATGGGAGAAATCATCTAAATCTCAGCATCCCAAGTTCTCAGGGGGCGCTATTCCTCTGGCCACACAGCTGCTTTAGTCATGATCTCTATCCTGCACCCAGACATGAGATCTAATGGGTGGAGTTGTGTTGAAGCTGGCATCTTTGACAGCACTTGGGAGTGGCATGAAATTGAGCCTTCCTGGCCTCTTTGATCTTCTCCTGGCTCTTTTCCAAAGATAGTAGAAGAAACGCGGTGTGATGAAGAGACCACCGAACTGAGAGGCAGAAGCTGGGTTCTAGTCCTAGTTCTCATGTGACCCTTGCCTTTGAGGGAGGCAGACAGTAATTAGGGGCAGCTGTGTGATGGTTAAATCTCCACCTCCATGGGCCTTGGTTTCCTTGTGAGAGGGTTGGACTAGATGTTCTCTGAGCCCCTTCCAGCTCCAACCTTTCATGTTGCAGTTTCTCAGTCTGGTGCAGATGGGTGAGGGGTTGACAGATATGATCTCATTTACTGCCATACAGGAAATCTGAAGCTGGAAGGGCCTCCTCTTCCAGATTGGGAAGCTGAGACATTGAGGGATCCACCCTGAGGCTGTGTGCAGGGAGTCTCAGGATGCCAGTGCAGTGTGCAGATATCCATGGGGGAGGCGATGCTTGGGTCTTGGGGTGGGCTGATTCACCTGTTTGGGAAATGGTGCAGGGAATACCCAAAGGCCAAGCCCATCATCCAGGAGTTACAGGCTGCTACTAGAGACCAAGTATCAATTTTGTCAGGGAATCTATGTCAAGTGGGCCCAAGGGAGAAGCTTTTTCCTTGGGTCTTGTTTCTGTAGCTGCCATAACTCTTCATATTGCTTTTTAATTTATCTATTACTAATTATTAATTTATATATTCATATTTATCTGTTGTATTCCCTTCTCTGGCAGTAGACTGAGATCCTTGAGGACAGAGACTATCTCATTCTCTTCTAGTCCCCAACACCCAACATAGTGCCTGCCACTTAGTAGGTATTCAATAGATATTTGCTAAATGAATAAATTAATGAATGAGTTCAAAGGGGCCAGGGGGACCTGGCAATGTTGGGGAATAGGTGAGGGTAGAAATTTCCATTATGCTCTTTGCAGTTTTTCCATGTGCTCACCAATGCGATGGCTACTTTATTAAGGTGAATCTACAAGTCTGTACCATGTAGGGCATTTGTGTGCTGTGGGAACTGCACTGCCTTCTCACCGCCTGCTCCATGCCAGGCGCCGCACAAGCCCTGGACCCAGAGGCCAGGACAGGATGCAGGCAGAGGATCTTCCAGTCCCGGCATTTCTTTTCTTGTCTTTCTTTTTGAAATATATATATATAGTTTTCTAGGATTGCTAGCTCATAATGCCATGCCTGTTGTACCTCAGGGGATAACCATTTCTAACGCCCTTGTCAATGTGAACCATCAGCCCAGACCAGTGGAAATCCATGGGCCAAACCCATGAAATAAAAATTCCTCATCAAAAGTCCCCAGAGTATCTAGGAGGGAGATCAGCAGGGCCAGCACACGGGAGGATGGGCAGCTAGGAGCAGAGCAGCTCGCCGAGGGCAGGTGGATCCTCCTGCTACTGTTACATTAGCTACTGCTGCAGAGCAATTGACCCCCAAGCTTAGTGACTTAAAACAGCAGCTTATTATTTTTGATGATACTGTGGGTTAGTTAGTCAGGCTTGTTCTTTTCTGGTCTTTCCTGGGATCACTCACAGCAGCAGTCATCTGACAGACTGGGCTGGGGAGTCCAGGATGACCAGTCACATGCCTGGCACTTGGTGCTGCTTGTTCATGCCCCTCCGTTCTCTCTGGGAGCCCCTTGGTTCTCCTTCACATGGCCTCTCATCCTCCAGTAGGCTAGACCAGACTTTTCACTGCATGGGGACTCAGAGTTCCAAGAGGGCAAGCAGGGAAGCTGCAAGCCTCTTAAGGCCCCAGCTCTGGAACTTGCATGACATCACTTCTGCCACATTCTATTGGTAAAAGCAAGCCACAAGGCCAGCCCCAAACTCAAGCGAGTGGAGAAATAGACTCCACCTCTTACTGGGAGGTATGGCAGCTTCACGTTGCAGTAGGATATGCCTATTAGGAGGAGTGACTTTTTATTTAACAATCTGCCACTGCTACCCTCTCACCTCTGCCCCAGAGTTGAGAATGGTTTCAGCAAATCTGTTTTGTTGCAGGTGGATAACTGCATTGTCCTTTCTGCCAACGTTTTACACGGATTTTCAGAAAACGATCTTGTTCAGTGGGTTTTTACTGGGGGCTTTTCTATTGGCATTTTGTCAATAGTTTCCCCACTCCCAACTCCATGGCATTATTTCTGGTCACAAAGACCCTGAAGCTGGCCTGTACCTCATGTTGGATTCTGTAAAAGAGCAGAATAGAGCCCGTAGAACATATGCTGATCTGGGGAGGCGGGCAAATGCTATACCCTGCTGATGGGAAACTCAATCTTTGTGTCTCTTTACGATTGAGCTGTCTCCTTCCAACTTTATTCCCTCTAGTTTATTGCAGTTCTTCTCCCCTCCCCTTTGGTTGGACCCAGGCTGAGGGGAGCAGTCTCTTTGGAGGTTTTGCTGGGCAAAGATCCAGGAGATGAGGAGACAGTTCTCTTGTACAGGGGCCTCTTTGTTTCAGAACTCAGAGCTGACAGTTTTATTCCCTGAGGCATCTGCTGAACTCTGTCTTAGTTTAGCAGAATGTCAATGCTTAGTCCTACATGAAAGAGGGAAGGAACGTCACTGCTGTGGTTTACACAGGGGACGGCTCTTGTAGTAAACATCTTCCAGAGCTGGAAGCTCTTGCTGGCAGCTTAGGATATGCAAGGGAGGACGTCCAGCACCAAAGAGCGGTCTGAGTGTGAGCCAATGTTGTTCCTGATGTTTTGGTTTTTGAAGTCTGCAATGTTCTTAGCTCTATAATTTAATGCATCGTAAGGCCTACTGTTCCTTGGGCAGCAGGAAACACTGGTTGGAAGGAGGAGGATTCCCAGAGGTGAGCTCCAGGCCCGCCTCTCCATGACCAGCTCTGTGCCCTGGGAAAGTCACTTAAGCTCTGCAGGCTCAGTCTTCTCCCCTGTAGAGTGAGAGCTCTTGTGATAATGGCACCTGACTCCTAGGGTGTTATGAAGATGAAATGAGGTGGTGCAGGGAAAGGGCCCAGTGCAGGGCCTGGCACATCGGAAAGTCCTATGAACGATGAGTAAGTGCAAGAACATGGCCTCTATGCACCAGGCCCACTGGAGAAGTCATCTACGTGATGTGGCCAGGTAGCGTGGGGTGCTTAGAGACTGTAGTGATCCTTATGTTTGTGCTGCAGAATTCCTTTCTGCAAGGGAACCAAGAAAATAATTACAAAAGGACACACCTTTCATTAGGGCAGAAGTGGCTGTTTCTGGAGTAGCTGATGATTGAATTTAGGATTTTCCGCGGAGTCAACACTTGTGGTTTAAAATGTAGTAAAGTCAGTGAGTGAGGCCACGGATTCCACTAAACTTTCTCTACAGGAGTCCAGACCCAGAGATGAGGCTATGGGCACTAGAGAAAGACAGGTCAAGGGTTACATATTGGGTACGGAGATGCTGAAAAGGAAATCAGCAGATGATCTAGACTCCCACAGGCTAAGATTGGAAAGTGAGCTTAAAATCTGCTTTAGGAAAAAAAAGAAAAGTCTACACAAAAACAAAAAGATAACAAAGTGATGTAACCAGGAAGAACCAGGAATAATAGTTATTTTCCAACGTGTTACAGAATTTAGGGAAATAGAAACAGTGCTTAAAAGAGACAGAGAGAGAAAGAGAGAGAGCACGAGCATGCACAGCTAATAGCTAGGTGACATGTACATTTTCGCTTCCATTTGGAATGTAAATAACTATTTTGCAAAGTTTTTAAAAGACAGTGCTTTATCCTGGTTGCATAATTTAATTCAAGAAGCGTTTTTTGAGGCCTGCTGTGCTCTAGTTTCTAAGGACAGAGATAAAACACCCAGTCTCTCTGCTTGAGGAACTTACTTTTAGCAAGGAAGACGAATACCACCACTCCTTAAAAAAGAATACAGTATGATAAGAAGAGACTACACAAATGATTAAGACCTAGAGCAGGGAATGATAAACTCCAGATGGGGGGAGTAGAAAAGGCTTGGGGAAGTCTTTTAATAGAGAAAGACATCTGATGGGGTTTTGGAGAATGAATAGGAGTTTACAAGTAGACAAAAAAATAGAGGGCATGGGCAGCCTAGGGAGCGGATAGTATGTGCGAGGACATATTTGGGGCCTACAAGGAGCTTAGTGTTGCTTAAAATAATGACATATGCTTTATTCTTGTTGAGTATTATTTTGGTTATGGGATTAACGAGTCAGGCTGGAGAGGAAGGCAGAAGTCAGTGAGCAAACAGCCTAGAGATCCGAGTGGTGACTGGAAGTTGGTGAAGGGTTCTAAGCGAAGAAGGCACGTGCTTCCCCTTGCATTTTGGGATGATTCCATTGCAGCATTGTGGCCAAGGGGAGCAGTAGAGTAGAAGTGGCTGAGTCTACAGGGAGGGAGGCCAGTTAAGAAGCTACTGTAAAGAGTTCAGGAAGGGGATATTGATCACTTGAGCTATGGCAATAGTCTGGGAACAAGGCGGAGGGTATGAGTTCCAGGGGTGGAAAAAAGGTATAGTGGACAGGACCTGGCTCCTGGTTTGGTAGGAGAGTATGAGGGAAAGGGAGGAGCTGAGAATGCCCTCAGATTCTGGCTCAGAAGACGAGGATCATGGAGTGAGCAGAAGGATGGAACTGTGATAAATTTGGTTTTGAGCATGTTGGATATAAGAGGCCCATAGGACAGCCCAGGGGAGGTGTTACGAGGCATCTGGGGCTCAGCAGAGCATCCTGGGCTGGAAACAGAGGATTAGCTGTGAGGCTGCAGATGTTGGTTAAAAGCCATAGGAGTAGATGGAACATGGAGAGAGAGGACAGAGGGAGAGGGCAGAAACCCAAGGGACATCATTGAAGGGGAAGCAGAAGTGGTTCTTGTCTCACTGCTCAGAGAGAGCTGTGGCCTGCACCCAGGGAGAAGACAGTGAGGAGGGAGGGGGCATCGGAGGTCCCAGTGCTGGAGAGAGGGCAGACAGAGATTGGAAGGTGTCCACTGGCAGACGAGTGGTGACAGTTGCTGATGGGGTCAGATCATCGTTGGACTGAGGAGTGAAAGAGAGTCGAGTACTCGGGGAATGGAGACAATACTTTCTAGAAACTTGGTTAAGAAGGGAAGAAAAAAAACAAGGTGGTGACTGGAGGAGGCGTGGATTCAAGGACAGGCCTAACATCCAGGAGAGGCCCCAGGTCTGGAAGCAGAGGAGGAGGCTCAGAGCTTGCAGCAGACAAGGCAGCAGGCGGGGTGTAAACCATGCCTACAACAGGGCCAGCACTCAGCTGGCAACCTGGTTTCCACTTGTCTAGTTTAGAAATGAAGCTGTCATTTTAGATTTCAGTCAAGTAGGAGTAGAATAAATGTTAGAGATAAAAGGGACTGCCATGACCATCTCAGCAAATTTCTTATTGTTTAGTAGGGTAAACTGATGCTTAGAGAGGCTCAGAGAGGGGAATGATCTTGTCCAAGCACACACAGGCCTAGTGTAGAAATGTCTAGTCCAGGGCTCTTTTCACTACTTCTTGTTCTCTGCCTTTATCTCATTTTCCATCTGATTTCCCTCTTACCAGCAGGGCCTCCAAACTCTGACCACTCATTCACCAACCTGCACTTGCTGACCAGCCCCTGAGAGTCTCACACTGGACCAGTTCCCAAGCTCTCCCGGGGTGGCTCCAGGACTTAACTACACACAGTACTTCCTAATGCACAGCTGCAGGGGGCGCCACTCACGCCGCGGTCTCTCTGAGTGGAGCTCCCTGCAGTTGTGCAGCAGGGTGGCTCTGGGGCCTGGACCTGTCGGGGCTTCATGGAAATGCTCAGGACACATTCCTAAGGAAGCCCCTGGGCTACTGCACTAGGGCATATTTTTACACTTGGCAGAGTCATCTTCCCACTGGAAAGCAAGTAGGCAGCTGATGAGATGGAATGTGAAATTGCCAGCACGAGCGAAGGAAACCTCTTCAGTCATGCCAGCCCGGGACAGGCAGGCCCGGAGGCAGGAATGTTGATGGGGTTGTGGGCAAGGGAATAAAGCCCGGAAATCCCAGCACGGACAGACTGATGGCCTTGACTTTTCTTTCTCTCTCCCTTTTTTTCCTTCTTGTAGAGGAGTTTTCTTGGACACCATCCTCCCCCGTCGAGATGACAATGGCGTCAGGCCAACCATTGGCCAGCGCGTGCGGCTCAGTCAGGGAGACATAGCTCAAGCCCGGAAGCTGTACAAATGCCCAGGTAACTATGAGCCGAGGGGACTGCCAGCACCTCCCTAGCATCTCCAAAGCACAGTCTCTGTGCTGGGAAAACAACTTGGGGGACCTAAAGGGACTATTCCTTGGCAGCTTTAATTATTTCTGGTGTCCTTCTGGTAGGAGGTGCTAGGCAGTATAGAAAGGCGAAATGTATGGTGACATGGTGGCAGGCAGTGAAGAGAATAATAGGTCTTAGAGTTCATAGGCAATTTCATGAGAGGCTTCAGACTTCTCTGGCAAAGCCTTTGTGTCCAGAAGGGGAAGAAGGCATAACAGAACAACAGTAAATAGGGGCACACTGCAGTGTGTGCCCCATAACAGTAAGAGCACCTCTCCTTTCTGTGGAACTAGGGGATGTGGGTTTGGAAAAACAAGAACCAAGCAGAATTTTGCAGGAAGACAAAGAGTGAGGGAGAATGCTTTTGGGAGTATGGGGGTCAGTTTCCCAAATGCTACAAGGTGGAGGGAGTCTCAGTGCTATTAATGAGCTTGTTGCTTTGGTCTTGGGGCTTTCCCGGCCATCCAAGGTGCTGGTCAGTGGCCAGGAGTCTGCCATTGAAGATGGGACAATACACGGGGATTGGAGCAAATGCCTGTTCCCTGGCCCATTTGGAAGCGTTCCTTCCCCTTGGATTTGTCCCGTTTGTCTTCCATCCCCTTGGCATCATCATCATACACACACCGTCTGAGTTCTTCTAGACCCCTTTCAGCTCTTGAGCCTCAACATAAAGCATTGGTTGTGGCAGCTGAGTTTTTACCACTGATGGGTGAGAATCCATTTCAGTGGTTTTAGAAGGATAGAAGGAAGTTCCATTACCAATAGCCTTTCCCAGACTTTCAAACCAGACACAGAGTTTGATCATGAGATGAAGTATTTGAAGTGAGGACCATCTTAGAAAATCTGAGCTGTCACATTACCTTACTAAGCAGGACCCCAGGGCATGCAAAGTGCTGTGTGGGGCTTGCTTCCTCAAGAAACTCTAGAAAATATGTCCATCCAGCTATTAGTCATCTGGGGGCATGTTAGGGCTGAAATGCAGGACACACATATCATATAACCTTGCTGAATTGAACGGGAAACCTTACAGCATTCCCTGGGAAATGCCATTGTATTTATTCAGTTATAATATTTATGCTGCTTACTTCCCAAAATGATTTGCAGCAAAATACCGTGGAGCCACACAGTAATGTATTTGTTCTTGCAGAATGTTTATGATTATTCTAAGATAATTTCCATGGAACCCTTGGGGGGTGTTGACTGCCAGGCGTAATCCTCATGATGCCTGGCAGTTGTTCAGTAATGTGATATTGAAGCCCCGACATCCAGGATTTCCTGAGGCCGATAATGGGCGGTTCTCCACATATCTCTTCCTGCAGCTCCAAAAAATATGGAGCTTCCAGTAGTTCCGAGTAGTAACTGAAAGCTCAGTCAGTCGCCATGCAGAGGTTGAACTGCATGTAAGGAAAAGATGCCTAAGGATGCTGGATCTCCACATGTTAGGGTTGGCCACGTAAGAGGAGGGGGTCTCAGCAAACCAGTGTCTTTGTCTTTGGAGTCTGAATCCCCAGGCATTAGAGAAATGCAAAACCTGTAGTTTCCAAAGATTCATACAGGTACCCTTCTTTTGTGAGGACAAATTAGGGGAAATACTTTTCACGTACATAAAGACTAGGTTCTAGACTCATAACCAACCCTGAAACATTCAAGGGCAGAATAGCCTGCTATAGAAGATTCCAGCTCCCTGTGCCCCTGCATTTTTTTGTTTTCTTGACTGCTTGATAGTTCTTTCAGAAGTGAGTAGCAGAAAAAGAAGAGGAAAGATTTAAACTAACAACTGAAATAAGTTTCAAAGCATTTTTTTCTTTTTGTCTTACCTACTTGCACTTTCTTTCTTTTCTTTTCCTTTTTTTTTTTTTTTTTTTTTTTTTTTTTTTTTTGAGACAGGGTCTCACTCTGTCACCCAGACTGGAGTGCAGTGGTGCAATCTTAGCACACTGCAATCTCTGCCTCCAAAGCTCAAGCGATTCTCCTGCCTCAACCTCCCAAGTAGCTGGGATTACAGGTGCACACCACTACCACCCAACTAATTTTTCTTTTTTTAGTAGAGATGGGATTTCACCATGTTGGTCAGGCTGGTCTCGAACTCCTGACCTCAAATAATCCACCCACCTTGGCCTCCCAAAGTGCTGAGATTACAGGTGTGAGCCACCGTGCCTGGCCCCTACTTGCACTTTCATGTTCTCTCTGCCACCGATATTATTATTAGCAATAATAATGTCTATTATATATGAAGCACTCACTGTGTTCCAAGCACTGAGCTGATCCATTTCATATAATGCACACAATTTCACTAGCCCTCTCAGGTAGGTCCTGACCATTTTACAAATAAGAAAACTAAGGTCCAGCAAGTCTAGGAAACTTGCCCAAGCCACACAGCTGGCCAGAGAGCTGAGATTCATGAGCTCTAGGCCATGCTCAGTCCTGAGAGCCTCAGAAGAAATTCCTGGGCATTCCTTTTTGGCTCCCAGATCCTACTTGTGCTTTTGTTAGCCAGAAAGCGTCAATCTGCTTGCTACACTCTCACCAACCTGTTCCGAGGGCTTTGGCTGGTAAAGGGGTATGTTTGCTCTGCTGCCCTGTGTGGGAGCTGCTTGGGCGGGGAGAGGTGCATATGCCACATCACAGTTGTGATTTTGCTTGTGCAGCATGTGGGGAGACCCTGCAGGACACAACGGGAAACTTTTCTGCACCTGGTTTCCCAAATGGGTACCCATCTTACTCCCACTGCGTCTGGAGGATCTCAGTCACCCCAGGGGAAAAGGTAGGTGGGAAACTCCCTTGGCAAATGGGATGGCACTCCTTGAGTTGGGTGAGGTGGGAGGAATTCTTATTGTTAATAGTAAAAATAACAGCTGTTTTGTTATGAGCACCCACCGTGTGCTAGGCATGGTGCTGCTTGCTCTACGTGCATTATTTCTGGACTTCTCAACCAGTCTCACCCATACAAATGAAGGCTGGCATGTACTAAATATCCGCTTAGTTGTAAATCAAGCTCACAGTTCCCCCCAACTTTAATAAATACACTATTATAATATCCTGGAATTTAGAATTCTGTGACACCTCGGATTGCTGCTCTGGAAGATGGTGACACGGGAAGCCCACAGCTGTCTTTTCTTCCCTCCAACCTCCGTCTCACTATTTGGGCTTAAAGAACATCCCTGTTGACAACCCAGTCCACTTCCCTAGGCATCTTCCACTCCTCTTTTGCAAACAGCCACTCCTTGGCTGCCCCTCCAGTGGGATGGACTGGCCAGGCGTGTAGTCTACACTCAAGAAGATGGATCCAGGGAAGAGACCCTTGCATGTCCTGGCAGTGGGCTCAGAGCTGTGAGGACAGGGAATTCCTGGGTTCCTGGAGTGTGGCGTAGGAGCTAGGCAAGCCCTGGGTGGACACATTCCTTTGGTCTTAAAGATTCCATGGCCCCCTAGAGCTGAACCCAGGGCAAGGATCTCTTTCACTCTGGTCTAAGGGTGGGATGTTTTCAACCCTACTGCATGGCACATACTCTTGTATCCATTATATGGATGAGGAATTTGAGGCTTGAACATTAAGGAAAGTGCCAAAAGTCAAGGTAAGTTACAGAACTAGGAACTGAGAACTGAGGTTTTGCACTCCAAAGTTTATCTTTTTGCTACATATCTCTACAAATCTGAGTGTTCTTCAAGTTGTCTCAGACTAGATACAACTATCTTGGAGAAACTCTGTTCCCTAGGTCTAGGTTAGGGGATACCCCCAGTGTCCCCAGAGCTGTCTACAATCGTACCTGTTGTAGCATGTCTCATGGTATTGTTACTACTGGTTTATCTGTCCCACTTCCAAATCTTAAGCTTTTTAAGGTTGGAGATGGTTCACCCCCAGGGCCCCGGCACTCCACACAGTCTGTGGCACAGACTGGTCACATGATAAGTATTTGTTGAATGGATGTGTAGACGGATGAGGGGCTGAGTGAAAAACCTGCAGCTAGGGGTGGCAGTGGGGTGTGATGGAATTTTTCAGGCACCTGTAGCCAACCTTCAGGTATTTCTAATTCATAACTTTTTAAAATGTCCATCTAAATGTCAAGTTAAGCATAGTGTGCTAACTAGAGACAAATGGCTAGGAACCATTGTGAGCATTTTCTGTGGACTAGATACTATCCTTAGCATATCATGTGGATCATCTAATTTAGTCCTCACATCGACTTCGTGAAATAGGTGCTGTTGCCATACTTATTTACAGGTAAGGAATTAGACTTGCCCAAGGCTTCTAAGTTTGTTGCAGAGTTGGGATTTGAACCCAGGCAACTGGACTCTAAGAGCCTGAATGCTTGACCATCATCTTATATTATTACACAAAGGGGCCAGGCTAGTAGATAGACATTTGAACATGCATTTATACACATACATGAATGCACATGTGTGCGCACACATGTATGCATACTTCCTTTGGCTCTAAGCATCTAAGACATTAAGTATGGCTGTCATCTTGTGTCTGAGACCCCAGACCTGTCTGCCTTAGGTAGATGTGAAAACTATGTGCTTGCTGGAGGCTAACAGGAGGGAGGCAGAAAGGGGGAAGAGGAAGAGGTCTGATAATTTCCAAATTATTGAATTGCCCTGCACAGCAGAGAGTGTGTGATATGTTTGAACTGTGTAAACTTCATCAAGCCTTAATTATTAGTGCTAACTGGGGACAGAGAATATACATCATTGAAATTTCTGCACCAATTATTTCCATTTCTGCTTTACCCAGCCTTCCCTAGAGCTGCTAGTAATTAGCAAACTTGATTGATTTGAGTATCACCTCTTGTTCCCCACCTCTTTCCCCTATGGTCTTTATGGTTCACTAACATACTTAAAGTAATTAGCCTGAATAATTATCCCATTCATTCAGATCATGAATGTGTTACCAAGGAAGTTGTACTAACATTTCCTTTCTGTAATTTTAAAAAAGCAAAGGCTAAAGAATTATTGTGCAAACCAGCCTACAGGTGTTACTAAGCTCTACCACCTGAATATGAGCACGGTGTGGGATAGGACAGAAATCTAAGGCACACCCCTGTCTTTGAGAGACTTAGTGTTTATTTTGGGTCCCCCTCCCCCAACTCCCAGGGAATCTGATTTAATGGAAGGAAGGGTGTTTGCTTGGTAAGAGCTTTTTTTAAAGCTTCAAAGGTGATTCTAATGTGCAAGTAGTGTTGAAAAACACAGTCTAGTTTGAAAGAGGAGTGACAGTGTCGCACACACGTACACACAAGTGCGCACACACATGCATATGCGCACACACACATGCATGCATGCACGCGTGCACACACACACACACATGACAGAAGGTGAACGGAACTGTTTTTTTCCTGGCACTGACTCTTCATTTCCTAGGAGATCACAGGGCTTTGTGGAAGACGTGATTTGTCCTGAGACGAAACATTGGGATGGGGCCAAGGGAAGGGACGGGCACTCAACACTAATCAAGAGGGGCAGCCTGCGAGGTGTGGTTAGTGTTAGTTGTGGTATGCTAAGTGTACACTCAGTGTGGCCTGCCTGGTATTTTAAGTTGCTATTTGTCGAGTGCCTATGACGTGCCAGGCATAGCAATATACACTGTACATATGGTTTCTCGCACAGTCCCCTCAACAGCACAGTGATGTGCGTGTTGTGCCACAGATGAGGAAACTAGAGAACAAGTATTTCCCCAAGACTCCAGAGCTAGTAGATGGAGCTGAGAAGCAAATCCAGATCTAGGCAGATCTAAAGACACCAGCTCTAGAATCATTATAAGACAGAGGGTGGGGCATTCCAAAGAGGCAAAGATCTATCATGTTCATCAGGGCAATCAGACCCAGGCTCGAGGAGGGGGACACTTGAGCAGGCCTGGGGAGGGTTTCTCTGACATGGGACTATCAGGGAACACTGGGAAATAGGTTGCACAGGATAGGCTCTGGGGGCGTGGAAAGTAAGCAGAATTTAATTTATGAGATGGGGACACGGGAGCCACTGAGGTTTCCTGAGGGGTTTGATCAACATGATATATGAGTGGAAGATTGGGAGGAGTCTGGTAAACATGAGATATGAGTGGAAGATTGATCTAGAAGCCCTAGTGTGTAGAACAAATGGGGCCACAGCAGGGAGGAGTCCAGGAATCGTGTGGGAGCAATCCAGGAGGGGGTGAGGCAGGGGGAGCGAGATGGGGTTGGAGGGGAGGGATGCGGATATCTTAAAAGAAAAAGAGCTACAGCATGGATGCTGAACAGACATGAGGGATCAACAGTCAGGATGAAGGAAAGATAATACCAAAGCTTGGCTCCTTGGCCATCGGGGCAGTGGCGTCTCCTACAGTGGAGGAGGCTAGAAAGGAAATGCTTTGTTTGGAGGTGCTCTCACCTAGTGGGGAGCGGGAACGGCAGAGGAGCAAGAGCAGTGGGGAGAAGATAGGCCAGTGTGGTGGAAACCAGAAAGGATAAGCTCTGGGCAGAAGGGTCATGGGACACAAGGACAAATAACAGTCCTTTAGATTTGGTGGGGAGGGAATGGGAACCTTTGAGGAAGCCTTCCAGCCTAAGAGTTTACTTAAAGCTAGAGGGCCCCTGGGGCTGTTTGAATATAAAGAAGTTGGCCGGGCGTGGTGGCTCAAGCCTGTAATCCCAGCACTTTGGGAGGCTAGATGGGCGGATCACAAGGTCAGGAGGTGGAGACCATCCTGGCTAACACGGTGAAACCCCGTCTCTACTAAAAAAAATACAAAAAAAAAAAAACTAGCCGGGCGAGGTGGCGGGCGCCTGTAGTCCCAGCTACTCGGGAGGCTGAGGCAGGAGAATGGCGTAAACCCCAGAGGTGGAGCTTGCAGTGAGCTGAGATCCGGCCACTGCACTCCAGCCTGGGCGACAGAGCGAGACTCCGTCTCAAAAAAAAAAAAAAAGAAGTGGCTAGTGGAGGGGCAGTGAGTGGAGACGCTGGAGAGAGAGGAACTGCTGAGAGCAAGGTTCCCCGGGATTGGAAAAGGAATAGAGTCAGGGGCGCAGGGGCTGGGGCAGGGCTGGAGATCAGGAAGAGTGGAGACGTGGTGGAGCAGAGGTATGTGGGGCATGAGGAAAGGTGAGCCTGGGCCAGACAAGCCACTGTGCCTCAGGACAGTGGGAGGAGCCACAGGCACCTGCTTTAGTGGAGCTTGCATGGGGGTGAAAGGCCAGGGAAAATCTGAACTCTGCTCTGGGCCATCTGCCAGGGAAACCCCAGGCTGGCGAGCTGCGAGGGGACCAGAGCCAGTTCATGGGTACAGCACCTGTGTGCTGAGGCCCAGTCCATGGGGCTACCCAGCCCTCCCCTTCCCCCTACTAAGTAATCACCTGTTTGGCCATGGGAGCATCCGATACCTGACCTCAGGGATGTCCAGACAGGGCTGCCAAGATGCTCATCATGACAATCCCTCTCTTTTCAGTGTTTATACCATAGTGTTCCCATTGGTTTGGCCCATCTGCCTTTCCCCTCTTCCCTGGGCTCCCCAAAGGCAGAGGACCCTGTCTTATTGATCTTTCTATCTCAATTGGCCAGCACAGGCTGGCACTCAGAAGGGGGTCAACAAACAATGGTGGAGTGAATGAATGAATGGACTAACTGTAGGAAGGTCTTTAGACACACCACACCTCAGGACAGTGAGGTCATGGCTGAGGGGAGGTTGATCACAGAGATGTTCAGATGCACTCGGGCTAACCCCAGACCCTTTGGAATGATTGATGATGTTATAAGATCTTCTTGTATCTCTGAACTTCGCTGACCCCTTACCTCCTTCCAAATCCTTAGTCTCCATGTGCCCTGGCCAGTCTTTTTAATGCATCTTGCTTTCTGTAAACCACCTAGTGACTTCAAAAGCTCAAGTAATTCCCCAGACAGAACCGAAGGACCCACCTCCTTCTGTTTACTCCCCATCCTGCTTAAGGTTTATTATTTAATGTCCTTAGATTTCCTGTGAGCGTGCTTTTGAGACAACACTCCTACTGCGGTCTGAGAGTTCTGCATGCTAAAGGGTAACGTGAGAACACAGGAATGCAAGATATATCTTCCCAAACTCCTCAGGCTTTGCTGCCAAAACTCACTTTATGGTAATTCTTTGCAGATCGTCTTAAACTTCACATCCATGGATTTGTTTAAAAGCCGGCTGTGCTGGTACGATTACGTGGAAGTCCGAGATGGTTACTGGAGAAAAGCTCCCCTTTTGGGTAAGTTGACTTTAGACACCGTTAAGAGGGGAGTGATGGGATGTTCCCCAGGATGCTGTTAATGTCTGGAAGGTCCACCTTGACAGCGGTCACAGGAAACTCTCAAGGGCCTCTGTCATTGTAAAACTCGGAGCACTCCATTTGGCCACACAAGTTAAAAGCCTTTAAAACTGCAAATACCCTTTGACCCAGCAATTCCACTTTTTGGAATTCATCCTAGGGAACTAATTAAGGAAGTGTGCAAAGCTCTAACTACAGGGATGTTCACTGAAGCAGGAAAAATTGCAAACAATTTCAATGTTCAACAGTAGAGTTTGGCTGAATAAATTATGATCCATCTTTTCAATGGAAAACTTCCCAGCCATTAAAAATGAAGTTGGAGTTGACTACTGATACGGAAAGGTGTTCATGGTACACCATTACACACAAAAAATATGTGACAAAACTAGAATAAGCAGTGGGATTGCATTTTAATTAAAAAATACATTTACGTATTAAATACATATATACACACACATATATATATAATGCAGGTGTTGCAAATGTAGATGGCTTCAAGGATAACATGTAAATGAAGGAGATGGGATTTGTGTAATAAAATAAGGAGGGGTGGGGGGAGTGTGGTGAACTGAACACCAAATATCCTGTCCAAAATTATTCAAAGCAAAATGACTTAAAACACGCGTACAGGCTGAGTTAACTAGAAGACACCACTTTGTGGCCTGCAATACAAATCTCAAGTGAAATTATAAATATACATAAATAATTTCAGGGTGATAGAGTATTTTTTAAATGTGTTCTGTTGTTCTTGGTTTAGCTATATTTTCCACTTTTTCTGTGATGAGCGTGTATTGTTTTTGTGAGATGAATACAGCATGAACTCACCCATGCAAAGTTAGCTTGGAGCTTTGAGTGAGACACAGTGGGCAGGTGGTATAACCAGAAAGGTTAGTTCACCCCAGAGAGATCTCTCATGGATGACAGGGGAGGTTAGCCTTGCCCAGAGGACCGATGGCTCCAGTGTCTCGGGAGTAGACACTGGGACTCATTCAGCCCAGCAATGGCCGCCGTGGTGGAGCTGGAGAGAGAGGCAGAAGTGACGAGGAGCCAGATGGGAGGGTCTCAGCTGAGAGTGTATTGTCCTCACCCGTAGAGGGGTCTGCAGGGTGGCCTCTGGCTTGGACAAGTCTAAGCGCTCAGTGAGGACTTTGTCTCTGGCGCATATTCACGTGAGCAGAAAGCTCAGCTTGTTATGCTGCAACTGACGAGCCTGAGAGTGAGCTGGTGTCGGGTGGTTGGCCAAGATGGAGATAGGAAAGAAGGGAGAGGGCTAAGCTGGGAGGTGTCACTGCTAGACTAAGCCCTGACTTCATGCCAGATTTTAGGGAGCCAAGGCTGGGGTAGGTCAGAAGAGGCTGGACAGAGGGGTTGGTTGGAGTCGAGGTAGCCTGGCAGACATTAATCTTTCATATGACCGAGGGGTCCCAGGCTGCCACCACTAGAAGTCAGTCAAGTAGTCAGCTGTGCAGGTAGACAAGCCAGGAAAGTGATCCCCATGCCAAGCACGGACAGGAGTGCGTCTACTGCAGGACCAGTGGAGTCCACCCCTCAGTGTCAGGGCGGAGGCCGCAGGCCTGGATTTCTGTTTCCTGCCTACCATGAGCAGGCATGGCACTCTCTAGCAGCCAAAAGGAGGGTCTGGCTTTACAGGTAGCACTGTTTGCTTGTGGCAAAAGACAGAGGGCTGCATTCCCAGTAGCAGAGGTTCCCAAAACTGGCTGGACATGAGAACCTCCTGGGAAGATTTCTGTGAATACGGATTCCTGGGAGACCCTGAATTGGAATCCCCACAAGTTGGGTCAGAGAATGATCCTATTTACCTTTATATAAAAGGGCATGTGCCCAAATCTAGTACCACATACGTAGAAAGGACCACAAAGATGCCCATCCATCTGGTTGAAGGTGATTACCTCTGAGGAAGGAAGTGCACAGGTGGTGAGCAGCTTCATGAAGTTTTGTTTTGTATACTTCTCCATTGTTTGAATCTTTTGTAAGAACACATTCAGGTGTCATTCTGTAATGAAATAATAAAAAGAGCTATGTGGGAGGAGTTTCCTGAGAACATCGGATCACAGACCCCGCAACCTGGCAGAGACCTTGCAGTCACTGAATCCCACACTTTTATGAGAAAGCCAGGCTCCCCAAGTGTGGACTAACTCAAAGGCCACACAGCTAGTGGCTGAGATCAGACCAGAGTTCTGATGTCCTGGTGAAGGGGAGAGGTGACTGCTGAACCCAAGGGTGCCAGATAAAATACATTATTTGTTGTTTATCTGAAATTCAAATGTACTGGGCTTCCTTGCGTTTTGTTTGCTAAATCTGGCAACTCTCTACCCCCACCTCCCCGGAATGGGATAGATTTAAAGGCTTAAGAGGAGGAAGTTCTCTGTTACTGAAGTTCCCCAGAGAGGGCCAAGGCACGTTCCTGAGAATGGGCACAGGCAGAGCGATTTCCAGGAGTTCCTTTTTCTTGAACTTGAAACAAGAATTTTCTCATTATAGATCCTGGTATCTCTGGCTACATTTCATTAATGAAATGGGACTTTTGCCGTTTGTTGGTGGTGGTGATGTTTTTTTGTTGTTGTTTTGTTTTTTGTTTTGAGGTTTTTTTTTTTTGGCTCATGTTTTACCCACTTTTAATGTGTGTGTGTGTGTGTGTGTGTGTGTGTGTGTGTGTGTGTGTGTAGAGTGCCAGTGCCTGTAACCATCATTCTTCATTTGCAGTTCTCCTTTGCCAACTATTTGGCCTGCTCTGATGTTTCCAAATGCAGTTGTTAGTGAACTTTTGTGTTTGGAACAAGTGCATTGTGTCAGCCGAGCTGGTCCCTGGGAGGGGTCAGTGCCATGAAATCTGCTGGGAGGAGGCAGGTCAATGCCCCTTTGGCAGGAGGGAGAGCGGATTAGGGCGGATTGTGAAAGTATGCATCTTGCTCTGAAAACTGTGCATCGCATTTTTTCCCAGGGCAGTGTGTGAAAATCCAGGCATAATGGACGCATAACTTTTTATGAATGAACCCTTTATGACTCCCCATGGAGCCCACTTGTAGTATCCTCATCTGCATTTCCTCTTCTTGATATCCTTATTAAACTCCTCCTCTAAATCCAGGAACCGGATTTCAGTGCAGGAATCTGATACCTTTTCTCTAGTCCAGTTTCTCTCCAGCCTGCTTAGTCTCCTTGGAAGGAGGCTACTTTTTGAGACCCAGGTTTTCACATAGTGATTAAGGGAAAAGTCAACTGAGAACACTTCATGGCTGGCTAAAGATATCAAATTGGTTTATCAGTTTTGGGGGTCACTTATGATACTGCACCTAAAGCGGGGAGGAAGTTGGCTGCAGAGAGAATTCATCCAGTGATCTTAAATTCTGTCCGGTAAATTGGATTCCCTCCCTTATTTCTGTTAGAGGAATTACTCTAACAATGCACTTTTGTATGCAGAACTGTCTTTGGGCATTCTGTATCACCACAATGCACACAAAAGCCCTTTTCCCCTCTTTCCCTGAAATGGGGAGAGGGAAGTTCAGAAAGGCCAGGCTGGCCAATCAGTGTCGTGTGGCCCGGCTACTCAGGCTCCCTAGCCAGGGGCAGCCTCCCAAATGAGCAGAAATGATGGAGTGAGTCAAACAGCCAAGCCTGGCATTTCCACAGAATTGCTTTATGGTTTGAGGCTTTGATCTTCATTCCTACTTGTCTGTTTCCAAACTGGGAAATGGGGATGACATCTATATTACTAGAGAGTAGATTTCATGTCATTTATCCAAAATTATACAATGTTCAGAACTGTACTTCAGTCAGTGAAGGTTTTCTTTTTGATGGTAGTGGTGGTGATGATGAAGAAGGTGATACCAATAATGAAGGTCTCAGACTGCTCTGGTTTAAATCCTGCTCTTCCTTACAGCTTTGAGACTTAAATTCTCTGACCCACAGTTTTCTTGTCTGTGAAATGGGATTAATAATAGTACCTTGAAAATTCAGAGAGTATCGGGATGAAATGAGATAATCCATGTAAAGTGCTTAGGACAGTCTCTGGTACAGACAGAGTCAATAAAAAAGGGACTTTTATGAGAACCACTACGGTGAAGATGAGAACATTGAGACATCAGTTAAGGGACAAAGTAGAGGATTCTAGTTAAGAGTTACAACCTGATTTGGGGAGAGTGCTTAAGAATAATTTGTAATTTGTTCTACCAAGTCTAGTTTTGCCAACGTAGTAAAATATACCTTACGCTGCAATTCCTGCCTCCTGTTGAGTACTCAGCAGAGACAGGCTGTCTAATGGCCCTTGGGTGGTGGGTGGTTCATCTCATCTGCCTAGGTCTTTAGGAGGCAAGGCAGTGAAAGTCCCCCCTCTCTTTTGGAAATATGCCTCAGTGGCTGTGACAGCTGGGTTTTAAAAGGAGAAACTTGGATCTGAAACTTGGGCTAGGCTAAGAAGGAATTCCTTTCGTGAACCAGCACTGTCTAATTGCTCCGTGCCCTCATTGGTAAGCAGTACTTCCCCAGGCTTGCCTGTCATTTTCCAAAAAATCACTTAGCACTAATTGGCCATGCCAGAGAAACCATTACTGAAAATTTAGAGGCTTCTGGTGGATTTTTTTTCTTGCCAAATTATTGGCAGGAGTTTCATCTCATCTCACTTAATATTAATCTCCCCAAATCCAAAAGGCTACAGGTGGTCAGAATTGGAAGGAAGCAGAGGAGATTAGCAGCCTTTACCCCCATGTTTCCCCAAAACATGTACAACACAGATGGCCATTAGGAGATGCCCACAGTGGCCTTTACTCCTGCCCTAACCTCACCTGCTCATGGCCTCAAGTGGCTTGTCCACTGCCTAACATAGCACTGGCAATAAGAGTACCCACGACATACCTGCTTTAAAAATACTCAGATAAAATTTCTGGACCATACAATTCACCACTTAAAATATACCAGTCAATGGTTTTTAGCATGCTCAGAGTTGTGTTCCACAATCAATTTTAGAATATTTTCATTACAGCAGGGCGCGGTGGCTCATGCCTGTACTCCCAGCACTTTGGGAAGCTGAGGCGGGCAGATCATGAGGTCAGGCGATTGAGACCATCCTGGCTAACATAGTGAAACCCCTAAAAATACAAAAAATTAGCTGGGCATGGTGGCATGCGCCTATAGTCCCAGCTACTTGGGAGGGCGAGGCAGGAGAATCCCTTGAACCTGGGAGGCAGAGGTTGCAGTGAGCTGAGATCACATCATTGCACTCCAGCCTGGGTGAGAGAGTGAGACTCTGTCTCAAAAAAAAAAAAAAAAAAAAAAAAATTTCGTCCTCCCAAAGAAGACCCATACTCATAAGCAGCCACTCCCCATTCCCCATTGCCCCCCCACAGCTAAATACGTTCTCTGAGTGACTCACACAGTAGGTGCTTGGTAGAACCATGATCTTCCAGTCCAAATGGACTGTGACTGGTCTGTGTTCTGAACCAATCAGTAAAGATGAACCCATCTCCCGCCTTGCCCTGGGCTGCCATCCTGACGTGGCAGTAGTGATTAGATGGCCAAGAATGACCAGATACTGGGAAGACCAGGCTTCTGTGGAGGCTCCAGATTTCAGACCATGCACCCAAGTGTCTAAGAAATACAAATGTGTTAATTTTTTTTCCCAATAACAAAAGTTTGTCTATGATGAGCCCCCTTTCCATCAGGTAGTAGGGACTTGATTTTGGTTAATTTGTGTTTTCAGCTTTGGTCAATTTGTATGTCCTGGTGGGGGGGCATAGTTTGTGCCAAGGCATGGTGGTGGTGGGGGAGCATCTATCCTGCCACCCTGACTGGCATTGCTGGGATGTCCTCATCCCCAACCAATGAGTCCTCTGTCCAGATAGAGGCTGCTGGGCTTCCTCCTTGTATCAACCCTAGGCCAGTTCAGAATGGTGCAGGCTTACATTCCCCTAGAAGCTTGGGAGACATTCTATGGCTCCCCTAATCCTCTTGGCAATGGGAAAGTCACTTCCATCACCCTCTCGGACTGGAATCATGTTGCTGCCATCCTGTCACACTTTGCCTGAAGAGCTCTGCATGCCTGTCTCATGGCCAAGTGTCTGGACAATCACATAGACACTTCTCTGCTGATCTTGGGAGGTAGGCACAGCAGGGGAGTCCAGGGTCTTGCTGCCACTCTGGATTCTGCCCAGGGACTGAGGAAACAGTTTTCTGTTTCTCTTAGATCCTTAAACCTACCTGGGATCTCTTTTTCAAGGTGAGATGGGGAATGGGTCCTTTTAGGGGCTCCCTGCATGCTGTCCCACTAGTCCTCTCACTCCTCAATCCTAGGAACCCTCCTACGGCTACCAGGATGGGGGAAAATATGGTGCATCCTTCCAGATCTTTGCTATTGCAACTAGGCTTGTGAAAGGTAAATGCCAAGGTGGTTTTATTTCTTTGCTGTGTATTCCCTGGCATCCCTTCCCAAGGCAAGGAAAGCAGAATGTCTAATGCCCCCAAAAGGGAAGGGCATACATGCAACAAGAAATACCAGGAAAGGAAATCTGCGCTACTATCTCACCATTCTTCCCCTGCCACACCTTCAGAGCCTCAGCAACACCCACTCGGCAGGGGAGAGGCTGCCTTGGCTCTTCTCTGGATACCTTGATGGGAATCTGGAATTCCCCTGAAGTCATCCTGAATAAGAATTAAGTCACACATTGTTGTGTAACTCTTCCAATCCCATCTTTTGATCCTGTGTGTGCTACAGGATAAGTTGTCCCAGCCAGGGTTATTGCTCACTTCAAACCATGTGTGAAGAACCTCGGCTTCCTCCTAGCCTGAAGCCAGTGCCTTCTTACTGTCCCCAGGTCTCCTAACTGCTTCTTTTTCCACTTTCCAGGCAGGTTTTGCGGCGATAAGGTCCCGGAGCCCCTCGTCTCCACAGACAGCCGGCTCTGGGTGGAGTTTCGCAGCAGCAGCAACATCTTGGGCAAGGGTTTCTTTGCAGTGTACGAAGGTTCGTGTGTGGTGAAAGCAGCCACTCGGTGGACCCTCATAAGCTCTGTCCTTCCCAGGCAGCCCACTGTCCCTCTCCCAGCCCAGGCACTCCAAGCAGAGCCACGGGGGTGGGGGCAGCCACCGCAGGGGGCAAGCTGAGGATTCCACAGCCCCTCTGGCAACATTCTGGAAGCAGAGGCCAGCTGTGCCCACTTCAGAAGTGGTGCCATCCTCCTGATGCCATCCCGCTCAACCCTCATTCCAGGCCAGCTGAGGAATCGGCTTCCCCCATACAGGATGGTACTGGGGGATTTAGAACCCTGTGGAAATGATAGCAGCCTCTGAATTGCTGTGTGAGCCTAAGCAAAGCATCTGATCTCGCTGGGCCTCTGTTTGTTTCCTTTGTGAAAAGAAGGCTTTGGGCAACATCAAGGAATTTCCAACTGCGTTTCTTAGAAGGGCCTCTGAGGCCACCCTGGTGACTGAGTAGAGGGAATAAATAGGTCTGGGCTCTAGGCAGCTGCCACCAGGCGATGCTGCTTCTATTTCTTCTATGTCTTGAGCTTCTCTGGCTCACTCCCCACCCCACGGTACCCTCTGCCAAAAAAAAAAAAAAAAAGGGGGGGGAAACTACGAGAAAATTACCAAGAGTCCTTTGGCCTTAAATTATTGCAATTTTATAGAGGCCAAAGTTTTGTCTTTGTGAAATAAGTAATGTGCATGTATACACATGTGTGCACGTGTGTGCGCACGGGTCCCTTCCTACCAGCGATCCTGTACCCTCTACCTTGAATCACCTGGAGAACTTCGCGGCTCCTCAGGGCTCCCCCGCACCCACTGGAATCAGAACCTCTGGTGGGTGTGGCCCCAGCTTCCACAGTTTGCAAACTCCCCCAGGCGATTTTGATGCACAGCGAAGGTAGAGAACCACTGCTTTACGTGGTTTTTTCTTTATATGAAAAAAAAAATCAGAGTTAAAGACAAACGCAATCGTGCCTTTCTGGAGGCACCGTGTTTGTGGGGTGGAGATGAAAATGTTGGCGAGTGGAGCCACCTAGTGGTGGCAAGCGGCCCCCGCCACCTTCCTTCCTAATATCTGACTGACCAGGGCCCCCCATCTTCCTCTCCTGCTGTCTCTTTCTAAAGCTACCTGCGGGGGAGACATTAACAAAGATGCCGGTCAGATTCAATCTCCCAACTATCCGGATGACTACAGACCTTCCAAGGAATGTGTCTGGAGGATTACGGTTTCGGAGGGGTTCCACGTGGGACTTACCTTCCAAGCTTTTGAGGTGAGTGCTGCTCAGACCGGCTTCCCAAGGAAACGCAACTTTTGCTAGACACTCTCCACTCTGTAAAGATGGATTTTCATTTTTGGCTGAAAACAGGAACCTAAGAGGCCATTCTCAAGCCCATTGTGAATTGTGCCCGGACATCTGACATCAACATCTATGCAGGCTTTGAAATGGGGTTCGCCACCTTTCTGAGGGCCCTAAGAGAGACTGAGAATAATAATCAAAGTGAAAATTTAGGATGGGATCCAGGGAAGTTTGGTAGAATTGCTCTTCTCTGTTTATCCTCTTAGACTCTTCTCAGCTTGATTCACTCTTGACTTCTGCAAGTAAGGAGCGAACTAGGAAGCAGCATGGAGAGACCTGGGACACACTTGGGTCCTTTGGCCTCTTGGTTAGATTTTGAGAGTGATATTTGGGTTCTGTTCTTAAATCAAAAACCTTAAAGCGGAACCATCTGCCATCCACCTTGTCTCTGTTTCTTCCTTTAGATTGAAAGGCACGACAGCTGTGCATATGACTACCTGGAAATCCGGGATGGCCCCACGGAAGAGAATGCCTTGATCGGCCACTTTTGTGGCTATGAGAAGCCGGAGGATGTGAAATCGAGCTCCAACAGACTGTGGATGAAGTTTGTGTCCGATGGCTCTATCAATAAAGCAGGCTTTGCGGCCAATTTTTTCAAGGGTATGAATTAGCAGTTTGTTCCCACTTTTAGGCACAAGAAGAAATATTGCTCCCTCTGGCTTAAGACACACAAAACCATGTGGAAGCTTACCACCAAACAAGGCTCCCTGCGGAGAAAAGGCAGCGACACATTTCAGAGCTGGGTGTGGGCCCCCAACAGAGTTCCCAACTGATCAGGAGCAGGCTCAACCTTGGCTTCCACACGATAGAAAGTTCTATACTTGGAAATTAGGTCTAATAAGTTTACAAGGGCAAACTACACGGTAGTGAAACTGAGTATGGAATGACAGCAAATATTTGGATAGCAGCTATCATTAATTGATCACCTACTGTGTACCAAGAACTGTGTAAGGTACTTAATTTACATAATGTCATTTAATTCCCCAAATAACCCTGTGAGTTAGGTTTGGATCAGGGCTGGGAAGGGCTTCTCAGGATCGTGCAGGTAGTCAAGTGGCAGATCAGGGATCTAATTCAGTTGGCCTAATTCCTAAGTTCAAACTCTTTCTACGACATTGCCACTATTCCTTGATGTGGTCCAGAGAGGCAACCCCGGTGTTCAGCTCCTGGAACGTCAGTGCCTCCAGACTACATGCTTACCCCCACGTGATGGGGGTCGGGAGGAGAAGGGGTGGCACTCTGGGAACAAATTTCCATGTGGCCCTGGGGACCTGCTGCTCTGTAGGGTCCTGATGGAAACAGGCCCAGAACGGCACGAGCAGACCCAGCTTTCCTGGCCCCAGAAGAGCCAGCTTCCAAGCCTCCTTTGAATGGGCAGGTCCTCATTCTCTGCCATCAGGCCCCTGAAAGCCCTGAAGACCACACCCTAAGAGGGAAGCATGGCTGCTCCCCGCTGCATTGGGCCTGGGCGCCCAGGAGCACAGCAGCGGCCCTTGAGTAGAGACATTCAGTCCTCTGCTGCTGTTGCCCCTTAAGCAGTGACCCCACTTCCCCAGCCCCCCACCACCACTTGTGCTTGCCCAGAGGCTGCTTTCTCCTCTTCCCCGCTCTCCTAGGACTCCTGGCTGAGCCAGCACAGAAATCCCAGTCCCTCCCTTGCTCCCCTTCTCCCTTTCTGCCCCATCTTAGGCCTTCTCCCAGGTTCTACATGAACAGCCTGGGTGTCAGAAGAACCCACTTCTGCAATGTCACCCAGAGCAGGCAGCCATTCGTCCTTACTAAAGCCTCAGTTTTCCTCTCTGTGAAATAGAAAGGACATCTGCCTATTGTACCTAAGCAATTATTGTGAAGCCCCAAAGAAAGGATGGCTGTGGAGGCACTTTAAAAGCTGGCAAGTGACAAACAAGGGGTGGGGCTGTTATTTTTTCCTATTTTGAAGCATCGGGGAAGAGTAAAACCCAAACAGTAGCAGAGGAAGAATCATGATGGTGCTGAAGGATTGGAGACAAAACTTGAGTTTCTTCTTTCTCAAGCCAAAACAAACCCAAAAAAAAGCCAGACCATGGCAAGTGTATTTTGAAAGCAGGTCAGCTTGTGATTGCACAGGGAAGATATGACAACCTTGACTGAGATGCCTGGAAATTCACAGCCCCCACCCCTCCCTGGCCCAGCCTGCACACGCCTGCTGTCTCCCAGCCTGGGGCAGCCTCTGTCTGACTTGGCAGCAGTGACACCGGCTGGGTGGCCTCAAGCAAGTTGCATGATTTCTCCAGCTGCATAGCTTCTGTTGCCCAAGCTCCAGTCTCTCTACCTGGAGAGACAATGCTGCCGGATGATTGCAAGGTTGTCATCAGAAGAAAATGGAATCGTGCAAGTGAATACACCCAGTGTAATATTTAGTCCCATTAATTGTCTTTGCTAGGGAAGGAATCTTTGAGGTGGTTATTCTTTCTGAAAAAGCCAATGCGACAATTTCTTCTTGCTGTTGTGATGGACTGGTTTCCTATTCCAGCTGCAGCAATTTACCACAGGCTTGGTGGCTTAAAACAAGGCACACTTATTATGCTACAGTTGTGGAGGTCAGAAGCCTAACATGGGTCTCATTGGGATAAAATCAAGGGGATGACAGGGCTGCATTCCTTCTTGAGGCGCTAAGGGAGAATCTATTTCCTTGCCTTTTCCAGCTTCTAGGAGCTGCCTGAATTCCTTGGCTCATGGTCCTCTTCCACAGTCAAAGCCAGACAGAAATGGCCAGTGTGTCATTCTCATGCCACATTCTCTCTGCTGCATCTCAGATCTCTGCTCCTGTCCGCACATCTCCTCCTTCTGACCTTATCTTCCTTCCACCTCTTTCCCTTACACGGACCTGGTGTGGACATTGGGCCCACCCAGATAATCCAGGAGAATCTCCTCGTCTCCAAGATCCTTCATTTAACCACACTGGCAGAGTCCTTCTTTCACCTAATTAAGATCCTTAATTTAACCACACTTGCAGAATCTTACATTAAGGTAACAGATTCACAGGTTGCAGAGGCCAAGCTGTAGACAGCTTTGGAAGGCCTTATTCTGCCTACTACATGTCATGAATGATTATGAGATTGTCATTCTAATTCTATTTATTCTAGTCCTCTTGGCCTTCTCTTCCACTGACTTCCACCCCCGGTTCTGTAAGTTGGGTGCTGGAACTCCATTCCAGGGGGATAACTGGTAACCACTGACCATCCATACCTCATTGCTGATGCTGCTGGTGGTCAGCAATGCACAGTTTTGAGAGTACCAGCTAAAGCTGGAGATTAGGCTTGTCAGGTTTAGAAAATTAAAAAAAAAAAAAAAAAGCAGGATGCCCAGTTACATTTGAATTTTAGATAAAGAATGATTTTTTTTTTCAGTATATGTCCCAAAGATCACATACTGTGCTGAGAAGTGATTGATGGTTTATCTGAAAGTCAAATTTAACTGGACCTCCTGAATTTTTTATGGAAAACTTGCTGGAGATGCCAGTCAGGGCAATGGAAGGTATTTCTGTGATGCTAAACTGGTTTGTAAGAGACCGAGGAAGTGCCTGGACCTGCTCAAGTAACCATGATAGCCGGCTCCATTTGCTGGTTAGAAGATGCCACCTTCTCCCTCCTCCCCATCTAGCATGCATTCAACATTCATCAGTTAATGTGTTGGTGCTGGGACTGGAGACGCCGAGGAAAGCACATAGTGGTTGTCTTCAAGTGCTCAAAGTGGTGAAGGAGATCAGCAGCAAATGCGCGATGACATTGCCATGTGGGTGTGGACCTCGGTGGAGGCTGTGAGACTCAGTCTGCCACAGGGCCCAGGTTACTCAGTGTGCTACTTGGAGGACATTTCAATTTGCAAACATCTTTTCAGATGCCTGTCAAAGTGTGGATTGAGGCCCACCCAAAGTAACTTAGTGCACAGACTCAGCTTGACTTTTTTATGGTAAAGACAACTGCAGAGAACAACATTTACAAAAGAAGAAATATACACCATTGACCTTGACCATGAATCTTAAAGTAGGAATCAGGATTAACGGAAACCTCATCTAGACCTATTAAATCGGGGAAAGGACATCTAGGTTATCTCACTTTTCTTCATTACAGTTCCCTGGTAGGAATTATTACTGCCCCCGTTTTCCAGTTGAGGAAGCTGAATTCCTAACATGGCTGGGCTAGAACTAGAATCTAGATCTGTAGGATTCCACAGTCCACTCGCTTTCCAATAAGGAGACCTGAAAGCCACAGGGAAGGAATGTGAAGGGGGTGGAATTTTTCCTTAGTGTTTGTGATTCGATTCTGACACTGATCACCTTTCCACCTTCCCAGTACCACAGGGGTGTAGGCAAAAGGGCTCTGGACGTGGCAAGTGGAGTTTGGAGCGCTGGTCCCTTGTTGCCTGCTCGCTATCCACTCTTTTGCAGATCAGCTTTCCTTTCTGCGACTGGCTCATACCTGCTCTGCTCCTCACTGTGGTCCCAGTGCTTGGCACACAGTAGGCTCAGTAAATACCTAGTGAGTGATGAAAGAATGGATAGATCAATAAATGAATGGGCTCTGTTGCCCTGTTGGTGGAGTGGGCATCCTGCTGCCTACTCTGCCTCCTTTGCAAGGCTCTCCGGAAGAAGAGTGGGTGAGAGACCACAGCCTTGTGCAACACTGTCCAACAGAAATGGGATGTGAGGCACAACCAGGAGCCACACAGGTGGCCTTGAATTTGCTGGCAGCTGCCTTATAAGAAAGTAGAAACCAGTGACATTAATTTCAATGATATTTTTATTTACTCTAAGGTACAAAATAATATCATTTTAATATGTAATCAATATACATAATATTAATGAGAGATCTTATGTTTTTCATACTAAGTCTTAGAAATCCAGCATGTGTTTTATGCTCATGGCACATCTCCACTTGGACCAGCTGCATTTCAGGTGCTCAGTAGCCATGTGTGGCTGGTGGCTGGCGTATCAGACAGCGAAGGTCAGGAGACTGTACCCAGCCAGCTTCCCCAGCCCAGCCTTTTCCCAGCAAGTCCATCAGTCAGATGTCCTGTGAACACAAAGTTCCTAGCACGTGTGTCAGAACTTCTCCAGTGAAAGAAGCTTGGAGAGGAGCTCAAAGGCCCAGCAGAAGAGCTGGAGCAAGCCAAAGAAGCTCTTGCCTTGGTGCCAGTTGGCAGGCGCTCTGCCCAGGGCCCAGCTGGCGCCTGACGCTGGCCAGGGTGCCAGTTGGCCTCTGCACCCCCTTCTGGTGCCAGACGGCAGCCCCTCTCAGAGCCTACTGGCCGGCAGCAAGCAGAGCACCTTACAATTCTGGTTTTTTTGGGAGAAGGCAGCAGCGCTCAAGGGATGGCAGGGCCATTTTGGTCCTATGCCCCCACATAAAGAATTAAAGGATTCCCACCTTGATCCCTCCATCCCCTATCCCAGTGCTGATAGGTTACCATGAAGGGTTTGGTAAGGGGACTGGCTTCCTTCGAGGGATTTCTTCAAAAGCCTAAGAATGTGCTCTGCCTTCCCTTTCCTTAACTTTCCTTGAAACAATTTTTGGGATCCTACCTGAGCCATCTCATCATCTAACTACTTCCTTCTTTCACTAATTCCACCTGGACCATGAGAAGACTCCAGAGCTCCTGCTATGCTAAGCTGAGCCCTGCTTCCAGTCTCTTCTACTCCCACGCTCTCCCAGATTTTTCTGGGGGGCTTGGCCTTGGCCTTCGCCTCTGCAGCCCAGAGCAAGCACGAGCCTGCGGGCTTGGAGCAGGTGCTGCTTTACCACAGTGGGAGGCCCCATGCACCTCTGTGCCATCCAGCCAGGCTGAAGCAGGGCTGCAACTGGCCAAACATCTCATGCCTCTTGCTAGAGAGAGCTCAGGTGTAAAAGCATGCCTTTCATCTACCTCCCAAGGCCAAGCACCTTACCTTTTAGTCTCTGGAGGAATTACATTTTCTTTGCTTTTGGCCCAAGTCCATCCACTGGGCTCTCTCCTTTCACCTGGCTAAGATGGCGCCAAGACACTTGCTCCTCTGTGCGCCTCTTTCTTGCCTATGTGTCCTGCCCAGAACCACAACGTCTTCTGGTATCAGAGTCTCCTTCTGTCCCTAGCCTTGGTCCTTTGTCTATCTGTCTCTCCCGATGGGCTCTTTCCTCTGTTTCCTTCTGCCCCTGGCCTTGGTCCTTTGTCTATCTGTCTCTCCCAATGGGCTCTTTCCTTGGTTTCCTTCTGCCTCCTCACTAGGTCCCCCAGCCAGTGTCTTGAGTTCTGCTGTGCTGCCCTCCTGCCCATCCATCTTCCTCCACTGGCTCATCCTTGAAGCATTTTCCTTCTTTCTGTTCTTGCCTTGTCTCCCTTCCCTCCTCAGGCCTGCACTGCTCCACTCCCACCTGGTCCAGGTATGCCCAGATAACCTTATCTTTTCACTGCCCCATCACTGTGTCTCTCTACTCACTGGAAATTTGAAAGCAACCCTGCTGCTGTCTATCATGATGGCTTCTGTGTGTCGATGGTCTGTATGCTGGGTACTTCACATGCATCATTTTCAGTCGTCACAACCCTAAAAGTAAATATTATCATTCTCACTTTAAAGCAGGAGGGAGCCTCAGTGAGGCTAAATCACAAACAGTCATCCCATTTATTGGAGGAAGATCTGCTGGAGGATCCACCCCAGGTCTGACTCACTTTAAAGCCTGGACTCTTTCCGCTACTTTTTGTCAACTATTTTCTTCTTTCTATGCTTTTTCGCAAATGTCTATGAAAGCACTTCAATATGGTAAGGTGATAAAAAAAAAAGTAACTGCACATTGTTACTATTTTAGCATACTTAAGACTTACATTTATTTGAGGCGATGGGCAACTTCAACTCCCTGCCTGGATTGTCTCTCTAAACCCAATCTCCCCTAATAGGCAATTAATTTATATAAGCTTTTATTGAGCCCAAGAATACATCACCATTAGAGTTACCTAAGTTCACTGTCCACTATGTGAAATGATGGGATATTTACAAACACTCCTTTACTCAGTGAAGTGCAGCCAGGTTGATGAAGACTCTATGCATCGCAGACAAGGAAGATTGGAAGGAAAGGGGTATATTTGAGTTGGAAAAGGGCAGGGTAGAGGGAAGCTGGATGATTGGAGCGTTTGTGTTTTCTGAGGACCAGTGGATTGGAAGTTGTAAGGAGTGAGACTTTTAACCCAAAAAATATCTTTGAAAACTGGTGAGAGTCCTGTCTCTGGGAGTTTTCAAGCAGGGTCTGAAGAGCCATCTCTCCAGAACATTATTGAAGGGATTCCTGCCTGAGAGGGCAAGACTGGGTATCTTTCCAGGTCTTTACCAACTCACAGATGTTCTTAATTTCTTTTAGTTTATGTATAATGAGTTATTTCAAGATTTAGTGAACAACTTTTTTGTTGTTGTTGAGACAGAGTCTTGTTCTGTTGCCTAGGCTGGAGCGCAATGGCACAATCTCAACTCACTGCAACTTCTGCCTCCCGGGTTCAAGCTATTCTCCTGCCTCAGCTTCCCGAGTAACTGGGATTACGGGCATGCGCCACCATGCCCGGCTAATTTTGTATTTTTGGTAGAGACAAGGTTTCACCATATTGGCCAGGCTGGTCTCAAACTTGTGACCTTGTGATCCACCCACTTCAGCCTCCCAAAGTACTGTGATTACAGGCGTGAGCCACCGTATCTGGCCAACAACTTTATACTTACTGTGTTTCTATCTTCTGTGGTGCTGTGGACCAGAACTCTCCTTCCCACTTCTCCCCACGTCCTTTCTTCTTCCTAGGTTCAACTTTTTTGAAAAAGATGTCTCAGTGTTTAGTCATCCCTTCACTAGACTCCTCTCTAGCTCTGCTAGGCCACATCCCACATGCTGTCTTTCAGGACTAGATGTACTGTGGCTGGCAACAGATAATCATATTTTTCCTTTTATTTCTAATATTTGTTTTGGTTTTTCTTTTCTTCAGTGCACGTGGGTTAATGTGTCTGGGGAGCGTCTCTAATGACTTCCAGGTTCTCCCTTGAACAGCAACGATGGCATGCTATGGGCTGTTACTTAGTCGCCCCAAACGCATCACTAGGCACTTGGTGCCAAATCCCATCCAAAGCACCTGCTAACTCAGCCTCATTATGGCCTCTTCCTGCAGGTTTTCCTGGCAGCACTGGCTAACCTAAGAGCCCGTGTTTTCTGTAACCTTGAATATCTCCCTGTGCATACCTCTCTTAAGAGTATTTCTAAAACTGCTAAATAACACATTCTGTCTCTAATGTCTAAAGAATACTGACACATCTTCATCTAGCAACGTGTTCTTTGTCTTCACCCTTTATTTAATGTCTCTGAGAAGTTGCATATTTATGGGGGTAGGGAAAGTCCTCAATTCCATGGCTTTAAAATGGATGAAGTCTTTGGTATGGAACGCTGTGAGATTTTTTGAAGTCTCAAATGACCAATGACTGAACACCTCAAAGAATTCACTTCTCCAGGCCTGACCTCCTCTTGGCAGAGCCCACCCCGGCTAACAAGGTTCCTGCTTGTGTTGTCAGTGTCCTGCCTTCACTGTCCCTGGTGCCTGGTTTTTAGAGGTGGACATAGCACTCTTTGGGAGGTGGTCACCAGGAGTGGCTCCTGTTTCTTAGAGGACACTTGCTGGTGAAACTGGGATGCAGAAGGGTTGGGAACAGCCAGGAGGCTTCATGACGATGTAACCGGGGTCACCTTCCTTCCCACCAGAGGTGGATGAGTGTTCCTGGCCAGATCACGGAGGGTGCGAGCATCGCTGCGTGAACACACTGGGCAGCTACAAGTGTGCCTGTGACCCTGGCTACGAGCTGGCTGCTGATAAGAAGATGTGTGAAGGTTGGTGTGGGACCTGCCAAGCTGGAATGAGAGGGGATATGGGACAAGTCTTTCGGGAACGGGGGCAGAGATGGGGCAACTGGCTGGCTGTGTAGGAACGATGGACAATGGGCAGACATGGTGGAAGACCCACCTACCTCCCAGAAGGAGAAACAGCCTGACAGCTGTCACAAATGTCAAAAAACTGCCCAAATTACATATACCCTGCCCTAAAGACTGAAATCGAGGCCATGCTTTATTTTCTTCTATGATTGTGTGAAATTGACATGATTATTAAAGTAGGAAACAAAAGCAAAGAAAAACCGTGAGCACTCCAGTGACTCAACCAATAGCACTTTTCATCCATCCTATTTCTACCTGGCTTGTGTTTCGTCTTCCTTGTCCACATGCATGAATCTGCTTGTTCATGCAAGCTTGGTATGGTGAGTAGCTTGCTGCAAACATTTCTAATTCTCCTTTGGCCCAAGCCATAGGGAGCCCCCAGCTCTGTCACTGGGTGAAAGGAAAGCACAAATGCATTCATTGTTTTTAAAAGCAGTAAAGATTTATCCCCAATTTTTTTCTTTCAAATATTCAGTTGAAACCATAGTTTTGAACAAAGGACGCTGAATTAATCAGTTCAAATTGTCTAACATTTAAAAATTATTATTACAGAACAGCAGGGCTCTATTGCTCCTGGTGGGAAATCACAGTCACTTGGAGCCAAAGCTAAATGAAATCCTGTTTCTGTTTCCCCCGTGCAGTGGCCTGTGGCGGTTTCATTACCAAGCTGAATGGAACCATCACCAGCCCTGGGTGGCCGAAGGAGTATCCCACAAACAAAAACTGTGTCTGGCAGGTGGTGGCCCCCGCTCAGTACCGGATCTCCCTTCAGTTTGAAGTGTTTGAACTGGAAGGCAATGACGTATGTCTCTGTGCTCTAATTGATTGGGGAGTGTATTGAGGGGTGACTTGGAGCTGGAAACCAGTGAGGGGCTGGGAGGGCAGGGAGATGGCTCGTGTGGGAACTGGAGCTTTGGACAGTCATAGGGCCTGCACTAGCAGAATCTGGGGGAAGGTTTTCTCCAGCAGTTTCAGCCACATGCCCTCTGCAGATAGAGCACCTGCGGCCCTCTTGTCGCTGATACATCCAAGGAGAATCAGGACAAGAGTGGAGGAGGCAGGTATTGGGGTGGGAGGTGTCAGGACTGGGCTGTGAATCTGGGGAGCTGGTGTGCAGCTGAGGTGAATAAAGGGGGTGAGGATCAGCTAGGGACAAGGACGCTACAGACAGCCTGTTTCCTCTTTCGGGCAATGATCATGGATGATCAAGTCAGTTGAGGTCCAGGCAGTGCCCTACAGCTGGAGTGCTAGTCACGCATGCTTACATCTGCACTTTAGGCTGGAGGGACACCCTGGGGCACACAAGCCATTCCTGAGACCCCCCTCCCCACCCCAGCTGAGCTGGGGGTCTCACCTCGAGAATAGTACTGGTGTAGCTCTCACCTGAGAGTCAGGCCTTTGGGGTACTGGAAGGAGACCTCAATGCTGATGACCCCAATGCATGGAGGCCATGGTGCCCATGAGGGTGTCACCCCAAAGTGAATATTGTGCAGAAAAAAATAATCCTTGAAAGCAATTGATAAGACCCCTTAGCAGTGAAGTTCTTTTTGAGAAAAATCATTGCTATAGCAGGGAACATGAATTCTAGTCCTAGCTCCACCACTGCTGAGCTGTGTGACTTCAGACAAATGTCTTTCCCCCTCTGAGCTTGTTTCCCTGCCTGAAAAGGGAGTCAGATTCTGTCGGTGGTTTGCAGCTTTTTCCTCCTCCTCTTCCTCTTGCTTCTCCCTAGCTCTTCTTCTTTTTCTTCTCCTTCTAGCAGTGGGACCCTTTCTTCAAGTAAAATTTCGTGTGGAAGCCTAATGTATACAATAAATTAAAGCAAGGCTACAGTTATGGGGATGCAGGTTTGGGAGCCCTGTGCTCTCGTGCCAGGCGGTGGCGCCCCCACAGAGCCTCAGTGGGAAAGCCAGGGGTCCCCCTGTGCCCTCTGGAGCTCATTCAAATAACCAGCATAGCAAGAGTCAAGGGGCCCCCCACATGACAGGGTGAGGTGCTCAGGAAGCAGGTGCAGCAGTGTGCTGGGGGTCTGGGGGGGGGACAGGGACTCTGGGCAGCTCCCCATCATACTCCCTTGCAGGTCTGTAAGTACGACTTTGTGGAGGTGCGCAGCGGCCTGTCCCCTGACGCCAAGCTGCACGGCAAGTTCTGTGGCTCTGAGACACCCGAGGTCATCACCTCGCAGAGCAACAACATGCGTGTGGAGTTCAAGTCCGACAACACTGTCTCCAAGCGCGGCTTCAGGGCCCACTTCTTCTCAGGTACGTGGGTTCGGAGGTCAGGCTGATGCAATGCAGGTGAGGCGGCTTTGCAGACTCCAGGCTCTGGGGTCCCTGGCTCCCTCCTCTCTCTCTCTGCCTGCTCCTGTAGCCCTCCAGGTATGGCTGCCTTGGAGGGGGCGTGCCTGGATCCAGGGCTTTTAAAATATATCTGTTGGTGGCTGTGTTAGTTTCTTAGGGCTGCCATAACAAATTACCACAAACTGGTTGGCTTAACACAACAGAATCTTATTCTTGCAGTTCTGGGGGCCAGAATTCCAAAATCTAGGTGTTCGCAGGGCCATGCTGCCTCGGAAGATTCTAGGGCAGAATTCCTCCCTGCCTCTTCCTAGTCTGTGGTGGCTCCCAGCAGTCCTCGGCGTTCCTTGCCTTGTAGCTGCATCATCCTGATCTCTGTCTCCATCTTCACATGCCCTTCCTTCTTCTCTGGGTCTCTGTGTCCCCTCCTTTTCCTAGAAGGATTCCAGTCATTGGATTTAGGGTTGATCCTAAATCCAAGATGATTTCATCTCAAGATTCTTAACTAATACTTCTGCAGAAACCCTACTTCCAAGTAAGATCACATTCTAAGGTTCCACATCGTATTAGTCTGTTTTCACAACATACCTGAGACTGGGTAATTGACAAAGAAAAAGAGGTTTAGGCTGGGCGTGGTGGCTCACGCCTGTAATCCGAACACTTTGGGAGGCCTGGGCAGGTAGATCATGATGTCAGGAGTTCTAGACCAGCCTGGCCAACATGTTGAAACCCCGTCTCTACTAAAAATACAAAAAAAAAAAAAAAAAAAAAAAATTAGCCGGGGGTGGTGGTGTGTGCATGTAATCCCAGCTACTTGGGAGGCTGAGGCAGGAGAATCGCTTGAACCCAGGAGACAGAGGTTGCAGTGAGCCGTGATCGCACCACGGCACTCCAGCCTGGGCTACAGAACAAGACTCCATCTTGGAGCAAAAAAAAAAAAAAGAAAAAGAGGTTTAATGGACTCATAGTTCCACATGGCTGGGGAGGCCTCACAATCATGGTGGAAGGCAAAGGTATGTCTTACATAGCTGCAGACAATAGAGAATGAGAGCCAAGTGAAAGGGGAAACCCCTTAAAAAATCATCAGATCTTGTGAGACTTATTCACTACCACAAGAACAGTATGGGGGAAACCGCCTCCATGATTCAATTCTCTTCCACTGGGTTCCTCCCACAACACGTGGGAGGTATGGGAGCTACAATTCAAGATGAGATTTGGGTGGGGACACAGCAAAACCATATTGCACATGAACAGAAATTTTGGGAAGACAGTACTAAACCCACTACAGCAGCACATTGGACCCTACTTCTCAAACTGAAGGCCATGAACCCTCAGGGCCAGTACAGCAGCTGTAGAAAAAGCCCATTCTCCTTAGTGCAGCATCTGATGCTGGACACTGCCTTGGCCCACCTGTCCTACCAGCTACCTTCCCTCTGTAGGTGCCCTGTGCTGTGATCACGAATAAACCCCCCACTGTTCCCCCATGCCATCACCCTCTACTCCTAAACCCCCATCCCATTCTCTCTTCATACCTCCTGCCTGTGGCCTTCCCTCTCTCTGGAATATCCTTCTTCCTTCCCTACTTAGGAAACTCCTACTTCAACCTGAAGACCCACAATGCCACTTTCTGTAACATTCTCTGGCTTCGTCTTATTCCTCTATCTTAGTCCATTTTGTGCTGCTATCACAGAATACCACAAACTGGGTAATTTATAGTGAACAGAAATGTATTTTGTTCATGAGTCTGGAGGCCGGGAAGTCCAAAATCAAGGGGGAACATCTGTCTGACAAATGCCTTCTTGCTGTGTCATAACAGGGTGAAAGGCACCACATGGGTGAGAAAGAGCAGCAAGGGGGTCAAACTCATCCTCTATCAGGACCCCACTGCTGCAATAATGAGCTCTCATGACCTAATCACATGTAAGGGCCTCATCTCTCAACACTGTTGCATTGGGGATTAAGTTTACAACACATGAACTTTGGGGGACCCACTCAAGCCGTAGCACCCTCTTAGCATATTGATTGTTCGTTTACCAGTGTTCCCACAGCACTCTCTCCTTCCCTTCCATTAGGGCTCTTGTCACCAGGGCCAGCTCCATGGGTCTGTGGCCTGTGCAATAGCACAGAGCCTGTTCTCAGAAGGGCCCACACTGGTTTAAGGTTCTGTTGTCATCATCTTGAAACTCATGGCCAGGAGCGGTGGCTCACTCCTGTAATTCCAGCACTTTGGGAGGCCGAGGCGGGTGGATCACGAGGTCAAGAGATCGAGACCATCCTGCCCAACATGGTGAAACCCTGTCTCTACTAAAAATAAAAAAAATTAGCTGGGCGTTGTGGTGGGCGCCTGTAGTCCCAGCTACTCAGGGGGCTGAGGCAGGAGAATCGCTTGAACCAGGGAGGCAGAGGCTGCAATGAGCCGAGATTGTGCCACTGCACTCCAGCCTGGGCAACAGAGCAAGACTCCATCTCAAAAAAAAGAAACTCATAATAGTGTTTAAACAAAGTTCAAATCTTGTGCTGAGGCTTGTAAATTGTATAGCAGGTCCTGCATGTCACGTCATATTAGAGTGTGAACTGTTTACAAGCAGGAACTGTATTTTGGTTATCTTTATAGTCTTAATGCTTGGCATAGAAACGACCAAATTATTTGTTGATTTTATAGATACCCAGAGTTCCGTCTCCATGGGTGTTTTTGGCAGCCTCTCATTGAGCAAGTCACGTTTTTTGTTTTGAGTGTCTGCTCTGGGCACAGTACACTACTAGGCTCAGAGCTGTTTCCAGGGAAGTGCCCCCAACCCTGGACAAGCTTACATGCCAGCTAGGGAGGCCAGGGATACACACCCTGCTGAGTCCCAGCCTGGAGCACTGTGGGGTGGGCCGGTGCAACAAGGGCTAATGTTTGAAGAAGAGAAGCCCATGGCTGCCTGGAGCAGTGGGTGAAGCCTTTTTGCAGGATTTGGGGTGGTCTAAGCCAAGTTTTAAGGGATGGAAGACATGGAGGTGGAGATAGGATGATTAGAGAGAAAGTACAGGGTCCCCAGTAGGGGAAGCAGTGTGAGCACAGGTTAAGGTCTCAACAGAGCACAGAGACAGAGATGAGATGGGCCTGCATAGAGCCCTGACCCATGCTGGGAAGCCAAGGGCATGAGATCGGCCAAGCTGGGGAAGGCCAGGTAATGAAGGACCCTAAACGCTGGGCTAAAGAGTAGGGACCTGATGAAACAGGAAGGGGACTGTTTGCAGGTTCCTGAGCAGGGGAAGCCTAAACTTGTCATCTGACCAAGCCATGCCAGGCAGTGTGGAGCTGGGAGGGCCAGGCGGCTGGAGGACCAGGGCAGCAGGGCGGGCAGGAGCCACCTCAGCGGAGGATGTAGCAGAGCATCACAGGCAGGGCAGCTCCATGTTTGCAATAGGACACCAGAGCACAGGGGAGAGGGTCAGAGCAGGAGTGAGGACCTGTGAGTCATCTGCAGAAGGACTCAGAAGAAGGAAGGGAGAGAGGTGGGTCAGTGCTGGGTGTTCGGCAACTTCATCTCTTCTGCATTCTTTTTTTTTTTTTTAGACAGAGTGTTGCTCTTGTTGCCCAGGCTGGAGTGCAATGGCGCGATCTCAGCTCACTGCAACCTCCGCCTCCTGGCTTCAAGCGATTCTCCTGCCTCAGCCTCCTGAGTAGCTGGGATTACAGGAATGTGCCACCACGCCCAGCTAATTTTCTATTTTTAGTAGAGACGGGGTTTCTCCACGGTCAGGCTGGTCTTGAACTCCGGACCTCAGGTGATCTGTCCGCCTCGGCCTCCCAAAGTGCTGGGATTATAGGCGTGAGCCACGGCACCGGACCTCTCTTCTACATTCTTAAAGGGTCTTACAAGGGCTCTTACTTGTCCTGATGACATAAGCAGGTGAAATACAGTGTTCACGGAGACATTAACCATGGTGAACAAGAGGGTGTAGAGAGTGGAGGAAGACAGGGCTGACCCCTAAAGTCATTCCGGTGATGGCAAGGAAACAGGGGAGGGAGGCTGATCTTCGGTAAATGTAGGAACAAGCTGGGTTAGGATAGGGCTGCATACAAGGACCACAAGTTTAACAAGGGCCAGCACTTGAGTTCTCACATAATAATTACGCAGCTAACACTGTGGGCCGAGTGCTGCTCTAATTAATTCACCCCTCCCAACAACCTGTGAAGTGAGGCTACCATTACTGTCTCCATTTTACAGGCGAGGCAACTGAGGCACAGAGGGCAGGAACTGCCTGTGGCCACCAGAGCTGGAAGTGGTGGGGTAGGGCTGGCCCTCTGCCATGTGTCCCCAACACTCAGCTCCTCCATGTGCAGAGGGCGGTGTGGAGTCACGGCACTTGAGCCCAGGCCTCGGGGTCAGCCACAGAGGATGCTTGCTCACTGAGTGACCTTGGTCACATTAGCCATTCTCAGAGTCAGTTTCCTTACTTGTTTTTGTTTTGTTTTGTTTTGTTTTTGAGATGGAGTTTTGCTCTTGTTGCCCAGGCTGGAGTGCACTGGCGCGATCTCGGCTCACTGCACCCTCCGGCTCCCAGGGTCAAGCAATTTTCCTACTTCAGCCTCCCAAGTAGCTGGGATTACAGGCATGCGCCACCACGCCCGGCTAATTTTTGTATTTTTAGTAGAGACAGGGTTTCTCCATGTTGGCCAGGCTGGTCTTGAACTCCCGACTTCAGGTGATCTACCCACCTCGGCCTCCCAAAGTGCTGGGATTACAGGCGTGAGCCACCATGCCCGGCCAGTTTCCTTACTTGTAAAGACTGGTGGATAGAGAGCTCCCTCCTAAGGTTGGATGAGAATTAACTTAGATAATGCATAGAGTGCTTGGGGCTGTGCCTGTTCCATAGTAAACATTCAGTAAGTAGGAATTACTGTCATTATTGTTACTACTGTGATTAATACTAGCCTGTCCTTCAGGGAGCTCCTTGTTTTGAGCAGGGAGCAGGGCCAGAGAAGATAGAAAAAGTACTTGGAGAATCCAACACATACCAGGGCCAAGTGCTTGGAAAATGAAACAAGTAGATATGCAAGAAATCTGAGGTGAAGATGTTCCCGCGTCACTCCCCCAGTGAGGGGACAGTCAGAGGGGAAGGGAGCAATCAGAGAAGCTTCTTGGAGGAGGCTGTTTTTAAGTGGGATTCTGAGCCCTGAGGGACGTTCACAAGTTGGTGTTTCCTCTTAGAAGAGTTCATTGATCTCCCCAGACAAGGACGAGTGTGCCAAAGACAATGGCGGGTGTCAGCACGAGTGCGTCAACACCTTCGGGAGCTACCTGTGCAGGTGCAGAAACGGCTACCGGCTCCACGAGAACGGGCATGACTGCAAAGAGGGTGAGGCTGGACCTCCGGTTGTTGGGGGGTGGGCTGACCTTCGCCACACCCCAAACCCCTGTGAGCATGTGCATGAATGAGGGGCTGGGGTGAGGAGCTCTTCCACTTTCGGAGCTGAGGCCCAGCCACTGCTGTCCTTGTGGGAGAGAAGTTTTCCCCAGGGCATCTCACTCCTTCAGGGAGCACCTGGGGGCCTCAGGTGCTGTAGGCTGAGTTATTTTTACAAATGATTAAGCCTGCATGCTCTGGAATCTGAATACCTAGGTCTAAATCCTGGCTCTGCCGTTCCCTAGCTGTGTGACCTTGGGCAAGCTATTTAATCTATCTGAGCCTCAGTTTTTTCTTTGGTTAAAAGGGTCTAAACATAACCTCCTTCTTAAAGCTTTTGTGAGGATTAAAACAAAGTATTTCAGACTCTCTGACACATATTATGCCCTCAAACATCAATAAAGATAAGCCATTTATGTCTTTGTCATATATTAATTACCATATGCAGGTCCCATAGGAAAATAGGATTTGAAAAGCTTTGCTCTGTTCTCCATTCACTGTAGGAAATTCTTCAGGACCAGGTGGCTTTTACTGTCCAGTCATTCTGGAAAAAGCCTTCCTTCTGTTCTTACCCTGCCCAGTGAAGGGAGTTTGAACATTTATGACAAACACACAGGCTTCCAGGCCTTGGCCCCAGCCATGAAGCCCTGCAAAGGAAGTCAAGGATGGAGGAAGATGTGGAAGACACACAGCCCGATCTCTGGAATAAACAGTCTGGAGTTAGGAGATTTGGCTGGGTGCCGCAGAGTCTGGTCAGGATCTGCCTAGAATGTTACAGGAGGCGCTGACATGTCTTCAGGAGGAGGCGGCCACCCTCCAAGCCCAGCCCTAGGGCATGGTCACAGGTGGTGGAGGGGCTGGGTGGGAGGCTGGTGAAAGAACCGAACAGGGAAGGAACAGTCAAGCCCCTGTGAGGCGGGCCCGGGCTAGGGCCAGGCTTGCCTCCTGCAGTGTGGGAGAGGACAGGAGGGAGGTCAACTCTCCCAAGTTCCCACCCCTGAATAGTGGGTGCGTTTGTGTGGGTTGACCCCAAGGGCAGAGGGTGTCAGAACAAATATCCCAGGAGCTGAGCACATGTCTCAGGAGCCGAGCCACTCTCCCTTTGGGCGCCTGTTCTCTGTGTGGCTGCAGAGCAGATGTAGCACTGAGCAGAGACAAATCTCTTTGGACCGTCTTCAAAGCTGCCTCCTCCCCTTCCTCCCCACCGGCCCTCCTCACCTGCCTGTCCAGCTTCTTCAGCGTGGAGCCTCTGTGTTTGTGATACAGTCCGCCGTGCTTTCTAAGCAGTGGTAGCACTGGCCTTAAAGCCAGCCAGGCCCAATTTGAGTCCCAGCTCCGCCCCCTATCAGCAAAGCACTGTCCCTCTCCAAACCTATTTTCTTATTTGGGAGGTGAGAAGGACTCAAGGAGATGATGCATGGAAAATGCTGTCCACAGTGCCCAACACAGAAGAAGAGAAACTGCCAGTTATTGGCCAAGATGCCAGGCATCGAATGAGTTGTGGGATCACTCTTGGCAAATAGCACTGTAACCAGGACACACTTGGTAGACTCCAAATAAAACCACTTAGAAAAACTAAAAGAAGCTTATGGATGGATGGTGCAATGATGAAGCAGACCTCTGTTAGCCAAGATGCACTGAGCACGCCCTAAGCCTTTCCCATGCATTATCTCATTTGATCACATATCACCCCGACTAGGGTGGCACCCTTTTACAAATAAGGACACCGAAGCTTACATAAGAGCCCCAAGTCCCACAGATGGCGGAACCAAGATGGGTCAAGGTCCACCCGACCCCACTGCCAGTGCTTTTAACATATTTGCAGGGATAACTGCAATGTGGATAGGAATAGAAAGATAGCCTCGCCCCCGAGCCACAGCCAGGAAGGCAGAAAAGCCAGTGCAAGTAAACCAACACATCCCTGAGCCAGGATACACCTGATTCAGGACACCCCACCCCCACATTTGATAAAGACCTTGAGACAATTAGGAGAGAAGGGAGGAGAACCCTCTAGAATCCTTCTCGTGCTGCCCACAGTGAATGACTTCTCTCTCTGTATGTGTCCCCCCGCCACCCCCAGCTGGCTGTGCACACAAGATCAGCAGTGCAGAGGGGACCCTGGCGAGCCCCAACTGGCCTGACAAATACCCCAGCCGGAGGGAGTGTACCTGGAACATCTCTTCGACTGCAGGCCACAGGGTGAAACTCGTGAGTCATTTTTGTAGTTTATTGAGAACATGGACTTGGGTATCAGGCAGATGTGCGGTTTGAATCTCTGCTCTGCCACTTCCTAGCTCTGTAACTGGGGGGAGGTTACTCAACATTTCCAGATCTCAGTTTCATTATCTGCAAAACATGGATACTAATGAAGCTTACTTCATCAGGCTGTTGTGCAGATTAAAAGAAACAACACACAAAAGCTCTATAGATCACTCCTGGGCACAGTGGGACCAGCAGGAGGCGGCATCCACCACCCACATCTGCAGTGCTGTTTGAGATTCACTTGTTTCCAGTTTTAATTATTTTACAAGACAATATAGTCTCACGATTAAAAACAAGATAAATCAGTACAGGAGGTTGGAAATAGAAATCAAAAGACCCCAGAGCCCCCATTTCCACTCTAGAAATGACCACTCTGAACACATTCTTATGGATCCTTCCAGAAATTTTCTGTGGACAATCATGACTGTCAGTGCACAGGGAAATATATATGTTTTTGTTACTCAAATTCCTCTAATAAAATCCTATTCGTATTTTTCTACAACTTAATTTTTTTTCCATTAGTAATAGGAGACTAAGTTCTTTATGCAAATTCCCTCTTGAATTAAAATTTTTTCCCCAAGCCTTTATTTAAAGTCTTTTTCATATATATGATGTGTGGTTTGCACAGTTATTTCAAAGGGGAGTTGAATCTCCTAGGAGTCTCATTTCTCAACCCCCAGGGACTCCCGCATTTTGGAGAATAAAGAAACCCTTTGCCAGCTGGAGAATGTATTGTACTTCAGGCAGATGGACATTTTTAAAATGGGTTTTTCTGACTGTAGAGGTAAGTAGGATTGACCCTATGAACTGTGGACGAATAACTCAGGGAGAATGGAGGAGAACAGAGAGGGAGAAGTCCATGATCAATGGACTATGGCACAGGGACTTGCAGGATGTTTATTGGTGAGAGCCATGAGTGAGGAGCAGAAGAGGCGAATGGGCCCCCAGGGCGTCAAGGGCTGAAGACAGGGCCTCTGACCACAGGGTGCTCCCAGCGGACAGCTCACATGCTGGGCCGCCCGTGGGGAAACTGCTGCTCTGCTAAGAGCGGCTGTCACGGGTCAGCCTTGAATCTGGGTGAGGATCAACTGGAGAGCGCCTTAGGGAAAGGCACTGCTTCTCCAAGACCGCCATCTGCTGGGAAATGTTCGCAATGGCAACATAGAGCCCCGAGGACCGCGGGGGAGACGCTCTCTGGCGTTGGGAGCGCGCAAACGCACAACGGGAAGCGTTTGCCCGAGGCTCATACACACACTTGGTAGTTTCCAAAAGGCATTTCCTCGGGAAACGGATGGTGGATATATTGACTGAGCTCTTTTCGCTACTGTAGAATGTGAGTTGAATACTTCTCAAGGAAGCTGGTGGTGTTCGCTGCATGGGGATGGCGACAGGGCGCCCCATGGACCTCCTGGGAGCTCCCTGCCTGCTGAGCTTAAGGCTCCCTTCCACTGCATGGCCGTCCTGGTGCCACTGCTCCCCTGTCCAGTGTCTCTACCCACCACCTTTGCCCCAGCGCCCCCTATCTCACAGGCGGGAGAGCTTTGCCCACGTGCGTTAGTGTGTGGGAGTCATTCTTCTGAAAGCCTGCATTGCAGTGCTGGTCCTGTTTCCCCCTCCCAATCTCCATCTCTGTGCTGCCAGGCCAGAGATGAATTGAGCACCGCCCCCCCGCCCCGCCCCGCCCCAGCTAATGTCCTGTGTCCCTGCTCTGTCGTTTGGTCCAGGTCTTCATCTAACACCGTTCCCACTCACCTTATCCCATCTCCCTTGACGCTGGGGCTGCCATCAGTCGACCACCTACCCAGCACCTGAGGAGCCTGCATTCCGGTCTGAAAAGCAGGCTGGAATGGTGGGGCGCCCCTGGCCAGCGTTAGGGGACAGTCCTTAGGGGGAACAGGGTCAAATGAGGCAGCATAACCTGGTGATTGGTAGCAGTGGGGGTTGGAGAAGGCTAGCTGGGGTCAAGTTCAGCTTCACCTGTCTCCAGCTGCGTGAGCTTGGGCAGGTCAGCCAGCTTCTCTAAGACTCATTTTCCCCTTCTGCATGTTGGAAATAATAATAGCTCTTCCTTCCCAGCATCACCAGAAGTAAGTGAGAAAATGCCCACAAATGCTTGGCATGGAATAAAGACTCAGTGAGTGTCAGCCACCATGAGGGTGCTGCACGGAGCAGCGTGCACCTCATACAACCTCACCAGTGTCATTTGTACTGAAGGATCATGCAGTGGAGTGCACAGGTCAACAGCAGGGTCTCTGAGGCCAGAGTGCCAGATCATGGCCCAGTTCTACCAGTGTGAGACCTTGGACAACTCATCTGGCAGCTCTGAGCCTCATTTTCCTCATCTGTAAAGTGGGGATTAGACACATCACAGGGTTGTAAAGATTGAATGAGGTGATACTTGTAAAGCATTTAGAACAGTTGCCAACACAGAGAGTGGGCCCTCAGCCCTTGCTGGCTCTTGGCCCTAAGTGAGAGAGAAGGTGTGTGATGGGATGGAAGGAAGACAGATTTGGGCTGTGGAAAGCCTGGCTCTGTCGCTTAATAGCTGTCAAAATGTAAAGCATTTAAACTCTCTGAACCCCTGCTCTCTCATCTGCAGTGTGGTCACTGTAGCAATAGCTCATGTAACTACCTCATAGGGCCGCCTGCTGGACCAAAAGCAAGGCAGAGGTTGAGACCCTCTCTACAGATGTCCCCAAGCATCATCATGGCCACACACCCCCTGCACAGCCAACTGGAAGTCTCCCCACACTGCCTCACCCCTTCCTCTCCTGGAACTGGAGAGGAGGCCCCCCCCCGCCGCCGGCTGAATGTCAGGCCCTTGCCTTACTTTCTGCTCTTCTGTCCCCAGACCTTCAATGAATTTGAGATCGAGCAGCACCAGGAATGTGCCTATGATCACCTGGAAATGTACGACGGGCCTGACAGCCTGGCCCCCATCCTGGGCCGTTTCTGCGGCAGCAAGAAACCAGACCCCATGGTGGCTTCGGGCAGCAGTATGTTTCTCAGGTTTTATTCGGATGCCTCAGTGCAGAGGAAAGGCTTCCAGGCAGTGCACAGCACAGGTACCTGGGGTGGGACACTGGCTTCCGGCTGATGAGCACTTGGACAGGAGACAGAGATATGGTGAAGGCAGGACAAGGACTGCCTTTTATTCTGACCGGGGGAGGGCTAGGGGAGGAAGGTACGTGATAAAATGTCCTATTAAAATGAAGCATCAGGCTAGGCACGCTGGCTCATGCCTGTAATCCCAGCACTTTGGGAGGCTGAGGCAAGTGGATCACCTGAGGTCAGGAGTTCGAGACCAGCCTGGGCAACATGGTGAAATCCCGTCTCTACTAAAAATGCAAAATTAACTGGGCGTGGTGGTGGGTGCCTATAATTCCAGCTACTCAGGAGGTTGAGGCAGGAGAATTGCTTGAACCCTGGAGGCAGAGATTGCAGTGAGCCAAGATTGTGCCATTGCACTCCAGCCTGGGTGATAGAGTGAGACTCTGTCTCTTAAAAAATAAAAAAATAAAATGAAGCCTCAGCAGCCATAGGAAAATGGCTGTTTTCTTTCAGTGCCCTTAATTGACACAATTTGAAATGGACAACCTTTTGTTAGTGCCCCATTTTTTCCTCCCTCCTTCTTTCCTTCCTTTCTTCCTGTCTTTTTAAAAATATATTTTGGCCAGGCACGGTGGCTCACACCTATAATCCTAGAACTTTGGGAGGCTGAGTGGGGAGGATTGCTTGAGCCCAGGAGTTCAAGACCTGCCAGGGCAAGATGGTGAGACCCCCGCCCCCCACTGCAATCTCTACAAAATAAAAACTAGGAAATACAGTGAAGCGTGGTGGTCCCAGCTACCCCGGAGGCTGAAGCAGGAGAATTGCTGGAGCTCAGGAGTTCAAAGCTGCAGTGAGCTCTGATCATGCCACTGCACTCCAGCCCGGGTATTTTGCTGGTGTATGAAGTCCAGAAGTTGGGTAACTGAGTGGTGAAAGCAGACTTTTATCCCTGTAAGGACCAGTTCTGGAAAGTGAAAAATGTTTCTGTTCCCCATGATTTTTTCTTCCACTCAAAATGTAAACAGCTGTATTAGGTGCTTTGGTGGGAAATGTATGTGCTTATAACTTATATTATCTACTTCGTTAAGTAGAAGAATGTCAATAGGAAATTTGGCTCTGCTCTTTAGCCATTAAAATGTTACCACCTGGGACTAGTGCCCACGGAAGCAAATCTGACCCTTTGATCCTGATGTACAATTGTGTCCTTTGTCAGAGCCGGTGGCCACCCGAAGCCCACTCTGCTTCTGTAATGCTGAGTCTGAGCTCATGATCATGCGACCCTGTGATCCTTTTAACAGCTCCTACCCCCAGTTTTTTTTCAGTACCAGAAAATATAAATTAGGTCAAAAAAATGGCAACCAGCATCCTGAGGCAGTTCGGCCTCCCCTTGTGCAGCAGAAAACACTGCATGGTTTGTGGAACCCTGTCAAACTCCCTGAGGAGTTCTAGCTTCTAGTTCTAGCTTCCCCCAGGGAAGTTTAAAAGCCCTCTTGTCCCTGCAGATAGAGACTAGGAAGAATAGAGGTGCTTCAGGGTCCTAGCAGGAAATGGGGGCACATTCAGAGTCATTATTTGAGGAGAAGTTAATAAAGGGACAGGTTACAAAGGGGTGAGAGGGTATGGGACACTGTAGGACAGTAAAGCCACCAGAGCAAGGAACTGCAATCCCAGACCCAGAGGATGAGAGGAGGCAGCAGCTCCTGGAAGCTGGCGACAGAGAGGGCTGCATGCAGAGACCCTGTGGCTGCAGCTGTGACCTAAGTGGAAGAACAGCTGTGGCAATCAGGGGACTAAATACCCTGGCCTCTCTCTCCTCCCTCCATCTGATCTGCTGGTGCTCCCATGGCTGAACCTGCAGCAGAGGGCACGGGGGTCACCGATGCAGGCCAGGGGTCCACCTCCCGGGGCCCAGGCAGGTGGGGAGGGAGGGGGCGTCCGGCAGGATGGGGGGGGGGGTGTCCCGCCCTGCTCTGTGCTCATTTCATGACCACCCAGCTCTCAGGAATTTGAAATTTCCCCAAAACGGGTTAGACCTGTAAGACATTCTAAGCCAGAGCCAACACAGGACTCAGAATGGGCAGTCAGACAGGACTGGGCCAGGCGGGGCGTGGAGCTCCAGGGGGGCCTAGGAGTGTTAGGAGCCAGGTGGCCCAGAATCTACAACAGTGTTTGCCTGGGCCCCTTGGGGGCATGGAGCACAAAGGGGAGGGGCTGTGCAAGAATTTGCCTCCAGAATTTCTGGTGCTTGCTAATCTAGACCAATCTTGTCTATCTATTTAATTTATTTATTTACTTTTTTTTTTTTTTTTGAGATGGAGTTTTGCTCTGTGGCCCAGGCTGGAGTGCAGTGGCACAATCTCAGTTCGTTGCAAGCTCCGCCTCCCAGGTTCAAGTGATTCTCCTGCCTCAGCCTCCCGAGTAGGTGGGATTACAGGCGCCCACGACCACACCCTGCTAATGTTGTATTTTTAGTAAAGACAGGGTTTCACCATGTTGGCCAGGCAGGTCGCAAACTCCTGACCTCAAGTGATCCACCCGTCTCAGCCTTCCAAAATGCTGGGATTACAGGCGTGAGCCACCGCACCCGGCCAATATCCATTTTACTTTATGTGGGCTTAAGTGTCCAAGACACAAGGTACTGTATATAGGACCAGGGCCAACAAGAGTTACTGTCCTTGTATAATAAAAAACCCAGAAACAAAGGCTACAGAATACAAGCCCAGAACCTGAGGGGCAGCTCACCTGTGACACCTACGGGGACCTCAAAGTTGGCCTATGGTCAATGCCCTCAGTTGCAAGAACCAGTCATGTAGGGTCTGAAGTTTCCAGGGTTGAGCGCTTACCCGCGGTTCTGATGTGCTTTTATCGCCCTCTGTTGGTAGAAATGACAAATTACAGTCAGTCCGTGGAGCGAGCGTGAGCTCTTCTCAGATGCATCCAACTCTTCCAGGGAATAAAGTGGCAAATAGGTCCACCCACATCCCAGCGACCAGTGAGCGAACCATCCATTGGCTCCATGTCTCTATAACTGGAAAAAGCAAAAAGCAGCCAGCTCTTTTCAATGGCATGCTCACGTATTCTCAAGCTGGGAACAGGCGACCTTGGCTTGTAAGGGCCACTTTGCACCCCCGAGGGAGCCCTGACCTGGGAGTCAGGGGCCTCTGTGTACTCCTCCATCAGATGGGGTGACAAGACTACCTGGCCTCTCCTGCCAGGCACGCACCAGGCTCTGTAGAGAAAACTGAGCAGACGCAGGCGGGAGGCACGAGGGTGTCTTGTGCTGAGGGGACATCTCACTTCTCTCTGCTCCAGAGTGCGGGGGCAGGCTGAAGGCTGAAGTGCAGACCAAAGAGCTCTATTCCCATGCCCAGTTTGGGGACAACAACTACCCGAGCCAGGCCCACTGCGACTGGGTGATCGTGGCAGAGGACGGCTACGGCGTGGAGCTGACTTTCCAGAGCTTTGAGGTTGAGGAGGAGGCCGACTGCGGCTACGACTACATGGAAGCCTACGACGGCTACGACAGCTCAGCGCCCAGGCTCGGCCGCTTCTGTGGCTCCGGGGTAAGTCCCGGAGACGCTGGGGCCGGGGCAGAGTGTGATGAATCACAGCATGAGTTGTGGAGTGAGACACACCTGGGTTTCAGTCCTGGCCACCTCCTCCACTTAGGAGCAACGGCGAGTAGGCACGTTTTGCTGAAGTGGAGTGGGAAGCGGGAGAAATGTCAGGAGGCTGGGAGGCAGCCAAGGGACCAGTCCTTGAAGGCCCCTTACTGAGGCAGCCATGGAAGAGCACTTTTCCTTTTGGGACTTTCCCCCTATTTTTGCAAAGTCTTTCCCTCTCCCCCCACTTTTTTTTTCCCCCGAGACGGAGTCTTGCTCTGTCGCCCAGGTTGGATTTCGGCTCTCTGCAACCTTTGCCTCCTGAGTTCATGCAATTCTCCTGCCTCAGCCTCCCAAGCGGCTGGGATTACAGGCATGTGCCACCACGCCCACCTAATTTTTGTATTTTCAGTAGAGACAGGGTTTCACCATGTTGGTCAGGCTGGTCTTGCACTCCTGACCTCAAGTGATCCACCTGCCTTGGCCTCCCAAAGTGCTGGGACGACAGGTGTGAGCCACCACTCACAGCCGTTCTCCTCCATTTTTATTTGGCCCCCAGGCTTTAAAAATATTTAATTATGCTTTTATATATTTCTTATATTCACATTTCTCTCCTCAAGCAAAACCAAATGCCTATGAAAGTTACAAGTCACTCACTATACACAACAATAGTTGTACTCAAGGTCATCATCAGTGTTCTCATTGTTCACTTTTTCAGTGGGCCTGTTGTGTTTGCTGTTTCTCCAGCACCCGACATAGGGCTTGGCATATAGTTGGTGCTTGGTGGGAGTTTGTGCACTGGCCAGTACAGTGTCCCAGTCACTCCCCTGGCTGCACCACACTGGACACTCCCCATACTGGGCACCAGCCCCCTCCTTTCTGTTGCCTCCAGGCCTGGTCGCTCAAGCTTCTTTGCTATTGGCTGGACTTAAATCACATCATTTTGGAGTCACTAGTGCTCCTGTGCTGAACAGAAATTCAAATTGTCATTTATATTTTTTGAATAATTCCCTTCATCTTCTTTCACCCTCTAGAAAAGAAAGAATGACAAAGTGGCACTTAGCCAATGCACTGCCTTTGATAAAGTCTTTCCAACTGTGGGGTCTGTGGAAAGGAACCTCTTGGAGAGTCCTGAGCGGTTAACCGTGGGGGAAGCTCACTTTGGCTCCACTAGAACCTCGCAGGCAACAGCCTTGGAATGTGGCTCCCATTCACAGACCACCTGGCAAAACCTTTCTGACAAATGTGGTGGCTCCATCCCAGTTTTTGTCCTTGGAAGGGACAGAGGCCTGAACAATGGTCTTTGTTTCAGGTCTCCTGGGAGACACATCACAATGATGACCCTGGAGTTCGGTGATGCATGGTGCATCCTTTACAATCAGAAGGGCCGGAGCTTGGGTCCCGCCTACCTGGGAGAACTTGAGTCTCAGTTTCTTGAAGTGAAAAATGGGGATAGTACCTGCCTTACAAGGTTGCTGTAAAGTTTACATAAGATCTGGAAGTGCCTAGCGCAGCACCTGACCCACCTGCGTACTTAATAAATAATAGATTCTATATGAGCTATGCACCTAGCATCATCTTTGGAAGAGCAGAGCCTGCAAAGCTCTCTGGAGCAGAATTTGCAATGTTTTCTTTTGGAAAGAAGCTTGTTTGGATGCTCTTCAGAGTCTCTGGTACCAGGGACACATCCTGTGTCCTTGCATAAGATCCTCTCCCGTCCTCCTAATTTTCAACTCCAATCACAGCTAAAGTCCTTCTCCTTTCCCTTTCTCCTTTCCTCAGCCATTAGAAGAAATCTACTCCGCGGGAGATTCCCTGATGATTCGATTCCACACAGATGACACCATCAGCAAGAAAGGCTTTCATGCCCGATACACCAGCACCAAGTTCCAAGATGCCCTGCACATGAAGAAATAGTGCTGATGTTCTTGAAAGACAGAAACTGAGAATGTTTTGTTTTTGTTTTTACAACAATAGCACCTTGAAAAATCTGCCCTAAAACAGTGTGCAGTATTTTTCTCAAACAAAAACTCAGAATCCAGTCTTGGAGGTATATATTTGAATGAAAGTCATGTAAGCTTGGCCAACAAGGTGGAGAGAAAATGTTCTTTTGATTCTGTCTGCAATGTTATCACTTATGAACTGTTAAAGATTAGGACTGAAGTCACTGACCATTCAAGCTATGTTTGTTCATACCCATTCTCCTTGTCCCTTCCTCCTATGTGGCAAAAGGCCAGCCTTGGGGTTGGCCGTTCCTCTAATCTGGACTTGGTTGCAAAGGTGCTGGCCTGTCTTCTGTCTATGTTGGGCATAAGGGATGAAAGCTTGGCTGTGACTAACATATGGCTCACAGCTTTGGCTGGAATCATTTTCTTTCTCTCTGCCAGGGACACGTCAACCAAGAAACCTGAAAATACGGATGGATGTCAGGACTAAAAAAGGCATCACAGTAAGCAGTGTGCACAGAGAAAGTTTCGAGTATGAACATCATTGTCATGAAGTTAGGAGACCACGAAGCCATTTCTCAGTCATTCACACTCCTTGTCCCTTTGGTTTTCCCCACTCCCTAATTGCATTGGGGGCTAAGGCATCCATTATGAATACAGCAGAACATTTGCTGGCGAGAGTCCCGTCTGCTGAGAAGACAATATTGTGGCTCGTCCTGAAATTTTTTCATTCATTGACTTTGAGAAGACTACACCTGTGCTTGGAATTCCACGGGCTTCGAAGAACATTTCTTCTTTTAGCTTTGGAGGCACTTGCCGTAGCACACCTGGACTCCTTGACATCCAATTCAAACTGCATTTGCAAAATGTGCAAAGACATCTTATGAGGGACCAATTCAGGTCCCTTGTGGGGTGAACACTGTTGAGGACTGGTTAATTATAAGTTATGTAAGAATCATCGCCTTGTGGAACAAGTCAATCAGTGACTAGCTTCCTGTAGCCAATCAGGTTAAAGAATGCTTTGGTAACTTTGTTCTGATTAACTAATATTCAATCACCAACTTGCAATCAGAATTCACAAAACTTGGCACTTGTTCTAGAGAAGCGTAGAGGATGATGTTTACATAATTTTAGCACCTCAAGGTATAATTTAAACAGTGAGGTAGTTTTGAATGGCATTTCATTAAGGCATCTATGGGCATTATGAGCTAAAAGCTGTGGTATGTTAGCTTTAAAAGAGTATTTATGTTGGAATAATTTTTAAATAATGTTTACATAACTGTAAGTCCTGTTTGGTTGGTGTTGAACGCAGGGCGGCACACGAGTGATTTTGGTTAGAGCCAAGAGAAGAGCTCCCATGCGCCAGAATTCCTTTGGGATGAATCAGCATCGTTTTAGACAAAGTATTTGTAAAAAGGTGAAAGGTTATATTTTTTACAGATCAGAATATGGCACTAGAGGACTGTGTCTCATTAAAGTGATTGCTGGGAGCAAAAACTAGAATAATACAAGGAAAGGTCAGAGAAATGCATGGGAATATTTTTTCCTTAAAATAGAAAAAAATTAAAGTATTCTTATTAATAATATATGTCTGTATATATGTATGTATGTAAAAGATCAGCTGTCAAAGCCTTAATCAATGCAGTGTGGAAAATGCCAATCCCTGGTCCTCACTTTACTGTGGGCCCTGCGGGATTGGCTCTCCATTTCCTGCCTCTCCTTTCACCAAACTCTGTTTTCGCCTTTCTCGGCACTGGACTGAGGCTCCGCCTACACGCTCATATTGTGCATGTGGCAGACCCTGCCCCACGTGCGCTTTGATACAGCAAATGGAGCAGCTGACCTCATGGCTCCAATCCCACCTGCCTGTTAGGGTAGATTCCATTTCTCTGATTTTTGTATTTTCTGAGGTTTTATGTGGTCTCATCTTGTCTATGAGAGTTGAAACTGGAACTGGGATACCTAAGATGGCTGTTAAGGTTCTTTCTCCAAGAAAATAAAAATTCTGCAGTTTTAACCTTTAGAAGTCTAAGCAAGATTAACAAATTTCATAGAAAAGTGGGAGGGAGTCAGAAACAGAGTTGGTGCTGCTCAGCAGGACGGTGAAACAATGATACTTCTTTTTATCTCCTTAGTATGAACATTTTCAAAAACACACAGCTTCAACAATTGTCACCATATGGCCAATTTGCAACAATGGGACTCTTATGAAAAACCTTTATTTAGGCCTTCTGTGTGACGTATCCGCAGAAAAGACAAGCTCTGATTCAGCTGGGGCTAGCTGGGCCGCTCCTCTGGAAGCCCACACTTGTGGGGACTTGGGGCATGACACGGGTTCTTGCAAAGAAACTCGAGGCTGGCTTCACTAGACAGAGTCCATTCAGCAGAAGGACCCAGGCCTCTGTCTTGGTGCTTCCAATTGCTCAGTGACCTGCCTGCGAGCATCCCCAGAAGCAAACAGTAGAGGCAGAAGATACCGCTGCAGCCTGCTTTGTGCTTTAATTGGGTACCAAGCTTTGGGATGACACTGAGTTGCAAAAATAGTTTTAGTTCAGAGAATTGTCTTAGGACAACAGGCTAATGAAGGATTCGGGGTCTGGGTTTTTAGCCTGGCTCAGTTCTGGTGTAATCTGGTCTAGCAAAACCTAAGCCTGGATTGCAGGGCAGGAAAAAGTCTGGAATTAACTTTAGCCAGTGGAATTTCTTCAGAGAAAGAGAGGCTGTTCATTGATCCACTATTTCCTCTATTTTCCTCTAAGGTAAATATTTAGAGGCATTTACCTGTAAGGTGAAGTTTCCCCTCTACTTCTATTTTACAATTTCTCTCTAAAGCAAGCTTGTCCAACCCATGGCCCAGGACAGCTTTGAATGTGGCCTGACACAAATTTGTAAACTTTTTTAGAAACATTGTGAGATTCTTATTGTGACTTTTTTTCTCATCAGCTATCGTTAGTGTTAGTCTATTTTATGCATGGCCCAAGATAATTCTTCTTCCAGTGTGGCCCAGGGAAGCCAAAAGATTGGACACCCCTGCTGTAAAGTTTCATATCACTCACGAATTGCTCAGCTGATTGAAATAATTCGTAAAATCCTGCTAACTAGCAAATTCACAGTGAGTTGTCCTGTTGATTGGGTCCCTTTGATAACTTCCAGATTGATATTGTTAGCGTTCCATTTGTGAGTGAATGTTCCTTGGGCTTTAGCAGATGTTTTTAAAGTTTCTTTTGTAGACTGAACTTCTGAACATCAATCCCAAATGCCTAAAAGTTTTCTTTTTAAAAAGGAAAACTGTTTAAAGTATTATATGTAAACATATGGGTATTTTTTATTTTGTGTAATTTTACATTTCATGAAATGATGTCAGTTTCAAAGAGAAAGTGGAGAGGACCTAACATATGTCTCTACCTAGAAAGGATGGTTTCATTAAAGAATGTGGATTTATTGATGTGTCTTGGGTTTGTATTGCTAATTCAGACCAGATAGGTTCTTTCAGTGATAATTTTCTCCAATATCACAAGAGCTTGGGAGAGAGTACTAAAAGGGGGCCCTTCTCTACAGCCTTCCACTGTCTGGTGAGTACCCAACTGCCTAGCTCCAGAACAGAGTTCACTAATGGACCCAGAAAGTCACCAGCAAAGCTAAAGATGGTTTTCAAATTTATTCCCTTTCTTACACCAAAACAAGCTGAAAATCTGACAACCTGATTGTGAAGATGTCTGCTGCCAAAACCATCCAGATGTGGTAGACATCTTCCATTTGCCCCTCAGCTCCCCTCGCCACCCTCCTCTATCTGGACATGCGTCTGAGGACTGTATCTGACACCCGAGACTGAAGGTTATGGCTCCCAGTAGGTGAGCCCCCACTCCCCGTTGGGGGCCCTGGAAGTCCCTCCTCCCACTTGCCACTTCAGGCTTAGGGGTGGTAATGACACCCTGCTTGTCTAACCTTGGGGTACTGCACTTCCCCCAAGGGGAATGTTTATAGGTAGTCATTTGAATAAACCCATTTCAAATGTAGTAATGAGTGTATATTACTTGTCTCCTGCAGGGAACCTGACTGATACAGGGTCATTTCTTTTTTTTGTTTTGTGTGTGTGTGTTTTTTTTTTTTTTTTTTTTTTTTGAGCCGGAGTCTCGCTCTGTCACCCAGGTTGGAGTGCACTGGCCGGATCTCAGCTCACTGCAAGCTCCGCCTCCTGGGTTTACGCCATTCTCCTGCCTCAGCCTCCCGAGTAGCTGGGATTACAGGCGCCTGCCACCTCGCCCGGCTAGTTTTTTGTATTTTTTTAGTAGAGACGGGGTTTCACCGTGTTCGCCAGGATGGTCTCGATCTCCTGACCTCATGATCTGCCCGTCTCAGCCTCCCAAAGTGCTGGGATTACAGGCTTGAGCCACTACGCCTGGCCTACAGGGTCATTTCTAACACAAAGACAGGGACTCCATCTGATAAAGGACATCTTCTTCAGGTTGATTAGATGAAGAGGCTTTGGGGTATGTTTGGAGTTTTGTGGGTTATATTACAGAAGGGTAATTATACAGTTGTGTTTGTAGAAGCACTCAGATTGCTCTCAATGCAAAATTCTTTAACTCAGGCAGTTGTTTTGTGCTATACATAGTCTCAAGATTTTATGACTTTTCTGCCCGTTTGCAGTCACCAATTACATAGAGATAGATAGGTGATTGATAGATGATAAATAGATGATATAGGTAGATAGGTGGATAGATAGATGATAGAAAGAAAAAGAAAAAGAAAGCTAAAGAAAATCAAAGAACAAAAGAAGAAAGAGAAAGAAGAAAGATGAAAGAAAGAAAGAAAAAGAAAGAAAGAAAGAAAGAAAGAAAGAAAAAAGAAAGAAAGAAAGAAAGAAAGAAAGAAAGAAAGAAAGAAAAGAAAAGAAAGAAAGGTGATATATAGCTATAGATTTTCAGCAAGGTTTATCTTCTAGACCCAACAATGAGTCCCATTGGTGCAAGGGTATGAATGCTGGTATATCAGTCAGCATAGGCTAGCTTATGCTGCAACAACTATCCCCCAAATCTCAGGGGCTTTACATAAGATTTATTTCTTGTCCACACTACACATTCATTTCTGGTCATCTGGAAACTCTTCCATATCATCCTCAGTCAGGACCAGGCTGATGGAGCAGCAGCATCAGAACATCGCTGGGCTTTATAATACAGGGAAAGAAAGGGTGACACATGACACACTGGCTTTTAAAACTGCCTGGCAATGATATATTACTTCTACTCATTTCATTGATCACAGCAAGTCACATGAATGTCCTTAACTTCATGACAAGAACAAGGCAAACCAGCAACATTGGTGGGCAGCAGTAATGACTCTCACGTGTGACATTTGTCGACACGAAAATGACTATAATTCTTCTGTTTGTTCTAAAATTTCACTTTATCCCTACCTTATTCTTAATATTTTAGATAAAGATTTCTAAAAATTAGAACAAGACCACTGCAACAATGTTTGTATACCCACAAAATTCATATACTGAAACCCCAGCCCCCACGTGATAGTATTGAGGGGTGGGGTCTTTGGGACGTGATTAGGTTATGAGGCTCCAGAGAGATCCCTCAGCCTTCATGTGAGGACACAAAGAGAGGACAGCTGCCTAGGAACCAGAAAGCAGGCCGTCCCCAGACACTGAATCTCCTGGCACCTTGATCTTGGACTTCCCAGCCCCCAGAACTGTGAGAAATAACTTTCTGTTGTTTATAAGCCACTCAATCTGTGGTGCTCTGTTTTAGCATCCCAAACGGACTAAGACAGCCACCTGTCATTTAGAATGGTTCAGTTTTTTAAGCTGACCAGTTGTTGCAGAGAAGACCATCCATGTGATTGGACTTGTACAAATTTAAATGGTGACAAAATATAAATGATCCGAGATTCTCAGAGTTGGTGGCCCCAACCTTTCACCCACTAAGGGCATTCCATCTGTGGTTTCTAAGGAGATGATTTCCAGGCCTAACTTGCAAAGAAGGAGAACTTACTCACTTTATCCATTCCTTCTCCTTTAGGTAACAATGCCAAATTCATTTTGCAGAACCACCTCTTCTTCCATTGGAGGGACCCTCATTCGGGGGACTGTTAGCCAGGTGGTACCTCATCCTTGGCCATATGAACCAAGCCAGACCAACCAAGTCCTCTTCCTGGGACTGGAGTCCTGATCAAAAGGGCTGAGATATTTTGGAGCTCACTTTCCCTGGAAAGACACCTCCAAAAGACTGTCTGGTAGTTGCTGATCCTGAAGGCTTGGGAGCAATCTCACTCTTTTTTTTTTTTTTTTTTTTTTGAGAGGGAGTCTCACTGTGTCTCCCAGACTGGAGTGCAGTGGCACGATCTTGGCTCACTGCAAGCTCCACCTCCCGGGTTCACGCCATTCTCCTGCCTCAGCCTCCCGAGTAGCTGGGACTACAGGCGCCCACCACCACGCCCAGCTAATTTTTTGTATTTTTAGTAGAGACAGGGTTTCACCATGTTAGCCAGGATGGTCTCGATCTCTTGACCTCGTGATCCACCCGCCTCGGCCTCCCAAAGTGCTGGGATTACAGGCGTGAGCCACCACGCCAGGGCCAAATTCTTCTTTTTAAAAAATTAAGCACAATCTGGTTTTGTTGCTTGTGACCAGGCGATCATTACTGATGGACACTTAGGTAGGGCCACCATTTGCCTGAAGATGTCAACAATTCTTCTAAAGAGATAATGTGTCAGAAGGGAGAGTTATGGATCAGTGGATGGACAGCAAAAAAAGGGCCAAAAAGGACCTCACTGGCCCTCCCCATCCACAAACAGCCTTGCCAGAGAGTGCTGGGGCCATGAACTGGAGTTCTGTGGTCCAGGCTGATTCTATGCCAGTCAAGGAAAATTAAAAGCATCATTTGTACAAGCTGTGCTGATTTAAGTAGTCTAATTGCTGTAAATTGTATCATCCCCGCTTTGCAGATTAAAAGACTCAGATGGAAGAAGTTATTTCACTTGCCTAAGACCATGCAGCTTCCAGTAGGGCAGCTGTGGCTCCAAACATAGGTCTCTCCAGACCATGTTGTCTCCAGTAGGTTCAGTTTAGGCCGTCACTGTGGAGTCTTGGAAACTGGAAGCCCACGAGGCAGAGGCGGCACTGGTCTTGTTGAGGATAGCATCAGTGTCTGCCATGTTGCAGGTGGCTGATTACCACAGTCCAAGAACTGATTAGAACAGCAGCTGTCACCCCTGACTGCTCATTAGCGTCCCCTGAGGATGCCCCTGCCTCACTCCGATCAATTAAGTCAGAGTCTCTGAGGGCAGGTTCTAGGCATCAAGAGTTTTTATAACCAGCCCCCCTACTGCCTCCTAGGTGATTCAGGTATGCAACCAGGATGGAAAAACCCCCTGATTAAAGGCAATCTGGTCTCCACTGTGCCACTAAACTGCTCTTGTCAAGGCCACCAGCAACCCCCATACTGGGAATCAGAAGGCTCTTCTGACCTCTTCGGAGGCTACCTCTCAGCAGCAGTTGATACAATTAACCAACATCCATTCCCCTTCTTGAATCAAATTTCTTTCCTGTGACCCCCAAACTTCTCTGATTTTCCTGCCTCACTGAACTCTCCTTGCTGGCGACACCCCCTCTTCCAGGCTGCTAAATATCTGTCAACCCCTGGCAGCTGTCCTGGTCCTCTGCCCTGTCTACCTGCTCATGCACACCTGTGGCTTTAAAACCATCCACAGACTGGCCACTTCCAAACGGACGTCTTCAGCCCCAGACCCCCTTTATCCAATTGCCTGCTTGGCACCTCCACTTGGACAGCCCCTAGGCTACTCAGGTATAAGGGTAATCTGTTTCTCCAGTATTACCTGCCTAAGCCAATAGTGTCTCCATTTTTGTTAGTCAAGCCCCAAACCCAGGAATTGGCTTTATTCTTCTCTTTCCCTCACCTCTCCCTTCCCCTGCCCCATATTTTTTTCATCATCAAATGCCAGTGGCTCCACCTCCGCAGTAAGTCACACACTCATTCACTGCTCTCTTCCTACAGCAGCCACCTTCATTGCTCACCTGAACTCCACTAGCCAGCCACCTGCTTCCACTCTCTTCCCCTGTAATCTTCACTCCACAGAGAAGCCCTAGCAATCTCGGTCACCAGCAGTTATATCATGCATCTCTCCCACTGAAAAACCCTTGGGAAAGGCCCTAAGGATGAAAATCTTACCATGCCCTCCCATGCTGCATCAGAAGGGCTAAAACTCACTCCTTCGGGTTCTGCGAGTGCACCAAGCTTGCAGGGCTTAGCATTTGCTGTGGTTTCTGCCTGGGACTGTCCTCCCTCAACCCTTCACATGTCTGCCCTCTTCTCATCTTTCATGCACAGCTTCAGTGCCATCTCCCAGAGTCATCTAAAGCAATGGCCTCCTCTCTCACTTGAGTCGCTCTCTCCTTACACTCCTGTCTGCTCCTTTCACAGCGGTTTTCATTTCAATGGTCAAATTATTGGTTTAATTCTGTGGTTTTATTGGCAACTCATTCACCATTTTAAAGAGGCAAATCCCTAACAGGGAAATTGTAAGTTAAAAGCAGCCCAAGTCCATGGCTTCCTCCAGGTCTAGAGAGCTTCTCACCCAAAATGCAAAAACAGAGAGGGAGTGAGGCCAAACTCACATCAGGCAGCTCATTGTCCAGTGAGTGCAGCACCCTGAGGCGGCTGGAGCCCCCAGCAGTGCTACTCCTGCAACAGAATGGGCCCCCACCCCTCCTCCAGACATCCTGAACGTCCATGCTGTTGTCCATGTAACACATTGACTCCATCATGAGCAGTAACATGGTTAATGTGGGCTCCTGTTAGCTGGGGATGGAGTGGCCAGCCTCAGCCTTGTGTAACCCATTGTTTCCAAAGCGCTGCAGGCTGCAGAAGGCCCCAAGCTCTCAGGCCAGCTGTGGCTTCTTTGCTGAGATGGAGGTATAGCCAAGAAAGCAGCCTGAAAAGTAAGAAGGACAAAACATCAAGGCAAAGAGGGTGGGTGAACCAGGCCATACACAGTGGCCATGGAGCAGCAGCTCATCTTTCCCGAGGGATGGACTGAGGGCTTGGCTACTCCCCTGACCATAAATGGCTTGACTAGGGTTCTCTTGGAGCCACCTCTCAGCCTGCCTCTGCAGCTTTGTGAGTTAACTGTTCCTACAAATGAAAGACACAAGCCAATAACGCCAGTGAGAAAGGAGCTTGCCAAAGGCAGTGTACGAAGAAGGTTCTTGGGAGACTGTCAGAAATGGTGAGTGAGAGCTGGCATCTCTTCTCAATCAAACTTTCATTGCTTACTATAAAAAACAATTTCCAGGCTTCTAAAGCTCACATCTCCTAATTCAATTAAATGTACAATGAAGCAAACGGACTTGATTTTAAATTATTTTCGTATATGCAAAATACTAATACTTTTTTAAACTTCTCACTGAATATTTGCTGATCTTGTCTGTCTTTTATTTTGATATTAAGGTTTGTTTTTAAACCCCCACCCCCACATACAAGAGTGCAGAGTAGATGTTTCATTTATGTTCACTTTCTAGTTGAAGCAATGGATCTGATCAGCGATTTTATCTGTCTTACCTGTTTAATCTGGCTTTTTGTTCCATTATCAGCGACATGGATGGTCATCATTGATCAGAAATTTTCCATCTTTCTTGTTTACTTGTGATACATGTTTGGTTGTGACTCAATCAAATGAAGTTTGCTAAGTTAGAAGAGAAAACAGAAGAGGGTTCTGTGATTTACTAAAGAATTATGGAAACAACGTAGGTGTCCATCAGTGGATGAATGGGTAAAGGGACTGTGGTTTATATGTATACATACAACTGAATATTAGCTTCAGAACAGGAGGAGCCCCTGCCATTTGCCATGTTTGTCCTATTTGGACCTGGAGGACATTATGCTAAGTGAAATCAGCCAGACACAAAAAGAAAAATATTGCATGATCTCACTTTCTTTCTTGTGGAATCTTTTTTTTTTTTCTCACAAAAAGGATTATTAAAAGGAGTAGAACTCAGTCTTTGGAGTTAAGAAGATCTGTAATCTAACCTGATCTCTACCACTTATAAGCTGGTGAGCAAAAACCTATCTTGGTCTCAGTTTCCACAGGTATAATATAGGAATAATAGTGCTCCCTTCATGGGGAGGTTGTGAGTACGGGGTCTTATACCCGGCATACCTTCAACAGCAGTAAGTTTTTATCCTGTCTCTTCCTCCTTTCTCTCACAAACTGCAAACTTATAATGAAGGATGTTCAGCCACTGAGATCCCAAAGCGCCTTCAAAATCATTGTGTGGATATTGCATAGTGCTCAGAATAGCAGTAAGCAATAATTGTATTATATCAAATTTTAGTACTTTGATTATTGCTAACTCATGCTTGCAATTCCATTCCACAAGAACTTTCCTATCCTTAGCTCTGTGCTGGCCAGGCCATAAAGAATATGCTACCACATGATCCCTAAGCCACAGAGAGCATTTTACAGTTTGGGAGAAAGGAACTGCCACAGATGATATTATGGTATTCCCTTGGGTCTTATCTTGTGAAGTGGGCAAGGCAAGTTAATAGCATCCCATTTTGAGAATGGGAAAACTGAGCCTTGGAGAATAGATTTTTTGTGAGAAAATGGAGACCAGAGAGTTTGAGTGACTTATTCAAGACTACACAGCTCCTAAGTGGCTAAGTCTGGACTCGAATCTAGATCAGGTGGCTCCAAGCCCAGGGTTGCATCACCCTACTCAACTGTGTCTCTGAAGGGCACTGCATCAGATTCTTCTCCACCCCAATTTGTGCGATGTTTTTCTCTCCATGAGAGCACTGTACTGTGTTTCTACAAAATATGAGTGTCTTTCTAAAATTGGCCCAAATCTCCGTCATCCAAATGTTGATAAACAACGCATGCATGGCCCACTTGTTGCTGCACGCCCTCTTCTGCTGTCCTCCCCAAGGAAGCTTTGTCTTAGGGCTGCTGACATCAGTCCTCAGTGCCCACTGATGAGATAAGGCTCTGGGCAGCTGCATTCAGTGCAGCGACCATCCAGTGTCCTTGCAGCACCTGTTGGTTTAGTGCTAGTGTGAAGAGAGGTGGTTAGGTCCCTCAAGCAAGAGGCCCCTGACCTAAGAGGCCCAGACGTCCCTGTGTTCCAACATCATCCCAGAAGCAGAGGTGCACAGTGCTGTCGGCCTGGGTGCTCTGATTCATCCACAGAGACTATTGGAGTTGCTTGGAAGCCCTACAGAGTGGTAGAAAGAGGTTGTCACCAGGACTCTCAGGTTCTGGTGACGGCTAAGTAGTTGTTTGGACTTGGGAAAACTGTTCAAATTCTTGAGGCCTGGTTTATTTTCTATAAAATGTGGGTGTCCTATTGCCAAGAGGCAGAGAAGTGAGCAGAGTCACCACTGAAGCGTGCTAGCTGAGCAGGGCCATCTTGATTGAAGGACATAATATATAGGGCAAAAGCTAGGGGGACTTACACATTCTATGTGCTTAAAACACTTCTGGTTCACAAAAGATTTTCTCGTTCATTAACCCATCTGAATTCCAACCCATCAGTAAGTCAGCTGAAATAGGTGTTTTGTCAGTTTGCCTGTGTTGGGGTGAGCTCCTCTGTTACTGTCTTTCAGGTTGGGGTTGAGTCACATAGACCAGAGCCCATTGACTGGTTTTGAGACATAGGCTCTAACTGTTCTCATTTGTCCATGAGGTGATTTTTGATGAGTCCCTGGGTTTCAGTTTCCTCTGCTGGAAAATGAGGATTTTGAGAGAGATGATCTTTCAGGTAATTCAGGTGTGAAACACGATTCTTTTGGATTCTTTAATGTTTCACAACATTCCTCTTGTTGGATAACATTTAATTTTAAAACTTAGTAAATGCATTGTTTCTAGAATGACAGAATCTGGTCTTGGGATGCTGGAAAGATGGGGAGCTGTGGTATAGGCCAAGCCCAGGGAAATCTCTGGGGGTCAGGGAGGCCAAGGCTGAAGGAGGGCCCAGCCAGGAGGCATTCATCCAGGGCAGCTGGACCCAAAGGGCTGAGAGTGCAGAAAGTGGGAACAAGACCACTTCCACCCAGGGAAAGAGGGGAAAATAGTTTCACCGGCTGAGTCAGAACAGATCCACCCATCATTCCAACCTAGGTACGGAAGGGACTTGGTAAGGAGCAGCCTGGAAAGGCTGGAGTAACAGGGGCTGGGGACAGGGAGAAGAAAGGAGCCACCTGAGCCCCTGGGTAGGCTATTTGGTGCTCCATTGAGCCCACGATCTTTAAATTTGGACTCCATATTTGCGGGAGAGATGAGACCAGCTACTAAGTGAGGGGAGGAAAGAGAAGGGTTTGCTGCTCCCCTGTCCTCCTGGCCACTTCAGCTCCAGCAGCCTAGAACCTCTGCCTCAGATGCAGCAAAAACAGAAGCCTTGCCTTCCCCAGGTAAGGATCAGGTGTTCTTGTCAGACCATGCCCTTTGAGGGTCTTACCTTCTACTCCAAGGAGAAAACACAAAGTACTTTAAATTCACCAGTTTTCTCTCTCAAAGGAGTTCTAGGGGAATAAACATAATTTTAGCATTTTGCTGAATTTCTAGTAAGTGTTTGGGGCCCTTATGAATGGGACCCCTCAGGCAATAGCCTTGCAGGCTGCCTCTTCATCTGATCCTGGTTCAGGACCTGGTTGAGGGTGGTGGCAAGACTGACTTGATGCTGAGGGAGGAATTCATGACAGGCTTCTTTCCTCCCCTTCCTTCTTTTGGGGCCCAGATTGGACATGATGATGGGGGCTGGCTGAGTCTATAGGATCAATGACCTCTCGGAATCCACCAGGGTCAGTGAGTTTGAGGAAGTCAGGGGCTTGCTGACCATCCCTGAGAGCTTTAATATTTACTTCTATCTTGCAGAGTTTTTCACTGAACTTCACCTTGCCGGCGAACACAGTAAGTATAGCAGCCCCCATTCACCAGGCAACGCAGAGAAGACCAGTGCAGAATTTACAGTAGCTCTCCAGAGCTCACATAAACCTCACACATGGAGATAAGTTACACAGACTTTCTTTTTTTTCTTTCTTTCTTTCTCTTTCTTTCTTTCTTTCTTTTTTTTTTTTTTTTTTTTTTTTTGGAGACAAGGTCTTGCTCTGTCACCCTGGCTGGAGTGCAGTGGCATGATCTTGACTCACTGCAACTTCCACCTCTTGGGTTCAAGCGATTTTCTTGCCTCAACCTCCCAAGTAGCTGGGATTATGGGCGCTCAGCACCATGCCCGGCTAATTTTTGCACTTTTTTAGTAGAGATGGGGTTTTGCCATGTTGGCCAGGCTGGTCTCAAACTCCTGACCTCAGGTGATCTGCCCACCTCAGCCTCCCAAAGTGCTGGGATGATAGGTGTGAGCCACCGTGCCCAGCCATTTACATAGACTTTCAAAACGCACTCAGGAATAGTTGAGAGATGCTGAGATAATTTATTTCCATTATAAAATTTATAAATACACATTTTGAAAATGAAAATAGGAAAACAACAACAGCAATAAAACATCTAAACTCTCATCAGCAGAAAACTGGTATAACCCCTTCCTGTCCTGCTTGACGTTACATAAATTTTGACTTTTGTTGCTTTGTACTATTGTTTCCTTACTCTGTATATAATTTTATATCTAAATGTCCTCCACTAGTCATTATAACCATAACTGTTATATGGTTGATCACATAATCATGTGATCATATTATGATCGCATAATATTTTTTCAAGTTAATTATTTCTTTAGTTGATTAACTATCATTAGGAATAACTTTGTGATACATGGCATTATAGAGAATCCTCATCTGCATTTAAGATAATTTCCTTGTATGTATTCTAAAATGAGAGTGATTGGGTCAACAAGAATGAACATTTTATGGCTCTTGATTATGGCATTTAGTTGCAATTCAAAATTGAGGTTTTCAACTGTCAGTGGTAGAGTTTTGGTCCACAGCTGATCCTCCATCTTCTGTTTGCACATTGCATGTAGATAACACTAACAGCCAAGGTTGTTATCTGATCAGCAGTGCTGCTATGGTTGAGCAAGGCATTTTTCTGGCCCAGTTTTTTAGTGGGCTTGGCTGTGCCACATTTTTCTGATAAGTTGTATGATTATTCAAAGAGAATAAACTGATTCTTACTCGTAAGAGGACTCCTAAGCCAGTGCTCATTTTACTGAAACATGGGGGCACAGTTCTAGAGAGTAGCATCAGGTTAGAACCTGGTGACTTATTGCTGGACCTGTGGTGCCCACCACTGTCTGCCCAGACCTCTGTGAACTGAATACACTGGCACCTGCTCCAGCCTTTGGTAGGGGGCACTTCTGAACTTCCCCAACTTGCTCTGCTTCCCTGCTTCAGCTTCTGCCTGTTGGCTTCAGGCAAATTCCCTAATTCTTCCTCCTTTTCCTGTTAAAACCTTTCCCTTCCATCACTGCTGGAACTTTCCCCTGGCTGTCGGAACCCAGCAGGTCCATAGACACTCCAGATTCTGTGTTATCTTGGCCTGTCACATCAAGAGAATGCAGAGAAGCAAGAAGCCATTTCTTGGGGAGTGGGGGTGAGTAGGATGGAAGAGGGCCCTTATGTGGCCAGTCATCACCCTTTGGAGTACTTTCGTGGTTAACAGCTCATTTCTCTGAGAACTGTCTCTTCACCCCTTTGATCCCGTGTAGAGCAACCAACCATCTTGCTTTGCCTGTTGTTGTCTGTTTTTAGCACCGAAAGTCCTGGGCAGCGCTCTGGACAATGGGGATGGTAGGTCATCCTGCCTGGAAGTCACATTTCTCCTGCATAACCCTTCCACTTCAGTGCAGCTGGGTAGCCTGGGAATGCCAGTGCCCTGGGAAGTGGGACAGAGGTGGACACCTGGATCTCTGTGGGGAGTTTGGAACAGGGCTCCCTGCTGGCCAGTCCCTGCTGAGGACTGAAATGTCAAGTTCAGTCAGTTTGTCAGTTCAGTCTATACTGAACTGTCAAGTATGAAAAATGGGGCTAAGACACTGCGTTAGGCCATAGAGGCCATGTAGCACAGTGGTTAAGAGCATGGATCCCAGAGCCAGACTGCTTGAGGAGGGGTGTCACCTAGGGCTGTGTGACCTTACACAAGTTGCTTCACTTCTCTGTGCCTCGCTCCTCTCATCTGTACAATGAGATTGTCATAGTCCCATTAGTGTTCACTGGCAGTTGTATAGAATAAATAAGTCAATATGGGAAAAATTCTTGAACAGCCTGGCACATCCTAAGTGCTCCATGGCATTAGCTGGTACAATTAGCAGAAGTTTATGAGGGCAGAAAAATCCATCTGAAGAGAAAGAGAGAAGCAACATCAGAGAACAGTATAGGCAGAAGGCCATGCTGCTCCGGAGTGAAGGAGAAAGGAGGGTGCCTTCAGTTCACACAAGTTCCCCGTTCCCAGCTCCAGTCCCTGGAGAAACCAGCTTCCCACCTGTCCTTGGGCTCCATGGGACACTACTATATTCTTAGAGTTAACACTTTCCTTTTTTTTTTTCTTTTTGGTCAAAGCCACCCTAAATATATTTCTGTACTCTGAAGACAGGAACTCTTACCTGAAACAATGGCTGATTCTTCCTACTACCCCTAGAAACAGAACACCTCAGGGAAATGCAGGATTAAAGTAATGTGGGGATGGGGGAGATTGTGATTAGGTCAAAGTACAACCATCTAAGTACCATGTGTCAGTGCCTGATCATCAAAACCTTCTTTTGATGGGAGCTCTCTGGGAAAGAGGTCTGGGCTTGGAAGTCAAACACCCAAGTTTAGATTAGAGTTATGATTATCTGTGAAACCTTGGACAAATCCCGTAACTTCTCTGAGATCTATTACTTTTTTTTGTAAAATGGAGTTAATAATTTTCAAAAGTCCAAGCCCCAGGACTCCAATATACTCGATGAGATTGCTGAGAGTATTAAATAAATAACAGATCTGGACAGAGCTTTGCAAAGTGTAAAGGGATAACAAGAGTTCATACTTCTGCTCCTCATTTGATCCTCCTAATAACCCTAGAGGCAGCTACTACTATCCCTGTAGATATTGTATAGATGGAGACAGGCAGCCCCTTATCTTGTGAATGGAGAAATGACTGTTCTATGGCAGGCAGTGTGAGCCCAGGACCTGTGCTCTTAATCCCATAGCATACCACTTAGTGTGGTTTACATAGTTTCTCATGCAGAACTTTGTTCCTTTAGATTTCTTAATCAAGGTAAACTCTCGCCTGAAATATCTTATAGATGAGTGAAATCCAATAACCTTGCTTAAGAGGTGAACCAGAAGCATGTAATGCATTCGTTTCATGTGGAATTATCCCCAGGAGCATGGATATTTGACAACTTCTGCCATTTGCTTCATCACATACTTACTTGAAAACAAGCAAGGCTTCCTTAAAGAGCCTTGCTTCCACCAGTATTTATATGTGTTTCCCTTCTAGCAATGGGGACAAGTAGGCCCAAAGTGTGCCAGGTGTGCTGACTGGGACACAAGGAAGCCTTTTTGAGTTGTAAAATGTGTCACGGCACATCCGCAGGGTGAATAATGAAGGCATTGCCTGAATTTCCTAATTCTTTTCTCCTGGTAGCCAAATTTTATTCCAGTTCTTACCTGGGAAGCAATCAAGTTAGGTTCTGTTTGGTAGTTGTTAACAGAAAGTTTAGCAAAGGGATAAACTTTAGGCTTTACGGCCTAACTTTTGGCAGATTGTCTTATATAATGTGTATTCTATAGACTTTTTGTTATTTTACAATATATGTTCTTTTTCCATACAGACATCCTCTCCTGTTACAAGTGGGAAAGAAATGGTAACTATAACACTTAAATTTATAAAATGGGGATAATAATAATGCTCCATCCGTCTTGTGTATTTGTTTTGAGCTTTAAAGTTTGATAGGTGAACTGTCACTTAAGCACAGAATCTGGCTCAACAATTATTCTTGACCAGCTCAGCTCAAAAGTGAGGGAGAACGTGCAAAATCACAGATGGATTTCACAAAGTATTGAGCAAAAGAAGCCAGACACAAGGAGTGTATATCTTATATTTGCATCTCTATCATGCTGAAAAACAGACAAAACTACTCTATGGCAATAGATTTCAGAATAGTGGTCATGTACAAGGAGGCTGGAAGCGATTTGAGGGAGATCCTGAGATGCTGCTAATGTTCTGTTTCTTGATCTGGGTGTTGGCCTTATGGATGTATTCCTCATGTGAAAAGTCATCAGCTTATATATTTATGATTCATATACTTTTATTATTCTTCAATAAAATCAATTCCCCCCAAAAGTGAAGGTGAATCCATTATTAAATCAGTTGCACTTTTATAGGGATTCTGCAGATTATCTTCAATATTTCCGGATAGTCTGCAAATCTGAAAACTTATGCGACTAAAAGCATGACTATTTCCACTCCAATCAAAGCAAAATAGGAATTTGAAAATTAATTGGTTAATGCATTTAGTGCAAATAAATTTTTTTGAAAGGCTAAAGGTCACTTTTATTTATTTATTTTTTTATTATACTTTAAGTTCTAGGGTAGATGTGGACAACCTGCAGGTTTGTTACACATATAAATGTGTGCCATGTTGGTGTGCCGCACCCATTAACTCGTCCTTTACATTAAGTGCAAATAAATTTTTTAAAATTCATATTAAAATATTGTGGTATGGCTGGGCACAGTGGCTCACGCCTGTAATCCCAGCACTTTGGGAGGCCAAGGCGGGCAGATCACGAGGTCAGGAGTTAGAGATCAGCCTGGCCAATATAGTGAAACCTCATCTCTACTAAAAATACAAAAATTAGCTGGGTGTGGTGGCACGTGCCTGTAGTCCCAGCTACTTGGGAGACTGAAGAAGAAGAATCATTTGAATCCAGGAGGTGGAGGATGCAGTGAGCCGAGACTGTGCCGTTGCACTCCAGCCTGGGCGACAGAGCGAGACTCAATCTCAAAAAAAAAACAAAAAAAAAAAGTGTGGTATATAATAAAAGCGTTTATTTTTAGCCAAACAGGTGAAAATGGCATCTAATTGTTGCTCTGAATTGTATCTCAGCTTTTCCTATATTGAGGAGACATTTGTATTTCTGTTCTAAAGAATACCTGTTCGTATCCTTTGCCCATTTTTCTGCTTGATCATTACCCTTTCCAATAGATTTAAACTGTTTAAATTAAGTCCTATAAAAGTAAGTCATTTCTCATGTGTGTTACAAACATTTTTGCACAGTATTTCATTACCCTTTTGATTTTGTAGATGATGTTTGTGATCCATGCAGATTTTTTGTTTTATTTTTATTCTATTGAATTTTTCCTTTATTCTTGAAGACTCTGGGCTTCCCCTGACCCTGTGCTTTTCATTCTGTGCCAGAACTGCGGGCCCTCTCTTGGATTAGCGGCGAGCATCCCATCCCTGGTGGCCACAGCCCTGCTGGTGGCTTTACTATTTACTTTGATTCACCGAAGAAGAAGCAGCATTGAGGCCATGGAGGTGATTACCAGCTTCTTTGGGTCCAGATGTGTAGGCAGGCAGTATTTCAGTGAACTGGCTTTTGGACTAAGGGTGTCAGAATTCAGGGCCCATGTCTATTTCCTGAGCACAGGATGCTGGAAGTTTCTGGGCCATAATTTCCACTGCAGACACGACATTAGGCACCAAACAGAGCTGATTTGTCATAAGACCTTCAGGTCAGTTGAGGAATTCCTGGCAAGGATAGTATTTGGGGTAACAAAAAGTAGCAGTGGAGAGGGATGTCTGTTGCCATGGCAAACACATGTCTGTACAGTGGGTGTGCTTTCTAAAGTTGAGAAACAAAAGCACACAAGCTTCACAAAGAGAGGATGGAGATAATGTTAGGAAAGATAGGAGACAAAGAGGGGCTGAGGTGTCCATGGTAGGAATGTATCCAGAAGTACGTGGCTCTATCTATCTTTGCCTTTTTCACGCATCTGAACATGTATAATTCACAAGGGAATCTATATCCTCCCCATCCAATCCATGCCCCCAATGCCAGACTGTTCTGGGGACTGTGTTTAGAATTCAAAGGCCACCTAGACCCATATCCAACAAGGTTCCATGGTTGTGACAGAACTGCGTCACGTGGACTCTGGGTTCTAACTCCATTCTCTATTTATTCGCATTCACAGTTGTTATCATATGGGTAAGCATTAATTAAGAGATGGAAAATTCAGGTTCTAAACCAGACTCTGCCCCTTTATGATTTATATGATCCTGGACAACTTGGTTAGTTCAACTCCAAAACAGGAGTCATAGAAACTATTCTCCCTATTTTAAGAGGTAGGGAAAGTTCTAAGGATGAAATGAGATAATGGATGATGAACATCTTTACATGTGAAGATGAGTGGACAAGCTGTAAATCTGAAACACATTAAGAAGTGTTGTGGTTAGTGGTGGTATTGTTTAAGTAATAGTTTCTCAACCTCTAGTGCACTTTAAAATTATTTAGGAAGCTCAAAATTTCCAATCACCAAAGCCAATTAAATCAGAATTTCTGGATGACAAAACTGTGGCACTGATCTTGAAAAAACAAAAACAACTTTTTAATTATAATTTCAAACTTATACTAAAATAGAGAGGAGAGTATAATGAAGCCAGTTATTAACTCATGGCCAATATTGCTTCATCTCTACTCTCACCCGGGATTATTTTGGATAACTCACAATGATATTTCTTGGCTTGGGTATGGGTTTGGTTTGGTTTGAGGTGGGGATGTTATTAGATGTCTCTGTGTTTGTTTTGTTTGTTCTAATGCACACTCAGATTTAAAAACCACTGATTTTAATCATAGTTATGGTCAAATGCTATGCCCCTTCACTTCTTTTTCTTTCTTTCTTTTATTATTATTATTTTTTCCAATTTAGGAAAGTGACAGACCATGTGAAATTTCAGAAATTGATGACAATCCCAAGATATCTGAGGTAAGAACTCTTGGTTATACTCTCTATATACCATTCACACAGTAAACAAGCTAAGTGTTTTAAAGCCTTTCACGCACAAAAGAAGCACAGTATGAGCACATGTGGAAAGGAGATGACCAGGAGGAAGTTCAAGCACAAAGGAGATTCTCAGTGCATTTTTATTGGCTGAACAGAAATTCAAGCTTCCTTTAATGTTAGAAAATCAATTTAATATAATTTATTTTACTGACAAACTAAAATGGAAAACTCACATGACGATCTCAAAAAAATGTAACAGTGATATGAACTCTCAGCAAACTAAAAATAGAATGGGAACTTCCTTCACTTGAAAGAAGATGTCTTTTTAAAAAAAATACAGCTAACGTCATACCTAACAGTAAAATGTAGAAAACATTCTCTTTAGATCTTAAAACAAGGATGTTCACTAACACCACTTCTATTCAATATTATACTTTAGATCCTAGTCAATGAAGTAGGATTTTAAAAAATTAGACAGTATAAGCCTGGTGCAGTGGCTCATGCCTGTAATCCCAGCACTTTGGGAGACTGAAGCTGGTGGATCACCTGAGGTCAGGAGTTTGAGACCAGCCTGGCCAATATGGTGAAACCCCGTGTCTACTAAAAATACAAAAAATTAGCTGGGTGTGGTGGCAGGCGACTGTAATCCCAGCTACTCGGGAGGCTGAGGGAAGAGAATTGCTTGAATCCAGGAGGTGGAGGTTGCAGTGAGCTGAGATCGCACCATTGCACTCTAGCCTGGTGACAAGAGTGAGACTCCATCTCAAAAACAAAAAATTAGAAAATATAACACTGAAAAGGAAGAAACAAAATTGTGATTATTTGCAGATGATATGATTGTTGACATATAAAAGCTAAATCTGGCTGCATGCAGTGGCTCACGCCTGTAATCTCAGCACTTTGGGAGGCCAAGGCGGGTGGATCACCGAGGTCAGGAGTTCTAGACCAGCCTGGCCAACATGGTGACACTCCATCTCTACTAAAAACACAAAAATTAGCCAGGTGTGGTGGCAAGTGCCTGCAATCCTAGCTACTCAGAGGGGCTGAGGCAGGAGAATCGCTTGAACCTGGGAGGCGGAGGTTGCAGTGAGCCGAGATCGCACCATTGTACTCCAGCCTGGGGGACAAGAGTGAGACTTCGTCTCAAAAAAAAAAAAAAAAAAAAAAAAAGAAAGAAAGAAAAGAAAAGCTAAATCTACGGAAAAATTACTTGAATTAACGAGAAATTTTAACAAATTTACTGAATACAAAAATCAATATACAAAAGTAATTTACACTTTCAACATCAACAATAATTAGAAAAAGCGATTTTAAAAATTACCATTTTGTGATGGTAATTGGTAATAAAAATATGTAGAATGCTATGGAATAAATCTAACAAAAATATGTAATACCTTTATGGAAAATAATAAAACTTTGGTTAAAAAAACTATTAAATAATACCTAAATAATGGGGGTTATATACCATGCTCCTGGATAGAAAGTGTTAATAATATTACAATGTCAAACAATGCTAATCTATATAATAAATGTAATTTCAATACAAATCCCAATCAATTTTTTTCATGGAACTTAATGAGGTCCTTCTAAAATCTATATGAAATAAAGTAGAAAAAGAGTTAAAAAGACACAACAAACAGATAGGTAGAACAAACAGAAAATAAATAGCAAGATGGTAGATTTAAACCCAACCATATCAATGATCACATTAAATGTAAATAGTCTAGATACCCGAATTAACAGGAAGAGATATTCAGATTGGTTATAAAAACAAGGTGCAACCATATGATGCCTACAAAACTCACTTTAAATATAAATTCACAAATAGATTAAAAGTTAAAAGACAAAAAATGAGATACTTTGTTAACAATAAACAAAAGATAGTTGAGTGGCCTGAAAGCTCTCCCAAAGCAGTAAGATCAGGCAATCATGGGTCTCTCCTCATTTGTTTTCTGTCTCTCAAGGACCATTGTCCTTCCTTGCCTGTTGTCTAATGTCTTGAAAAGTATTGCTTCAAATGTTGTGTCTGATTTTGGTTATTTCAGGTGGGAGGGTAAATGTGGTTGCTGTTAGTCCATCTTGTATGGAAGAATTCTCTGCAGTCATTTTTAAAAAAACGTATATGTTTCCTTAAGAATCCTAGGAGATCACCCACACATGAGAAGAATACGATGGGAGCACAAGAAGCCCACATATATGTGAAGACTGTAGCAGGAAGCGAGGAACCTGTGCATGACCCTTACCGTCCTACTATAGAAATGGAAAGAAGGAGGGGATTGTGGTGGCTTGTGCCGAGACTGAGCCTGGAATGATGCAGCTCAGTCAAGGAGCAGACCTGGCACTGGAACAGGGTTGAAAACCCAGGGTTTTGTACTTGGAGAGGAGAGATGCCAAGCTGCTTCTTAATCAATCCAAATTTCATTTACAGATCTGGAACACTTTGGGGCTGATTTATCTCCTTAGGGGACATCCCCAATATGGTTAATTCCAACTCTCAGACCTTGTGCTTTAGTTAGTACATGTGACTCACCAGATGGGGTCCTTAGATCCTGTTCCTGCTCCCAATGGGAATTTGCTTTTCTTTGTCATTTTGGGAAAGGGGCTTGGTTTCTGAGTGTCTTGCCTTCTCATCTTTTTTTTCATATCCTTTTTCTCAAAAAAGCCATCAGCTCTGACTTCCATGGAAGTGTTGCCAAGGTCAGCCTGGTGCAAGTTGGGATATAAATGAAACTTATGCAGGATGTATGAGAGGAATCAGTTAATTGTTTCTGAATAACTCAGGGTAGAAATCACGTGAAGCCACACATTCCCTGACCACAGGGAAGCACATGGCTCAGTCATGTCATACTGCAGTGGAAAGAATATGGATTCTTAAGTCACACCTACCACTGAGCAGCTGTACGACTTTGGAGAAGTTTTTTAACATTTCTAAGCCTCAGTTTTTGCTTTTTTAAAGGAGGGGAAATATTTGCCTCATGTCATAATTGAAAAGATTAAATAAGAAATAAAGGGAAGTGTCTGCTACTTAGTTGCCAGTCAAAATGTTAGTTCTCTCTCTCTGCCCTCTTCCTCCTACCTCTTCCCATATTGCTTGCCTGATAAAATAGCTAGTCACCAGCATTTGTTCCCCATAGTCACAGGGTCACACAAGGGAACATTTAGGGCAAACTTTCTGCAAGGCCTGTGGTCCAAACTGTTATCTAAAGATGATTCTAGGTGTTGCTGGTAGTATGTGAATCTTCCAATCTAGGTGTGATCATGTCCTCATATGAATCAGGAAAAGCCAGGTTCTTACAAGTTCCAAATTCCAAATACAGAGACTGGTGGTGTTACATTTAACCTTAAAGATGTTAATGTTGATGGAAATTCATGTTTCATATTAAAACAACACTTCATCTTTACAATGAAACATTTTGCTTAATTTTTAAAGTAAGACATTATGATACCTCTGATGGCAACTCCTCAAATAACTTTAACTTTTGTGCTTTAGGGATAGTTGTTAAACTTACAGTTTCTTTTATGTTATTTTTTAAAGGCTTCAGATTAAACAAGAGCCCTTAAGCCCATGCATAGCATTGCCGCTTCAGCTTGCTGAGGACTGTCTCCAAGGAGGCCAAATGGAAAAGGAGAGGCCACTTCAAGTGGTGTTGGCTCATTGAGCCTATTGGGCAAACTATAACCAGGTTGCCTTATTCTGTGTGGATTACTCCAGGATAGGCCACCCTCCAGCATTCTCTTATCCCAGTAACTCCTCTTCCCATTTTCCAATCCCTCACTAGCCTTTTTTTTTTCTCCCTACTGTACTCTTCTTTTGCCTTCAATACAAATTTCATTTCCTCTGTGACTTTGGGCAGACTTCCTTCTAGCATGTGTCAGCCAACCCACCACCCAGCTGGCCTAGGAGACACATCATTCATTGCTCCTACTTGTGTCTGTAATCAGAGAGTATTTAAGGAGGGCAGTTCTGTGATGGACTGTGTGTGTGTGTGTGTGTGTGTGTGTGTGTGTGTGTGTGTGTGTGTGTTGAAAGTAAAGATGGCTGGGGGAAGGCAAGAGTTTCTCCAAGATATTATTAGAAATGAGGGCTGTATCTATTCTGTGGGAATGGAGAAAAGATCCAAGTCCTTGGATATCATGGGGAAAAGCTGTGTGGCAGAAAGAAAAATCAAGAGGACCCAAGTGGATGGAGACAGGACCACAGGAATGGGCCAAGGAGCAACATCCTGCCATTCAGCCAGCTTGGGACAGGCTTTCACTTTCACTCCCATGAGGAGGCTTCCAGGCAGCCTGGCTCCTCCTAGTGGGAAGGCCTGGGTCCAGGGCATCTTAAGTTCATCCACCAGCTCTGTGAGCCACACAGATATCCTAGAAAATATTCCTTTCTCACACAAGGCTTCTGATTGCTCAGAAACATGCCCCTCTTCCCTGAATAACCAAGAACATGTTCTATAAACCCAATCTCTGCCACATGTCAACACCTGCTCTTCAAAGCCCCTTTTGAAACTAGTTTTGTGCTGAGTCTTCTGGATCTAATTACCTTAAACAAGCAGAGTTAGCCATTTTTAAAGAGACGTGCCCAGTCATCCTGGTGCTTGTATTTCTCTTGCATGTCATGAAGGACCTTGGATTTACTGAGAACTCAGCCGTGGCCTTGGCTTTGATACTTACAGGTGTCAGCCCTTGGGCTGATTGTTGATCATCCAGAGCCTCAGTTCTGTACTTGTGAAGTGGAGACAGCAGTTCTCATCCCCCTAGCCCATGGAGTGGTTGTGAAGCTGGATTGAAATATGCATGTGACTAAGCCATGTAGCTATAAAGTGAGGGATGACTTGTATTTTGTATCACTTATTTTAATTCTACTTATAATCCATGGCTTAGAATCTTTATTTAAACATTGTTTCTATTAAACTAGAAAGGTTCAGCATTTCTGTCATTTACTTCTGCTATGATACCCAAGCACTTATGTTGGAATGAAGTGAAAAGTAAAATGGCCATTCTTGTGAACCTACAAAATGTTTGTGGCTTTTCTTTGTCTATATTAGAGAACACTGGCCCTGCCCTTGGAGCCAAGATTATCCCAGGGATGTTCCCGATATTGGCACTTTCTCTGCCAGGCTAGAAGATGTTCAGTCTTTCATGGAGGGCAGCCCTGTGTGGTGAGCAAAATGATGAGACCCAAAGTCAGAAGCTCTGCTTCCCTAACCCAGGGCTGCTGGTAAGTTGAGAGTCACCTTAGGCAGATTGCATGATGTGTGTGGGTCTCATTTCCTCCTGTATCATCTGGTGTTTGAATTGGTCTGTCTCTAAAGTGACATCCATCCAGTCCAAACATTCTGCTTTGATTTTCCGCAAACCCTGCAAAGCACTCCTTCTGCCTGCCTGTTCCTCACTCCCATCAGCATAGCCTTCTATACCCTCTATGATTCTTCTCAGTTTCTGACTGCTGGTGGAGAGAGAGAGTTACTTATTTATTTTGCCAAGAAATAACAATTATTAGTTTTGCTTAAGGCATTTCTCCCTGCAACATTGCGATGTTAATTGAAGACAAAAAAGTGATAACTAATTTTTGAAAGAATGCGAAGTCATATAATCTTTGCACTCCCACCATCCTGATGAGAATTATTGCTTAATGCATGAATTGATTTAACAAATGTGCACTGGCTTCCTTCCAATGTCAGACAACCTGCCAGGTCCTAAGACAATGTTGGGGGCATAACGAAAATGCTAAACATTTGTGGAAACCTTTCTCCACCCAATTGAATGTGAATCTCCATCCAAGGAAATAATATCAGGAAAGCTTTTATACAGGTGCTTTGCTTCTAAGCTCAAAGACATAAAACTAGCTCTCTCAGGCTCAAATGAGATAAGAATCTATACTCTCTTTCTTTTTCCTTTATCTGAAGTTAGAGGAGAAGGAGAAATGGGCATAACACTTCAATCCTCTGAGAATTCCAAATGACTGAAAAATCTGGTTATGTCAGGGCATACATTAAAGTGCTGTACCTCCAAGTAAAACTCTCTCCTCCATTCTCTAGAGAGGCTGCCTGAACTCCAACAAGTTAAGGGGTGAAAAATACAAAAACTGGACAGGTGAGACTGGGGAACATTTTGGAAGTTGGCTGAGTCTGTCCAATAGGCTGTAGAACTATTTCTAAAATGGATGGGGGCCTCTGAAGGACAGGCTTAGTGTACCCTGGGGCTTAAAATCTGATTTGTAATGACAGAGAATCAATGTATCATAGACTTTCATTTCCAGGCTAAAATGATTTGAGAGATTTGATTGTGAGCGAGAACAAACCATGTTGATAAAATTCTACCATAAATGTGACTGATTTTGTCATGAAGAGTCAAACAGTGATTACTGTTGACTCACCTGGCCAGGGATTACCCACTTATGAAAGCCAAGGTAAGGAGATGGGTCTTTGTTTTGAGAGCTGGGGAAAGCCTAGCCTTGTGTCCCAGCCCTTCTAGTTTCTCTGCCCCAACCACTTAGGCCTCCTCTCTGCCCTTCAGATGCCATGGTCTGTCCACAAACATAGGCTTTCTCTCTGCAACTCAGACACATGGGAACCTCCAGCTGCAAGAGCTTTGTCTCTGCTCATTTTATGCCATGGCCCTCCTGCCATGTGGGCCTTTTCTCTGACACCGTGGTCCTTGTACCACATGGCCTTTGCACACGCTGTTAGTGAGATAGAGCTGGAAGTTCATGGAGGTCAAGGTGAATAGAATTTGCAGCGTAGAGTACTGGAGACAGAGTTGCACAGAAACAGAGGAGACCCTTTGATTATTCTATTGATCAGCATATGCATGTGAGAAAACTACCCAAGGCTGGAGAAAGAACCACACAAAGGGATTAGAGGGAGCAATACTCTAAGCTCTAATGGGCCAGGTCTCTCAGTGCGAGGCCAGAAACAGTCCCTGTTCCCAAACAGCCAGAGTAGAAAACATCATAATTCACCAGGCATCAGGTAGAACACTGAGAAAAGTATTGCCTCAGTAGTGGGGAAGAATATTAACCCTGGATTAGACTATGTTAGTGCTGCCTAACAAAGCTCAAAAGCAAGATGAGGACACATTAAACTGTTTCCAAGTAAATTAACCACATCCTGGAACAAAATTTAAGAATATTAACAGGAATACAAAAATATTCAGGAAAAAATTCACAATGTTCACAATGTCTAGAATCCAATATAAAATTACCAAGCTTGCAAAGAGGGAGGAACATGTGACCCATAATGAGGAGAATACTCAGTTAATAGAAACTGACTCAATATTGACACAGATGATATCATTAGTAGACAAGGACATTGAAACAGTTACACTATATTCCAGGTATTTAATAAGCCAGAGGAAAAATTGAATATGTTAAATAGAAGCATGGAAGATAGTTTTTAAATCCTAACTCATAAATCTAAAGATGAAAACTATAATGTGTGAGATAAAATACTGGAGAGGATTAATGAAACTAGACATTGCAGAAGAAAAGATGAGTAAACATGAAGATACAGCAATAAAAATTACCCCAAATAAAACACAGATTTTAAAGACTGGGAAAAAAGTGAACAAATAGAGCATCGGTGATCCATGGCTTCTTACATATAGTTGCAATGTTTTTAACAGATGATCAATCGACTTCCTACTTTATGTGCTATATCATACTGTGCTTGCCTCCAAGAGTTCTTCTGTCAGCCATCAGAGGGCGCTCTGCTCCCAAAGTAGGAGGCACTGACGAAGGCTGAGTTCTGATAACTAGGCACCACAATAATTGAAAAAAATTCTGGCCTACAGCAAGAAAAAAAAAAAATGTCCAGAACTGATAAAAAAATTCTGGCTTACAGAAAAAAAAAAAAGAAAGAAAGAAAGAAAGAAAAACAAAGACATGGGCATTTGTGAAATATCCAACAGGCCTTTTCAAATAAGGAAAGTAGCATTTAGAATCTGTGAGGTTCTCTGATAGGGGAACTCCTCTGGCATGGACCTCCTGGGGTTATTGTGTGGTGGGGACCTCCAGAAAAGGCGACAAGGCCACCTGCACATTTCCCAAATGTCAGCCACCTCCCTCCCTTCCCTTGGGTACCCTCAGATGAAGAAGCCAAGAGAGATTGACTTCCTGAGAGAGACTAAGCCATAGGTGTAGACAGAAGCTCCAAGATGGAAAAAAGAGGGAGATATTTCTTTGGTGGTTGAGGACATTGTTTTTCTTTCAGCATGATGGCAGGGAGAATACATCCTTTACGTGGTGTTGTGCTGGGATGTTTAGGGAACCAGCTGTACGATGGCCAGGAAGAAGCAGGCACTGAGCCGAGCTGAGCCAGTCCAGAGGCAGCACCCCTCCTCCACAGGCTCTAGAAGGGACCCAAATCCCCTCTGGAATCTCTGCATCTTCTAATTAAGCCTGTTTGTCCCCTTAAGAGAAACTGTAAGCTCTTCATTCTTCTGCTTGGTTACACTTGTGTTTTAAAATAGTTTATAATATTTGAGTGAAGAAAAACAGATTCCATCATCTTGTTTCCTTCTGTTTTTATTAGAGATAGACAGTATTTCAGCTACACTGTGAACAAAGTGGGCTTTGATGAGCTTCCCTGAATCAGCCACCAATGACAACATCGTTTCTCTTGAAAAATGCATTGTGAATTCTACGCAACAGTCATAAACATGGCCTATTAGAACCTTACCCATTACCAGCGGTGCCTTCCCATGTTTCCAAAGCTATATATTTCTAGTAGCGATCTGCATTTCACTAAGACCTAAATAACCCCGAACTTTCCTATGGCATCTTTTACTAATATGAAGCATAATTTATTTAACTTGAAAACAATAGAGAAAAAAGGTTGACAACATTTTCCTAGGCATTTCTTTCCCATGGTTCAATATAATCCAATCCCAGATGCGCAAAAATTTCTTCTTCACTTTCTGCTTTGAGGAATATCCTCTGAAAACATAACAAGAAATATGTGCATTCAGATATTTTTCATAAGCGCCATGGTGTGGACACCGTGAAAATGTTACTTACAAAACTGCCTTGTCAGAATGAATTATAGCCCAAACAGGAGCCCTGCTTCTGAGTATAAATGTCATTTTAAATGACTTTCCAAAATATGATCCTAAATGAATTAAGGTAAAATCATAACAGCTTTAACATATTCAGCAAAAGCTATTTGTATATTTTTTCCTATGGGCTGTAGTTCTGAACCACAGCTATTTATTAGAACAACCTGATGGAGTTTAAAAGATAAACATTGAAGCTTGAGCCATACCCCAGTCCAACGAAATCAGAAGCTCAGCAGAGGTCTTGTAATCAATCTATTTGAACGCACTGGGTAATTCTAACATGCAGTCATAATTATGTACTGCTGGTAATTATAGGATACTTGTATGTGTTGGGTTTTCCTCTAGCTTTCCATGCTTGCCTCTAACCCCAGCAGGATCCCACCCTGTTATCTCTTTAAGACCAAGCAGCTCTTCTCCTCCGTCCCTTCTTGTACATAGCCCAGTGCTAGGCACATAGAAGGTACTTGCTTACATTGAACTATTTAGAATGTATTAATTGGTAAGTGTTCCTTCATTGTACTATGTGAATCTGCCTTCACCCACATGCTTAGTGTCCGAGGCTTTCCTGCCAGCATCCACAGCCCCCTCTTCTCTGAGCAGCACCTGGATTTTTCCATGGGAAACCGCTCCTCTTGACTCTCAGTCCAGGAGGGTTAGGTGGAGCTGCTCCCAAATCCAAGAAGAAGCACATGACCCAAGTCTGGCCAATCAGAGCCACAGTAATGGGTTCAGGGATAGGCGCATGACCCAGTCCTGGCCAATGAGCACCAGGTAGGATTCTTGGGGAAACTATTAGGAAACAGGCTCTTCTCTGTTGAAGTAACTGGAAGAGTGGGACTTATGGGAAAACCTGCCTGCGAATAAAGGCAATACTGAGGGAAGCCTGCCTGAACACCCATATTTGGCTGCCCCTGAACCCTTAGATATTGTGGTATATAACCCAAGTTCCCTTTTCCCTTTATGTCACTTTAGATTTGATTTCTGACACTTGTAACTGAGACAACTCTAACTGAGTACACCTCATTTAGACTATAAGCTCCTAGAGGGAAAGGACCATTACTTTTTTTTTTTTTTTTTTCCTGACACAGAGTCTGACTCTGTTGCCCAGGCTGGAGTGCAGTGGTGTGATCTCGGCTCACTGCAGCCTCCTGCCTCCCGTGTTCAAATGATTCTCCTGCCTCAGCCTCCCAAGTAGTTGGGATTACTGGTGCGAGCCGCCACACCTGGTTATTTTTTGTATTTTTAGTAGAGACGGGGTTTCACCATGTTGGCTGATCTTGAACCCCTGCCCTCAAGTGATCCACCCGCCTCAGCCTCCCAAAGTGCTGGGATTACAGACGTGAGCCACTGTACCTGGCTAGTACCATTACTCCTAGTTATTTTGAGTTTTCTTTCCCCTGGAGCCTATTTTGGTGTCCTTGATCACTGTAAGAAGAGTAGCCCTTAGTACTGTGGATTTAACAGTTGGATATTTAACTCTTCATAACTTCTCCAGTCATCTATCGTTTTGCTGAGGGCTGAATTGGATCATGACCACAGTAAGACTAGCACGTCAAATGAGTGACATGGCTGGTGAGTGAGACTGGCTGGCTGCTCATTTATGTCTCAGGGCAGCTCTGTTGCTCTCTTTCTTGCAGCAGACTGTTGTTAATGGCCTACGTGGCCACTCAGAATGCCACTGCTCCTGCATTTGAGGGGTACACAAGTAGTATTTGTGATTTCTGGGGATCCCTGGTTTACTTTGGAGTTACTCATTGCCAACACCAAGAATATACCAAACCCGTTAATATTCACTGCTGGACTGGTTCTGGAAGCCCAATTAGCTCATCATCTTTCAGCCAAAAGCTCTCGAAGTGCATTCTGGGCCAGGTGGAAACTGTGAGTCTGTGGAAATCTTTCCTGCTGCCCTCAACTCTCATCAACTGGAAATAGAACACGCATAACAAAGGAAACCATACTTGGATACTAAAATCAGTTCATGAAAAGAGCTTGGGGGCCAGCCTTGGGGATGAGGATCAAAGTAGCCCATTTTAGGAAGAGAACTGTACCTTGGTCTTGTCATATAAAGCATGGTTATCCAGAATCATCTTCCGTTCATGTGTGGCATAGCGCCGGAGGTCTCTCTCAAACTGCTGGACAGGAGATAGTTAAAATAAATTATTAACACATCTAGAATGTCTTCAGTATTAGGTGGCTACATCCCTCTAGTGAAATATCTAACTCCACTAAACATTCTCAAAGTGATTTTCCTTCCCCATGGCCAAGTTCTCTGGTGACAGAGGTCTGTGCTCCCATAAGCACACTAGAATGTAAGCTCTGTGAGAGCAGGAACCTGGTTTGTTCTGTCCACAACCATATTCCCTCAAATAGTGCCTCACATGTAGAAGATGTATAGCAAATGTTTTATTGAATGAATAAATGAATAGCGTGAGCATTGTAGCAGAATAATGCCTGGTCCAGAGTGAATGCTGGATAAATACTAGTTTGGTGGGTTTTAAATGATTTGGAATATTGTTATTGTAAAAGAGGATTGAGGAGTCAGGGAACCCATTCCAGCTTGGATTTTGTCCCTTCCTGGCTGTGCATCTCCTGACAAGTCATCCAGACTCCCTGAATCTTGGTTGAGTGAATGAAAGGATGGAGGAAAGACATGATTAAGGCTCCCTCTGGCTTTAACATCCTTTCACACGGAGATGCCATGAAACTGATGTTCTAAGTCATCCTGCTCCTGGATGACATCTCCCACGTCAGGAATGGGCTCTGAGACTGAAGAGAGCAACACATGAAGCCTAAGACAGAGGACAGGAACACCTTGGCAAAAGAGGGCAACGAATTGCCATGGAGACTAGTTATCCTGAGAGAAACGCAATCTAGAAATTTTGTCCTCTTCATGTGGGATTAGGGAGCAAGCCTGGGATACTGGTGCCCTCTAGTGGTAAGGAACAATTTGCTATTTTAGGAAAGCTAACCTGGGATGGGTGAGGAGATGGACTTTGCAATCAGAAGTCCTTTATTCACCCCGCTAACAAGCAAAAGAGTTTAGTGCTCTGCCAGTGCCTTGCAGAACCAACAGCAACAATTTCTGAGAACTCTGAGAAAAGAGACTAGAATGTGCTGAAAACATGTCCATATTAAAAATAAAATGGGCAAAGGTCAACCACTTCAGTCAGTGATGCTTAACTGGCATTACATTGCATAACCAAGGACTTCTTTCTGGAACTTTCCCCTTTTTTAATCAACTATGTGTTCCCAAAGATTTATGTCTATCAGACAAATTGCGTTTATGGTATATTTTTTCTTTTCTTCCCCCTTTTTTAAGAATGAAAGGAGCATTTAGTTGTCAGTCAACATTTGTGATTAGAGTAAGAAATCCCACTGCTAAGATGCTGTGCTGAGTTAATTCCAGTCCAAAGCAAAGACACCTGATATTTAACCCAAGGCTGAGAACAATTAATTTCTGTTGTGTCATTCATCTGTATAAAACCCTCTACGAACTCATTTCACTCAAAGCAACAGCCAGCTACCTGGGAAAACAGGAGAAACAGTGTGAGGTGTTTAGTTGGGAGGGTGGAACACATGCAAGTGGGACTCAAATCACAGGTGTCCTCTCCTGTGAGTGAGAGGAGATGGGAACTACTGCTTATCCAGTACTGGCCACGTGCTGGCTTGGTGCTGAGGCATCACCTAATGTCTCTGCAACCCAAGGAAGTAGCTAAGGTCATCGTCCTCATTTTCCTGATGGGAAAATTGAGTTTTACAGGATATAGGGAACTTGTCCAAGATCACCCAACAGTAAGAAACAGAGCAGGAGCTTGCAACCAGGTCTGGGATCAAATGGTACTCTTTCAAAAAATTTTTATAGCTCGATTTTATTTTTAATTAACATATAATAATTGTATGTATTTGTGGATTATATGATATTTTGATACATGTATATACATTGCAGAATGATAAAATCAGACTAATTAGCATGCCCATCACCTCAAACATCTACCATTTCTTTGTGCTAAGAACATTAAAAATCCTCTCTTTTAGGTACTTTGAAATATACATTTTTATTAACTATAGTCACCATACTGTGCAATAGAACAGAGCTTCTTCCACCTAACTGACTGTGTACTTCTTGACCCTTTTCCCTCTCCATTTTCTGCCCTCAACACCCAGCCTCTGCTAACCACCATTCTACATTCTATTCTCTACTTCTACGCATTTGACTGTTTTCGATTCTACATATACAGAAACGAGATCATACAGTATTTGTCTCTCTGTGCCTGACTTATTCCACTTAACATAATGTCCTCTAGGTTCAACCATCTTGTCTCAAATGACACAATGTCCTGTTTTCAAAAGGCTGTGTCATACTCCACTGTGCATATACCACATTTTAAAAATCCATTCATCTGTTGTGGATGCTTAGGTTGTTTTCATATAATATCTTGGCTATTGTGTATCATGCTGCAGTGAACACAGGAGTGCAGACCTCTCTTTGACACACTGAGTTCGTTTCCTTTGGATATATACCCAGAAGTAAGATTGCTGGATCATATGGTAGCCCTATTTTTAGTTTTTTGAGGAACTTCCATACTATTTTCCAAAATGTGTAATTTACAACACCACCAACAATATAAGAGGGTTCCCTTTTCTCCCCAGCCTCACCAACACTTGCTGTCTTTCATGTTTTTGGTAATAGCCAATCTGAGAGATGTGAGATAACATCTTATTGTGGTTTTAATTTGCAATTCTCTGATGATTAGAGATGTTAAGCAAGATGGCAATATCTACTTGCCATTTATATGTCTTCTTTCGAGAAATATCTATTCAAGTCCTTTGCCCATTTTACACAGGGTTATTTGTTTTCTTGTTATTGAGTCTTTTGGTTTCCTTGTATATTCTGGATAATGCCCCCTTATCTGATGTATGATGTGCAGATATTTTTTCCCAATCTGTGAGTTGCCTCTTCACTTTATTAATTGCTTCCTATTTCAACCCCCTTGCTGGTTTCTGTACTTCAGTGGTTCTCCCACTTGAGCTGCATCAGAAACACCTGGAGGCCTTTTCCAAACACAAATTTCCGGGCGGAACTCTCCAGAGATGCTGATTTGATTCCATAGGTTTGGAGTGGGGTAAAGAATTTCCATGTCTAACCTGTTCTTGGGTAAGGCTGCTGCTGCTGGTGTTGGGGACCACACACTGGGAATAACTGTTTTAAATTAAATTTAAATTGACCATGTGTGGACAGGATGCCTTGATTTAGAGGTTTCTGGGTACTGCCCCCTCCCCTGTCACCCGGCCCCTGTTGCCATCATCTCTCCCCTGGGCCCAGGTAGACTCGACCTACGTCTTTCGGAAAGCTAACATCATCCCATGGGTCCATGTAGCGCTTACCCGTGAGCCAGTCCATCCCAACAGGGCGAAGGCACGACGCTCGTAGGGGCACATGACTAAATCCACACGGATGGCCTTCCAGGTCTTTCCCTGCCAGCTGGACTGGTCACTGTCCACTCTTTGAAGAGGCAATTTGAAAATCAAAAAGCACTTTTGAAAATGATCCAAAGCATCAACCTTCCTGCTAGGCACCCTGAGCTTTTCAAATGTTGACTCCACAAGGTCATAATATAAAAGTAATCCCTGAAAAGAAACAGAATGGTGTCAGGAAAAGGCCCTGACGAAGAGGAGCCATGATTTTATACTGGATTCTTAACGAAATCTTCACAGATCTGAGCAGAACGTGACATGTGTTTGATCTTTCATTAAAGGTCTACCCGCAAACACTAGGAGAAAACACTAAGAAAGTGGTTACATTATGTTCCCTTTACAGAAAAGGAATTTAGCGATGAGAGAGGCTGAGGCAAAGCCACTTAATGGCCAAACTGCAAGAAAATCTCCGTCTCCACTTCTGAACCTCAGCTAGTGCTCTGGGCTCTTCTTAGTCCTTTAAAAACAAACCAACCATAAACAAAAAGCCATGCTGCAGGAATTTGAGACCAGCCTGGATGACATAATGAGACCTCATCTCTACATAAAATTTAAAAATTAGCCAGGTATGATGGCATGTGTCTGTAGTCCCAGCTACTCAGGAGGCTGAGGTGGAAGGATCCCTGGAGCCTGGGAGGTTGAGGTTTCAGTGAGCTATAATCACACCACTGCACACTAGCCTGGGAGACAGAGCAAAACCCTATCTCAAAAATAAATAAATAATAAAATAAAAATTCATATTGTTTCTGGGGAGGGCAGCTTTGAGTTAGTGTCTGCTACAGTTTGGATATTTGTCCCTCTAAACCTTATGTAGAAATCTGATCCCCAGTGTTGGAGGTGGAGCCTAACGGGAGGTCTTTAGGTCATAGGGGAAGATCTCTCATGAATGACTCATCCTCATGGTAATGAGTGAGTTCTCACTTTGTCAGCTCCCATGAAAGCTGGGAGTTACAAAGAACCTGGCTCCTCCCCACTCTCTCTTGCTTTCTCACTCACCCTGTGACCTCTGCATCTGCCAGTTCCTCCTTGCCTTCTGCCATGAGTGTAAGCCCTGTGAGGCCTCACCAGAAGCAGATGCTTGGTGTCATGCTTCTTATACAGCCTGCAGAACCATGGGCCAAGTAAACGTCTTTTCTTTATAAATTACCCAGCCTCAGGTATTCCTTTATAGCAATGTAAATGGACAAAGACAGTGTCCCTTTATATTATACCGATGACTAGGTTTAACCCGCCCAAAGCGTTGTGGCTGGAGGCTGAGTCTAACTTTGGGGCAGGATGACTTGCTATTTCTAGGTAGCACTTCGGAGGCTCTTTCTCATGACAGTGTTACTCCACCTGCCTTGGAGAAAGTGGGATAAAGTTAATGACACATGTCATCTAAAGTTGCCTATCCAGAAAGTGGACAAGTGATTCTAAGGTGTGACCAATCTAGTTGCCATTCTTGGTGGGAGCTCCTGATGGCACAGGGCAGATGTGGGAACGGGAGAGAGAAACATGCTGTCAATCGCTAAATCTGGCAACAAAAACAGCAAGTAACCCTCAAATAATGTCATCAAGTTACTGGGATGTGTGATTTGTTACTATGTACTCCTTAGGTTCAATGTTTAAAAGCTTTATCTTCAGAAGCATTTGGAAGGTTTGCTGAAGCGCAGTTTGCCGGGCTTTGTCCCCAGAGTGATGCAGGAGGGGGAGGGAGGCATTTCGGACAGGTTCCCAGGCAATGCTGGTGTTCCCGGGCCAGGACTACACTTTGAGCATCATTGGTAAATTGATTATTGTTAGGAGTCATGCTTTGCCTTTCTTCTACAAACCTGCACAAGACATTATTTCAATTCAAAACGATACTTTTTATTTTGTTGACTTCAATAGAGGGAATTCTTCACCCTTTAACTGCCTTGAAGAACAAACACTATTTGAAGGGGGAAGCACTAATGCTAGGGAGGCCCTCTGGAGGAGGTGGGAGATGTTGCCCTAGTTAACCTCTAATCACCAGCTCAGGAAAACACATTTCTACTTTTTTAAGGAAACTTGCTAAAATTAGTACAGAATAGCAGCCTTTTGTGTAAATTTCAATCATGTAAATTTGAAAAAGGAGATATAAAAAATATGAAGAAGTCTCACATGAAAGCCAAATTTGTAATAACACACCTTCCCTTAAAAAAAAAAAAAAGGCCACAAAGCTGGATTCCTAATAGTAAACTGTGCTTGTCCTGTTGCCACATGGTGGAGTCACTTGGTGAGTGAGAGAAAAATGGGCCATTCTTTATTGGGCTTTTGTCTTGAATTTTGCAAGGTGTTTGAGAACGCATCCTTGAACGTAATGCTCCTGTCTGTGTGTTCAGAAGGTTATCTGCAGCAGGCCACAACTGTCAAACATGCACACAATCCCTGATGCCACCTCTAGAACTCCAGCCCCGGCTATCTACGGGGCAGCCCGTCTGGGCTCAGGCTTCCCCATCAATACCCCCTGGTTGACTGAATATTTACATCAGCATGTTCTTTTATTTTTTCCTACCAGACACTGAGAAACTCCTGACTAGGAGGAGGCATTTCCCTGCCTCTCCGTCCCTCCTGTCCTCCCCAGGGTACAGAGCGGCCAGTTCTCAGGAAGAGAGCTGTGGGGCAGGAGGGAGATGCACTCAGCTTGACCTCCCACAGGAAGGATCCATCCGAATTTAGTCTCAGATGCCTTCCGAGGAGGGTCACATGGCTGAGTGTGAGGCTCTCTAGCCAGGATCCCTTCCCTGCCCTTTGCTTCCAATTCCCTCCAACTCCTTCTGGGAAGACTCGACGCCCAGTATTCAAACTCATGTCAGTTTCTCAAAGTGAATATGTTCTTTACCCTCCAATGTCTGTCAATACATTCCACCTCCCAGCAGTTCCATGAACTGGGGATGTGGCCACACGGAACAGTTAGGGTCCCGTACCCAAGGTCTCACCCACCAGGCAGGAACCAAAACCAAAGTCATTTAACCTCCCCTCTTTGGGTTGAACCACTGGTGCCATTGAGAACTCAGGCTAATGGAGTCTTTGGGGATGGCAGCCCTCCCCCCAAGATCAATATTTCCAAGATTTTTGCTTCCCTGTCTCCCACCCCTGACCAAGGGGTTTCCTGCAAAGATCACATTTAGAGTCATCTGATGGGTGACTCGACCGGATACCATTGGTTATTCACTATGCTCTGCAGGTGTTTTGAAACACTGGATGCGTATGTTGTGCATGTTGTGAGAGAATGTGCATGTGTGTACCTGCACAGACTTTATAACCTGGAAAGCGCAGCTTTTGGTCGGCATGGCAGGGCATGGGAGTGAGGTAGAGGGGGAAATTAAATATGAAGAAGTCATCTGCCGATTTCACAACCGAGGTGTTGTGGGCAGGCCTGGAGCTGCAGGGGTCTAATCAGGGCTGAGACACCAAATTGCAAACTGCCCCACAGCTTCTCCCTGCTGTCAATGTTTGTCAGTGAGTGAAGGGGAAGAGTAAGCCCCTACCCAGTCCTGAGTCCCTCACCTAGCCCAGTGCCAGGCTCTCAGGCAGAGTTCAACAAAGAATTGTGCACAAGAGATAATGATAATAGTCAGCACCATTTGTTAGGCTTTTACCATTCATCAGATACTGCACCAGGTGCTCTATCTGATTCTTTCATTTAATCTGCTCCTTTAATGAATGAGAGAAGCTTGTTGTTACCCCTGTTTTATAGACGGGGAAAGTGAAACTTGGAAAGATTAAGTAACCCATCCCAAGTCATATAGCTAGTGAACAGGGGGGCTGTGCTTTTAAAATCCCAAATCTAAAACCCACGTGCTTACATTAACATCAGCCTCTGCGCAGCGCCTGCATATAAAATGCCCATCCCTGCTTGGGGACCAGCAGTGTGACTTCCTTGAAACTAGGGAAAGACCAATGGAAAGAGGACTCTCTGCTGCTATCTCCCTACCCCATTCCAGTCTTTAATAGTGTTGGCATGGGGAGGGGAGGGTGCCTGTAGGACAAGGTCAGATAGGTTCATTTTTGCAGGGCCTCCAGGTACGGAGCCAGACAGCCCACTCTCCACCAGGCCTCAGTTAGCAGGGTCCACAAGCCATGCTCCCTTGTCTATCAGTGAGAATCTTTCGTTGGTAAGAAAGATTGTCAACAAAATCTTGAGCAGACCAGTGGGCCACTTCGCTGACTCTTCCTTGTGCTGCCATCCCCTGGCTTTGTCTATTATGTTCACTCTTAGGGCCACTGGCTGCCCTGTGTTCATTCCCCTGAGAGGGACAGAGGGGGTTGGAATGGCTTCAGAGAAGAATTTGGATCTGGTTCTAAAGTTGAGTCTTCATTTCCAGTGCCCCTGGCCCTAGGGTTGTGTTTCTAGCTTTTATTTTCACTTTATCTGAGGTCTTCCTTTTCTGGGATATCAGTAAGCTTGGTCCACACCCAAGAGAAGCAAACTACTCAGGAAAGATGAAGCTGTGAGGAGAAACACCAGCCTATCTACAGGTCCCAAGAGTAGGACCCTCTGGTCTCTCTAGGAAGTGAGGCTCTCACTAGAGTCGGACAGGAGTCAGGGCCTGCATGTGGCTCTGGCTGCAGGGTTAGTTCAGCTTACTTTGGTTTCCTCCACCAGGCAATAGGCCTGTCACAAGTCTGATCTCTGCAATACATGGGGGCTTCTGAACCATGACCTCTGCAGGGCTCAGCTTGCCCTCATTAGTTTCCTTCATTCCATCTCAGTACAAAGTCAAGATGGTAATTGACCAGCATAGAATTCAAGGCACTATCAACACCTCTTAGACTGATTTTATCCCAGTCTTTGCATTCCTGCACCCAGAAATGCAGCTTTCTGGCTCACATTTCCCAGGTCTTTAGAGTGCATGCTTTTCACTTTGTTTGGGTGCCTCTGTATGTCAAACACAAATGCATAGCCACCCTTGGCCCTGTTGGCCAAGATACAGGACATATTCATAACATGTACTCTAGGACCCAAACAGGAAAGTCTTATTGTAGGTCATATGGCTTTGTATAAGCTGCTGCAAATAATTGAGAATTGAGAATGGATTAGACAGGTCATTACACAATTATAAGGCAAGTAATGTGCAAAATTCAAGTGTTAACATAATGTATGAGTGTGCATGTATTTTTCATCTTTCTTCTCACCTTCTTTTCCCATAAGTTCATCACTTTCTGTAAAAGTTGTTGCTCTTCATCCTCTGTTGATCCTGGGCTGGTAATTAAAAAATCTACATCATGTCCCATCTTCTTACCCCTAATTTTCAAAAGCAGTATAAAATGGAAATCAATTAGATTTTAGTCTTCATTTTAAAAAAATAACCTTGTTTCTATACCCTATATTTAAGATTTGCAAGCATAGAAGGTTCTTGACATTTTTTTCAAGAAACAAAATATCCTTGGTTATACATCTTTATTCCTTACAAAATAAATTTATGACACAGAAAAAGTCATATATAGCATGTATGTGATTATGTATATCTGGGCAAAAAATAACAAAAAATTATTTATTCTACACACTCACACAAACCTACATGCACCCACACATACACACATAGAGACAAGCATGACAGCAAGCAAACCAAGAATTGTTATCACATAATACAAGGTAGCACTCTTGGAAGTATGACATGGAGTAAAGCCATTATCTTAGATTTGATCTTCTCTTACTTTCTTCCCTTGCCCAAACCTATTTTGTTAGAATGGCCAACAGCCACCAGGTAAGAGGGCTGGAGAAAGAGGTGGCGGAGGCTGTGGGAGGAAAGAAATCCCTTTCTGAAATGTAGGCCTCAATATCCAACAACCACACACATCTGTGTGAAGCATTCACTCATTCATGAATTCATTCAGTCAGTCATTTATTGACTCAACCAAGATTTCTTGAGCACCTACTTTGTGCTAGGCATCATGCAATAGTCTTGCTGAGAACTAAGCTCTACAAACTTAGTGGAGAAACCACACACAGGAACAAATCACTGTAACTCTGTGGATCAAGGGCTTTGCAGGTATTCAGGGAGCATGGAAGAGGGGGCTCTAATCCAGCATGGAGAAGGAGGGAGTCAAGGAAAGCTTTCTGTAGGAGGTGCCATCTAAATTGAGTATTAAGAAATGAGGGGAAGTCAGCCAAGTGACAATTTGAGGAATGGCAGTCAAAGCAGAAAAGTCTGAGTAAGCAAAGCAACAAGGCAAGAAACAGCTCTGAGTGTGTAGAGGATGACAAGCCATTTGGGGTTGCTGAAATGAAATGTGAGGGGCAGGAGACAAAGCTGCAGCAAGAAGCTGGCACCAGATCACAAAAGGCCTTTGTGCCATTTCAGATGCCTGTCCGAGTCAGGGAGCCACTGAAGTGTTAGGGCAGAGGAGGCAAAGCCACCCAAGTTATTTACCTCCGGAACCCTCCTGTCATGGTGACGAAAGCATCCGGAAGAAATGCCCAGACAGCCTCTTTAACCAGCGCACTGACAGCCTCTGCTTCTGCCCTGGTCACACAGCTGACAAGGTCTTCATAATACAGAAATCCTGAGAGGCCATTTGACAGGTCAATGAAGAGAGTGACGCGCGTGTGAAACAACCAGCCCTCAGTGGAAGGGGATTCTGTCCCCACAATAGAGCTAACATGACTACAGGCATCAACACCAAAATCCATTTCCATGGAGACAGAGCAACCCATGTGGTTCTCCTGGTTGTGAATTTTGCAGGGTAACATTGGTTCTTTGCTTTCTAACTGAGAGGCTTACAATTTCCTAAGAAGGAGACAATATTTCACATCCCTCTGGAATCCAAACTGTTCAGATCTGACTTCCTACCGAAGAACCAGCCTTCTTGATCAATAAGCTGTGTCCTGCTGTTTTTTAAAAGGTAACACATAAAGATCTGGAGTTGGAAGGTGATGGATCCATTAAAAAATTAAGGTCAAGAATAGGAGCAGGGTAGATGTGTGTCTGAAGCAAGGCAGGAAATATCTTAGGTGGTTTAGCTTGTTGCTTCTTTGCCTGACCAGCATGAATTAATGGAAGTTCAGAGTTGCTATGATGAAAAGCTAACAACTTGGTTCCCACAGAGCGGTGTGGAGGGAGATTTGGAGGGGAAGAGCAAAGGAGAAGGGAGGCTTATCTCCAAGGACTGGGGTGAAGTATTGGCGAGGAGATGAGCCCGGTGATTAGATCCATAGAGCCTGAGGGACATAAAATCATGCTTCCGTATCACTGCTCTCCTATCTAGGGTCTCCAAGAGGGGGCCATTCAAACTCTGTTTGACTCTAATAATGGGGAACTCTGATACCTCCAGAGGAGCCTGTTTCCTAATTGTAAACTCTGTTGCGCCAGTTCTTTCTTTTGAAAAGCCTAAGTCTACTTCTGTGTGATTTCACCTACCACTGGCCCTCTGAAATGACAAGAGTAAATCTATTGGTCCTTGTTTCTCACCGTGGGATTGTGGAAGGGAGGCAGCAGGGTGGCCATTTGGCTTGCACACCCTGCCAAACTTCCCATGTTATCTCTAATGGAGACAGTCACAGAAATATGCTGGCAAGACCAAGAGAAAATGGCATTCATATGAACACACCTATAAACTGTGTCCAATACCAAACCACACCACTTGTGGAACACTGCTTTCTTTATATCAATACGGATACTTATTTTTTATTTTTATAAAAAGCCACATTTCTAAAATTATTGCAACATGGCCATTTTTGTGAGCATGAGGAGTTTGATCTAAGAAGTAATGCTCTGTTAGGCTCTAATGCAGAAACCTGTCATCATGACTAAGATTCAAAGCACAACTCACTGGGTAACCACAAACACCTGTGCTTATGCAGTGATTATACATGATCCAAAAGTCATGATTCATAACTATTTCTTTAAGAAGATGTGCAGATATCAGGAATGAACGTGTAAGACTATGATGATTTGTTGACATCCATGAAAGTTATTTAATTGACTTTCCTTTTTGGTATGGCAGGGTGACTAACTTATCACAGGAAACTTATCACACAGCATAAGGTTAAATATGTGCTGCTATAGTTCATAAATTGACTTTTCAAGGCAAATGTGGCATGTGCATGCTCAAGCCTCAGGGAACTGCAATCAAGTGCAAATATAAGTAAAACTTAATCAGGTTATCCATCTGACCCGTGAACTGTCCTTTCAATGTGTTCAATTAGCTTACCCTTCACAGTATTCTAAGCTATTCCCATTGACAATTCCATTCAGTGTAGTGCTGCTCCAAGGGGTGCCTATAACCACTTGTGGGGGTATAAGTATAGTGGGAGGGCATTCCTTGATTTCTGCATAGAACTGGTAGCATTAAACAGTACGATGGAAATCACTGATTGACTAAATGAATAAAGCTGCTTCATTCAAAGGGTTGGAAAAGCTCAATAGGAAGAGAAAAAATCCAGTTTACAAAGCTGGGGAATTGAAAGCCCTTAGATCCTGAGAGCACTGGACATCATTTGATAAGGGTTTCATCCAAGTGAAACACTATATTGCTTCCCAATTTCTCTCTAAGCATTGAGAGTCTTTACTCATCATTCCAAACCACTTACTTGCTACTTATGTTTAATACTTATTTAAATTTATTTTGAATGGCATCTTGAGAACTGGTGTAAATCATGCTTATTAAACGTGTGCTTTCAGGGTCCTGGAATATAAATACTAGGATCTTTTTTTCTTAGACTCTTTTATTTCCTATGTGGCATTGTATGATCAGCAATCTTTCAAAGATGAGCAACTTTACAAAAAAATGAGTAGGGGTCTTCTGTAGTATCACTGATAGGACCTACCACGATTTGATTTGCTTCCTCTACCATTGCTTGCTTTTGTTTATTTGTTTGTTTTTGTCAGTTACTTAAACAGAAAATCTCTGTCTACCTTTTTTTCCTGGTCTTCTCTGGCAACAGATTTTCTTACTTTCACATCATTAAAAATCTGGGGCCAGGTGTGGTGGGTCACACCTGTAATCTGGGCACTTTGGGAGGCCAAGGCAGGTGGATGGCTTGAGCCCAGGAATTCAGGACCAGCCTGGGCAACATGGTGAAGCCCCATTTCTACAAAAAATTAGCTGGGTGTAGTGGTGCACACCTGTGGTCCTAGCTACTTGGGAGGCTGAGGTAGGAGGATCACTTGAACCCAAGAGGCAGAGGTTATAGTGAGCCTTGATAACGCCACTGTACTTCAGCCTGGGCAAAAGAGTGAGAACCTGTCTCAAAAAAATAAAATTAAAAAAAAAATAATGACTTCATTCTCTATAACTCCAGGAGCCATGGTGCTGGGGACTGTGGCTGTGACTCCTTTTGAATCACAACTGTGTTGTATTTTTATTGCCTGTTAAAAGTAAACATTTTTTTTAAACACAATATTTTTGACACTGTATTGTCATCCCTTCATTTTTAAAAAACTTACTGGGAGCCTCATAAATGGAAGTGACTAGGCTACCTTCAACCTCTGAGAGGCCCTGCCAGGCTTTCAGGTGGGTGATGACAGCACTCATGTCCCACCACAGTCTTCACTTAGGCTAAAGAGTCTTGGTTGGGTACATCAACCCTGTGCCTAGATTTCTACCACTTCCCTTCTATTTTCCTGGTGTTTTACAGTTTCTAGAGCATCTTCACATTTGTGCCAGGCAACAGCTCTAGTTTGTTCAAGCAGCCAACCCTTCTGTCTTTGACCCTTCACCCACAACTCTTACCCAGGGAGAAAGCCAGGACCCAATGTCCAGAAGAGTCAGTAAGGACCAGATCAGCAGCACAACCTGGCTTGACATTTGGATGAAGGACCACCAACAGCCACCATGTAGGGTGCCTTTGTTTTGTGCCAGACACAGTGCTGGGGCATTGCCTGCATTATCTGATTGACTTCCCAGCTAAGTATCAATGTTATCTCCCTTTTATAGATTAGGTAACTAAGGTTCAAAGATTTTAACTAACTTGCTTAAGATCACACAACTGGAAACTGCTGGAGCTAGGATTTAGATCCAAGCATCAACGGACATCAGAGAAGTGTCCCAGCTCTCCCAGATTGGAGTTGCCGTGTAATTGACTTAGAGCTCCACCACAACCCGACCAGCCCATAGCAACAATGACTTTTAGGAGAGAATTTACCTGCTCTCTGCATTCGTGTAAATTTCAGGCTTTCGTCCGACCTTACTTTACTCAGAGTTCTGAAACCCATCCTGAACCACTTCTCAGAAGTCTTCAACCCCACTCCAAATACAGAAGTAAAGAGCTAAAATGGAGGGAAGGTATGCTATCAGTCTCTAAAATAATCATTATAACATCCGAGTCATGACCCTTTCTAGGTCTCACGCAACGAAGAAAAAGTATAAGCACTCTTTGACCTAGTTCCTCCTGAATATGACAAGCAGGTGGGTGATGGTCATTTTTAAGGGCATTTTTGTTTCAGATGAGTCCTTTCTTGACATGTGGCATTACAAAATGAAACAGAAGTAACAAGCAGGTTCTGGCACTTGTGCAGGGCTTAGGTATAGTCTAATGGATGGCCTGCCTGTGCTGTCCATGAGTGATACGGTATCTCTATAGGGCTCTCCACTTTGCTGGGTCTTTGACCGACACTCGTGCTCTGCATAGGTACCCTCGCATTTTGAAAAGAGATGCTCCTATAGGTTATATAGTTTCTCCACCATCACACAGGTGAGAAGTGGCACAGCCCAAACTTAAACCCCGGTCTATTTACACTCCAAGCCTGTGCTCCTGCTCATGGCCATATTTTAGGCCTGTACATCACCTTTGCAATGAAGGGACTGGTGGAAGTCCCTTCCACCTGCAACTCTAAGGCAGGGAAAATTGGGAGGTAATAAACCCTGCTTCCAACTAAATGGAGAGGCAGTAAGGAGATTTTCAGACACAAATCTGCTCTTTAAGAGCAGTTCTGTCCTGTCCCCACCAACCCCCCGTGATCCTCATGTCCCATGATGTTTGTACCCATGAGTGACAGACTCTTGGAGGGTAAGGCAATTTGTACATCACCATAGCATGGCAATTATCTGGGCACCTGAATTTATTTAGGCATTTTCTTCCTAGACCAAAGCTATGGACTGAATTCCCCCTCCCAACCCAGTTTGTAGGTTGAAGTCCTAATCCCCAGTATGATGGTATTTAAGACAGAGCCTTTGGGGTCATGAGAGTGGGGCTCTCATGATGGGATTAGTGTCTTTTTGTTTGTTTTGTTTTTGAGACAGTCTCACTCTGTCACCCAGCCTGGAGTACAGTGGCGCTATCTCAGCTCACTGCAACCTCTGCCTCCCAGACTCAAGCTTTTTTCATGTCTCAGTCTCCCAAGTAGCTGGAGTTACAGGCATGCCCCACCACACCTGGCTAATTTTCATATTTTTTAGTAAAGATGGGGTTTCACCATGTTGGCCAAGCTGGTCTTAAATTCCTGTCTTCAAGTGCACCCCCCTTGGCCTCCCAAAGTGCTTGGATTAAAGACATGAGCTATGGTGCCCGGCCCAGGATTAGTATCTTTATGACACCAGAAAGATTGCTTGTTCTTGCTCTCTCTCTCTTGCCATGTGAGCAGGGGAGCATGTGAGGACACAGCAAGAAGCCAGAAAGAGAACCCTCACCAGAAACTGACCCTGCTGACATCTTGATCCAGAACTTTCAGCCTCCAGAATGGTGAGAAAATAAATTTCTGTTGTTTAAGCCAACCCATCTCTGTATTTTGTTATCACAGCCCAAGCTGACTAATACAACCAGCCAGAATAAGTAATAAGATTAACTGAAAAGCCATTTGCAATAAATATATGTAAAATCACTTACTTTGAAGGATTGATATCGTTCATCATTTAACACAGCTTTAACTTCAGAACTTTCTCCATCTTCAATAATCTCCTAGTGGATAGTTGAAAAATACTTTAAATTAGTGATGTTGGACAATTACTGTCTAAGACTCTCAAATTCATGGATCTAGTTGCTTGGTTTCTCATGAAATGTGCATGCATCGCATCCTGGGGTATTTCCTTAACTGATCTGGAGAAAACAAGACAGTTCTCTATAATCTTGAAAATGCTAGCTCATCATATACCCAAGGACCCCTTTACGATCCTTAGAAACAAAGATACAAATGGTTAGGGTCCAGATCTACAGAATTCCAAACCAAAATCTTCGCTGAAAAATGTATGTCCAAATATTGGTAATAATTTTCTCTTAAATGAATATGACCACTGAAATAAGAAGACTTTTCCATTGAGAAGGTTAATTTTGGACCCATCAAAAAGCCAATCTACATTCAAGCCCTTGTAATATCTAGCTCAGAGCCCCTCTCCTCTGAGTAGAGTTGGGATAATTGTTCTTGAATAATATACCTTGCACTTGACTATATAGAAACTTACTACCAGATGACCTACTTGCTTTGCTGGGGAATCCCTAAACACCGTTCAATAAATAAGCACAACCTCCAGCGCTCTCCCTGGAGAGATGTAGAACCAACTCCACTTGATGTCAAATGCACCGCTGCTCTAAGGTGGCGCCCCCAGGTGGAACTGAGGTCCTCCACGCAGCCTCTGTTTGAAATCAGACCATTACCCTGCTGTCAAGCTTGTAAGTCACTTGAGTCTTTCACTGTGATTAATAACAATATGGGAGAGTTCTGTTTCTACTAACTGGCTCCATGTAACTCCAGCTGTGATAATATTAGGGTATGGATTATACATAACATGCCTCTATCTATCTATATGTTATAGTAGGTAGCTAGTTAGGCATGAGCAGAGCAGGAGAGGGCTCCCCGCTCCAAACCAGGAATGTCAGGCGACCATCAGGTGATGGTCCAGCAGTTATCACACTATGGCTCTAAAATGATAATTGGTTGCAGCTGGTGCTAGAGAGAGGCAATTCCCTGACGGTCTGGCAGTTATCACACTATAAAATGATAATTGGTCACAGCTGGTGCCAGGGAGAAGCAATTTCCCAATAGATAAAAACACTTGAAATTGGTAATCAGCAGCTTCCAATAAAATCTCAGGAATTGGGTGAGTGGGCATGAACATGCACATTAAGAGACAAAATGGCAGAGTATGATTTTCTGGGGCATTCCACCGGAAAAGGGAAGAATGCCTCAGGTGAGCATGCATACAACTCCAGTAGACACACTGCGCATGCACCCCTCCCAAGCACAAGGAGGGCACTGTGCACGCGGGTGACTCACCCTAAGGGAAGAATCATGGGAAAAGGGATGCAGGACCCCGGAAGTAAGCCAGCGTATAAAACCCCAAGTCAAAAGGTCAAACGCTGCACTTGCCTTCCAAGTTGCCCACTTGGGTCTCTTCCAAGTGTACTTTCCTTTCTTTCCTGCTCTAAAGCTTTTTAATGAACTTCCACTCCTGCTCTGAAACTTGCCTCAGTCTCTTTTTCTGCCTTATGCCCCTCAGTCGAATTCTTTCTTCTGCAGAAGCAATAATTGGGGCTGCTGCAGACCCGAACGGATTCACTATCAGTAACTCTGACACCTGCCACCACTAACGTATTTTGGTGCCATGTGACTAGGATATTCACAACCCCTAATACATACATACATACATATATATATACACACATACATACATATGTATATATATACACACACATATATATATAGTCTAAATAAACACACACACCACACACAGAAACAGGAGAGAGAGAGGAATGTGTATAAAGGAAGATTTGTGATGTACACCACATCTACATAGTTGACAGGAAAATCTGTTAGCTACATCTCTCTCTCCCCCATCCCCACCTACCAATTGGGAAGTGGGACAAATCCCATTTCACCCTTACCTCTATGATACACTTCACCTTGGACCCCAGGCAGGGAATTCCTTCTGTGTCCTTCATACTGATGATTGTGAATGGCAGAGATTTCAATACAGAAGCTGCTCTCATAAATGTCACACAGGAGTCTTCATTTTCTCTAAACTCACAATTTTCAGCCAGTATATCAAAGGCGTCCTAAAGGATAAAACCAGATAAGCAAGAGATCTGCTTCCAAGCCCCTGAGTCAGTGATCACTCACAAAGGCCTCTTGCTCTCCTTTAAATATTGGAATACCACTTGAGTGTTTCCTTCTAGGTCAGGATGGGGTCTCCCATACCCTTGTATTCCTCTCTTGTGTCATGGAGTAAAGTTGAATTGAAAACACAGGTACCAGAATGCATTATACAGAGACTTGGAATACACTGCCATTAAACACTCACAGATGATTTAACTAAAGAGTGCTTTGGTGCTCACAGCATCTTGCTAGTCATGACTCAGCATAATCCCTCCTTCTGTACTATCTTCCCACTAGCCTGTGGCTAGAATTCTGCCTTGATCACTGAGCATCCCTGTAAAACACAGCGCTTAACACAGGCTTGTTGAATGAATGAGTTTAGTCATAGGCACACTGACCCAGAGCCAGGATTATTTAAGGTAGGGCATGTTTGCATTTCTAGCAGGGGAGAAAGCCGCTGCAGATGTGTGATATCATGCTCAGCATATCCAGTAACTACAATTTCCTGGTCTTTCCAACACAGACATAGAGCTGGAAGTCTAGAAATGAAAAGCTCTGTATTGATCTACTACTACATGTTTCATCCAGCTAACCACTGACTCTAGGTTAACAGACAAGCAGTTGTGAGCTTTTAGGGCCAGGGCCGTTCAAAACACCATGACCAATCTGAGGGCTGAGTGGAGCTTTAGATATGATCTATCCAATTTCTTTTTGAATAGATGAGGAAACAGGCTCAGAGAGAGAAATTGACTTGCCCAAACTAGTGAATATCAGAAAGGCTGGAATCTAGGTTTGCTCAATTTTTTGGTTTCCCAGCAAAGGCTGTTGATGCATTGTTACCATTTCTATGTAATTTACTCTTACTATGTTTTGGACTAATTCCAATATTTGGTTTTTCAGAATATTTGCCTTTGACAAGTGTTGTGCCCATTAATGACAACTCTCTGTAAATAGCAATCTACTGTCTCTAAAGAATATAACCTAAATGTATTTGTCCATTTCCAGGAAGGAAGGAGACCCATTCTTGATAGAAAGAAGGATAGAAGGATCAGAGATGAGGCTAGGGCTGTGGGTAGGTGGGAGGAAAACTTCCCCAGGTTTTCAGAAAAATTTATAATTTAATTTGTGGCTCCATGGAAAGAAGCTGCAAGCCCTTCGTTTGCCCTGGGTATTGATGTAAAGTCCTGTTACCGTGAATATCTGGTTATAGTTGTTTAAAGTGGTTCTTCTCTGACACGCATACTGGGAGATCTTTTGTACAGCAGTTGGTGGAGTCTTCGGGAGGCCTGGATTGGTGCTATCTGAATAGTCTCTTCTCACCTAAACAAATGCATAAGCATCCATTTTCAATACAAATTAATAGTAATAATAGATATGTATGAAAAATTTGGAAGTAGATGTCTGTGGTTGGAGGATAAAATTATAGGAGACTCAAAATTTATGTTATATACATCTCTAATATTTGAACTTGCTATTATCAACATGTATTATTTTTGAAATCTGAAAAAAAACATGAAAAGACCTATCAATTAAATATCATCTTCCTTTTCTATGAACTTACGTACTTATGGTTCAACCCCTCTTCCCAAAGATTCTAGCACAATTGCTTAAATATTTGGAATTGAGAGCTTAATTTTTGTTTTGTTTTCTTTTGTTTTCTGAATAATCACAGTAAGAGAAAAAAAGGAATCTCCTGCTTTTCTGGCTGCCAGAATATCAAGGTTTAAATGTTTTGAAATATTTGTTTATAAATGTGTTCAGGAAAATAGCTACCACTCATAAGGTGCCTACTATACTTAACACACTGTATTAAGTGCTTTACATGTATATTATTCTAATCTTCATGACCATTTTGTGAGGCTGGCATTATTGTTATGTCATGTTATAAAGGAAGAAACTGAAGCTTAGTAAAGCTAAGTGACTTGCCCAAGGTCACACAGGAAGTAAGCAGAGAATCTAGGGTTTACCCCAACTCTGTTGATTCTAAGCTTATGTTCTTAACCATCAAGCAAAGAACAGTGAAAATCACACTCATGACACTTACAACAAGCTGGTGTTTTCCTGTCATCTCCACCGGTTTCCCTGCTCCTATACATTCTATCAGCCAGGAGACATCAAGGAGTTCTGGTTGTGAGCTGACTTGTATTTTCTGTACTTGAAGCCACTCCAGAACGTCTGAACCTGAGTTGTTCTCTGCTACAATGTGGGTGACAGAATCACTGCAAAATGCAAGACAGAGTTACCAGTTGAAGCATCTTTCAAAAATTGGAAGCTCTCCTCTTTCCTCAAGGTTTCTGAGCATTCCATCTGCTGGAGAAAGACACATGCTAGACCTAACCATAGATATGGAGAATTTAGGCCTGCATGCAAGTGAATTCTCTCTACGTTAATTAGTGTGGCAACAGTGGTCTGGATTACATGTCAGATGCATGAAAAATAAAGACAACATTAGCAGGACTGAGGTGTTGATGGAAAACCAAGGTCCAGAGAAGATGGAAGATGAAATTACTCTTAAAGTAGCACCTAGCATTCCACATGAGGTTTTGGCATGCTGCTCCATTTTTACTAGTGGAGGACTTTAATAATCCAAAGGCTTTCAAACTTGTTTTACTGTGACCCACAGTTAGAAATACGTTTTATATCATGATCCAAAGTAAACATAGAAATAGGTGCAGATGTAGCTATTCTTACATGGATTAAGCAACTGTCTTAATCCATTTAGGCTGCTTTAACAAAATACCTTAGACTGAGTAATTTATAAACAACAGAAACTTATTGCTCATAGTTCTGGAGGCTGGGATGTCCGCGATCAAGGGGTTGGCAGATTTGGTGTCCAGTGAAGGGCCATTCTTCATACATGGCACCCACTATGTGTCCTCACATAGCAGAAGGGGAAGGCAGCTCTCTAGGGCCTCGTTTTTAAGGACATTAATCTCATCCACTAGGTGGAGCCCTCATAACCTACTCACCTCCCAAAGGCCCCACCTTCTAATATCATCGCCTTGGGGATTAGGTTTCAATTTATGAATTTTGGGGTGACACAAATATTGAGACCATAGAAATATCCCATTAAATGTTCTCACAGTTTATTATTAATAATAACTTAATTATTTATAACCAGCCTTCAAGAAATTTTGCTCTACATGTTTTCAAAGTCTGGACAGGGATCTTCTTAGCAGGTACTTAGCACTTACCATGTTTAAGGCATTGGCCAAGTGCTTTACCTACAGCATCTCATTTAGCTCCTCAATAAGTGTTACATCATTCACACTTCAAAAATGAGGAAACTGAGGAACAGAGAGGTCAAGTGACATTCTAAAGGTCACACAGCTGGCAAATGATACTCATCTTTTTTATTGTTTTTTCTGGGCCAGATACGTTATTTCTAGTTTTTAATAAGTCTTCATGGTCAGCCTTATATTATTGCACTCAGTGATTTTTAAGATCGTTTCAGTTCAAATAGTCTATAAATCTGAGCAATAGCATGAGCACACAGCATACCCAGGCATCAAAGAGAAAACACAGCAATATTTTCTCTTCCTCCTCCTATTTTGTTTCCTTGATTTCCTCTTTCTCTATCTTCTTTTTTTGATAGAATCTGATTCATGAGGTATTTTTTTATTTACTATTATACACACAACCCTAGATTCCTTGTGATAGTGGTGGTGGTGATGGTAGTAGGAGGAGGTTGGGTACCAAAGAAGACAAAGGAAGTTCCTGGACATTAGTATGTTATGTGAAACAGATGGCTTATGGTGTGAATTACGACAAGACATGAGGCATGAAGATCTGCCGTGTTCAGAGAAGGAAAAGAACATGGTGTGAGCTGGGAGAGGCAGCTGGTTGGTGGAAGAGCTGTTTCATGTCTAGTCCTGAATGATACACCTAACAGGCAGAACTTAGGGTTCTCCTGGAAGAAAAGGGTCAGGGACCAGAAGGACAGGGAGGAGAATGGCCTGGGTTGGAGTGGAGAGTTTATATTGGGAAGTAATTGTGGATGCAGCTGAATTGGTAGGGACAACTACATTCTAGAGGGTCTTAGAAGCCTGTTGAGGTTTGATCTTATTTTCTGGGGTTGTGGAGCCAGTGAAGGTTTTTGTGAGCAGAATATTGATGGCACTACAGTGTTATTTTAAAAGATGAGTCTGGTACATAACAGTGATTTGGAGGGGAGCATAATGGGGTAGGGAGGGTTGGGGAGCTACTTAGGAAGATGAAACGATAGTGTAAGTGTGAGATGATTTTAACCCAGTCTGGCACAGGAAGGCAGAGGAGAAATATGGTGGACATCTGCATCAGCTTACCTATGAAAAATGAAGTCGGGGAGGGAGTTAAATAGTACTCCAGCATATTCATCACAGTAAGGTAATGGCACTTTTGGTAGAAATCGAGATTTAGGAAGTTGCGTCTCTTTGGGGGAAGGGGTGGAGCAGTGGAATTGAGGTTTATTTCAGGCATGCTGCATTTGAAGGACAGCAGGAGATCCAAATTAAAATATCTGGTTGACAGTTGGGATCTGAGGTTGGTGCTCAGAGAGAGGTGGGGGCTGGGGTCAGAGCTGAGACCATCTGGACTGCAGGATGTGCAGCAGGCCCAAGCAGAAATAAGTCGTGGCAAAGCAATGCTCTACAAGAATTAAAGGAAGATGGATAACTGCTTCCCTATTCTAGATCCACATTGTTCCAAAATTTATGTATAATAAAATTCCTGAAGGATTCTTTGGATCAAGGATTAGTAGGAATTGTTATTCCATCTATATTCCTTTGGAGGAAAACATTATTATTATATTCTTATACTTATGATATATTCTTATTTATTATAATATTATTACAATAAATAGAGTTTTGCCTAACCCTAGAGGGAGAAGTGTATGCTAAAGAGGACCCCTCACCACCTACGCTCTTACCACTCCCCCTACTGCCTCTTCTTCTGGGATTCTCCGAGACAGTGTGGAAATGTCCACGCTCACATTGTTGGGTGAGAACCATATGCATTTCTTAATTAATACAAGCAAATTTGCGGATGACAGGCTGTACATCATATGAAGGAAGACTCTGATTGAAACTCCCAATTCCTGTTCATTAAGAACTAGCAAACCAAACAAAACAGCAACAATAATCTTAAGCCTACACAAAAACCAAAAACTCGGGCCAGGTGTGGTGGCTCATGCCTGTAATCCCAGCACTTTGGGAGGCCAAGGCGGGCGGATCACGAGGTCAGGAGATCGAGACCATGCTGGCTAACACAGTGAAACCCTGTCTCTACTAAAAATATAAAAAATTAGCCGGGTGTGCTGGAACACACCTGTAGTCCCAGCTACTTGGGAGGCTGAGGCAGAAGAATCACTTGAACCCGAGAGGCAGAGGTTGCAGTGAGCTGAGATCATGCCACTGCACTCCAGCCTGGGTGACAGAGCGAAACTCTGTCTCAGAAAAAAAAAAAAAAAATTGGAAGAGATAAACTTGGGGACGTTAAAAATTTCTTCCAGCGAATAATTAGTTGATGGAGCAGGGATTTGATCTTATAGCTGTTGTCATCAAAGTCTGTGTGTTTGGCCATCCATTACTTTGTGTTATTTGGAAAAGGAGGGAGCTGCTCACTTCCTCCTGTTGCAGAGGGACAACATCTGGATGAGTATCATAATAATAAGAAAACTGATTTCCTCCCAAGGGCAGAAATACAGATGGAATAGCACCTCTTATATAACACCAGTAAATGTATTGCCTTGCTGCTGTCACATAGAATTTATGTTTTGCTATTTTATGTACAATATTATATGGACTAAACTAGACTACAGGACATGTAGCACTGCCCCAGAAAATCTGAAAGAACAGCTGCCATAACCACACATCAAGACGGAGCAGCCATAGGGAAGCTGTCAGGCTCTCTGGGCTCTGGGTTTTCCCTAAACCTCCGATGGAGTTGGATGTGTCAAGGGGGAGCCCTGGACTCATCGTCCAAATTCAGGCCTCTCATCATCCACTCCTACCCCCCTGCTCCATCACCACCATCTCTTCACCTAGGATTCCTTTGGACACAGCCCTGCCTCTGATGGGGACATTCGAAAGCTGGGGGGTACAGAGGGGAGGGAGCTCAAGGCACTATTAAGTAACCAACAATAAATACTGACATATAAAGAGAATCAGACTAGAAAGAAATACTCCCCTATTAGCAAAGATAATGGTAATGACATACCCACGTGCAGATATTCCTATTTAATCCTCACAACAGCCTTGCACAGCAGGCAATATAATCACAGAGGAGAAAACCAAGCCTGGGGAGCTCACATGAAGCCGGGGTTCAAACCCAGGTGTACCTGACTCAAGCAGCCTCTTAACGTTCTGCTAGACTGTGGTTAGATGCCTGAGGGGGGCTTTGTTTGCTTGTTTGAAATGCTTTTCTGTATTTTCTCATTTTCTGTAATGAACTATCTATGGTCACTTTTCTACTTGGGGGAAAATATACATGAATGTCATTTTCAAGGACAAATAAATCTGTGATTGGGGCTGAAGTTGTTTCTACCTTGCCCATAGAGACCTTGGCTTCCTTCTTATCATAAAAGGTGACAGAAACCCTCAGGTAGCCAACCTCAACCTCAGAGATCCCAAGGTTCTGCTGAGACGGCTATTCCTGAAATATCAGTGAATTCAATCTTCTCCTAATTCTTTGGCCACGACCAATTGTTAATGCATTGGACTGAGTTTGGGAGGTCTTGAACCAATTATAGCAATACTGAGGGAACTGGGATTGGTCCCTCAGCCTCCTACAGGGAAGAAGATTCAGGGTCTCCTCCTTCAACTAGTGCTTGACTGTCAGGTGCCCAGCTTGGTCCTTGGTGTCCCTGAGGGCAGAGACAGTGGCATGGTCTCTGGGTTATCCCTGGAGCCCAGCACATGGCCAGGTTTGTAGTAATGGTAAAAAGATGATGGTAGACTGGATAAATGAATGAATGAATTAATAGCTCTAAAGGAATGTCTCTCAAACTCTAGTGTCTACCAGAGACATCCAGGAAGCTAGGTTAAAATCAGATTACTGAGTCCCGTTACCAGACTTCAGAATCCCTGGGGAATTGCACCTGGGGCCCAGGAATATGCGTTTTGACAAGCTCCATTGGTGATTCTGATATAGTCAGTCTGTTTTCGTTATCTACTGTTGCATAACCAATGATCCCAAAATATAATGGCTTAAAAAGGCAACTATTTTATTATATCTCACAATTTTGTGGGTCAGGACTTCAGGCAGGCTTGGCTGGGTGATCCCTCTGTCCTGTATTGTTCTGCTGAGGTGCTGATGTTCCCTGTGGTTCTACATTCTGCAACCTTGGTGAGGATGGCTGGAAAGCTGGGTTCAGTGCAACTAGGGACTGGGGATCTAAGCAACTTTATGTGGTCTAAGACGAGGCTCCAATGTCTTATATGAGGCTCTGGGGTCCCAGAGCTTGTGTTCCAGGGAAAGTCACGCAGTGTCACTTCCACTGTACCTTACTGGTTGAATCAGTCACCAGCCCTCTCAGATGCAAAGGACAGGGAAATCGCCCCTCTCTCTCCACGGGAGGACCTATGTTTTAAAACCAACCCACAATTCTACTTTGAGAAACACCACTGTAGAGAAAGATCTTTTCTATTGAACTGCCAGAGCCTAGATTTGATTCCCACTTGAGCCTTTGGCCTCAATGACAGCAATGTTTTCCAACATGGTACTTGTTTCTCTGCAGAGACATGACATAATTTTAGGAGGTACACAACTGAATATTTAAAAGGCCTACGTGTTCATTTATATCTATATTTTAAATTATGCATCTCAGATCATAGTTTTTATAGATATTATTCCTTAGAAAAAGGCTAATTTTATTTTAAATGAGTCAGTTTAGGAACAATTAAAAGAAACACACTGGCCAGGCGTGGTGGCTTATGCCTGTAATCCCAGCACTCTGGGAGGCCCAACTGAGTGGATCACTGGAGGTCAACACCAACCTGGCTAACATGGTGAAACCCCATATCTACTAAAAATACAAAAATTAACTGGGTGTGGTGGCACGCACCTGTAATCCTAGCTACTCAGGAGGCTGAGGCACGAGAATCGCTTGAACCCAGGAGGTGGAGGTTGTAGTGGGCTGAGATCGCGCCATTGCACTCCAGCCTGAGTGACAGAGCAAGGCACTGTCTCCCCCCCAAAAAAACAAAGAAAAGAAACAGATGACGTATATTATAATAATAGATGTGGTAAAAGATATGACAAGAATCGTGACTGTGGCACTCAGATGTCTGAAAAGCCCTGGGTTATGGAATTGACTCACAGACTTTAGTTCTGCATTTTTTTCCTCAGGTAACAATTTTTCTGTTCTCCCTGTCTTTCTTTTCCTAGTTAGTCCTGCCTTTCACGAAGTATAATTAGAAAAACCCTCCATGAGGAAAGTGGCAGCTATTTTTGTTTGCCTAGGCATAGACTCCTTCCCACCCTCTGTCTGACTTTCTGGATCCTCACGGATGGTCACCTGCTGTTTTCTTTCCAGGGAGAGGTCATTCCTGATTCTTCCCAAAGTAGGACTTACTTTGTAAACAATGACTTAAATAGTCATTTACAGTTAAACTGAACTGTTTACAGTTTAAAAACCCTTCTACCAATTTCACTTAGCAACTAATCTGTTTCAGGATCCTTGGAACAGAAAGATCAGGCGGTTATGTTTGGTTTTATCGCAAACTCTTACTAGCACCACAAAGGACAGGATTCTGTTTCCAGTCCTGCTGTACTTATGACTGAGACGATCTTGCCTTGATTTTTTTTGGTCCACCTTAAATGGGATTAAGAAAATTTTTATTAATTTAAAGCCGCAAATTTTGAAATACAAAGTAATTTGGATTGGAGCAAGAGTAAAGTTTACATCCCATGTTCATGCTCTTGAAGTTATAAAAATAAAATATTTATTATGTTGCTGATTACAAAAGTAATACTCATGCATTGCAGAAAAAAATTTCATTACAAAAATTACTCTTGGTAAACACAAGTTCCTTGGGCTGGTTTTATATTAACCAGATAAATCATTCTCTGAGCAAATATCTCTTGAGGCCTCCTATTTGAAAGAAAATTGTCTAAGTCTGTAGATGAAGTCTACACGTGGCCTCGTGGAGTCAGAGAGGGGTAATTGGATGAGATTAAGAGCCTTTGCTCATCAAAAGGGAAAGCTGGGAGCCCACCCTAGGCAGTGACTCCCACCAGCATTCTAGGGAGGAAGTGTCAGGCCTTGAGCCCAAGCTAAGCCATCATATTCCCTGTGACCTGCATGTACACATCCAGAGGGCCTGAAGCAACTGAAGATCCACAAAAGAAGTGAAAATAGCCTCAAATGATGACATTCCACCACTGTGATTTGTTCCTGCCCTACCCTAACTGATCAATTGACTTTGTGACAACACACCCTCGCCACTCTTAAGAAGATACTTTTTAATATTCTCCCCCACCATTAAGAAGATACTTTGTAATATTCTCCCCACCCTCGAGAATGTACTTTGTAAGAAGATCTACCCTCTGCCCACAAAAAATTGCTCCTAACCCCACCGCCTATCCCAAACCTATAAGAACTAATGATAATCTCACCACCCTTTGCTGACTCCTTTTTCGGACTCAGCCCGCTTGCACCCTGGTGAAATAAACAGCCTTGTTGCTCACACAAAGCCTGTTGGTGGTGCCTTTGCACGGACACGCATGACAGGAAGGCTTCTCTCTGGGGGCTTTCAGGAGTCTAAGGTCTTGGAAGCAGAGAGGTAAAGGGAGAAGGCACTCAAGGTAGTGGGGAAAGAGCGAGAAAAACTGTAAAGAAAACCAGATAAGCGGTGTTTGGATTCTGGACCTGGAAGAGGCCTGGGGAGTGGCCAGTTCAACTTTTATTTTCTAAAGCAGGTAACTGACCTCCTTCAACTGGTGTTCTGCTTATTTTGCAAACAATGACTTTGAATATTTTGATTTCAGACACCATAAATTTGAAGTGTAGAATAGAACATTGCTAAAGACAAACAAACCTGGGTACTAGTTAAAGTGGGAAGGATGGTTTTGTCCAGTCATAATGATGGCAATAGGAAAGAGGTTCCAGTGTGAAGTGAATTCAACTTTATGGGAACAAAAGGCATGAGACTTTTAAAAAACTGGGGTGTGCTGCTAGGGGAAAGCCCTGAGGGGTAGTAGGGGTGTTGGTCCCTGTGACTAGGCCATCTGGGTTTGTTAATTGGAGCTTATCTGGAGGAGAAGCAAACTTTTGTGGTGTAAATTAGAGCATGGTCCTCTGAAGTTAGGCCCTCACCCTCCCACAGAATCTGAAACTCGGAGTTGTCTCCTTGAAGAGTTGCTTTTCTCAGATCCTTGGAAGACAGTTCTGGATGGTTAGAAGATTTATGTCTCAAAGGGACAGGGAAAGGATTTATCATTGCAACTTTCTAAGTAACTGCTTTAAGAGAGGGTTCACGGGGCCAGCTGCCTATTGCCAGGGTTTAACTGGAATAAACAGGACATTCTCCTGGCAGTGATGAACTTTCTCAGGCAGGCATTTTAAAGGGGGTCATCCTGGGGACATGGATAACTGCTAGAAGCCATGCTACAGTTTGGTCAAGGAGAGAGTCTTTACCAACATTGAGGTGGGAAAAAATCATGCATTTTACTACCATGAGATTGACAAGGACTTTTAGAGGCAATGGTTTTGGGATAATGAGTGAGACAGAATCCACATGTCAAACATTATATAGTGTCTGGATGGAAAGTGCAAGCAGCCAGTTTAGATAAAACTAGACCAAAATAATACTAGAAGACTAAAAGTAAAAAAATGAGCAGGCAAATGCTAGTTTTTTTTTCTAAAGAAAACTCGTTCAAACTTGAAATATGCTATGCTACTTTTCTAATTCCAGGTGGCAACAAAGGTACAATTCCTGACTTTCCTGTCTGACTGTAAGCTGCTTGTTTGCAGGACTCATGCCTTCCACTCTTTTGTGTCTCCACAACCTGACAAATACTGCACAGAGTGGGTACTAACAAAGCCCTTTATTGGTGATGACATGATGCTGCATCTTGCTTTCATTGAAGACAATGCCTTCCAGTGGCACCCTTGTAGATAAACTATGGAAGTCTACGAAAGATGACAGTATCCTCTGGTCATGTCAAGCTGCTTGAATAATGGAACTTGGCAAGTGTTAAACTGCTAGGGAGATGCAAAGATGGAGAACCAACCTTCCTGGCCGTGCATTTTCTTCCTCAACACCAATGATTTGGGTCAAGACACAGAGAGCTTAACTAATGTGTTTATGGAGGAGGATTGGTGACAGAATGAAATTTTAAAATAGCTCTATGTATTGGAACCCAGGATGAAATAAAGTGACAAGTAGTAGGTTCTGATCCTTCTCCAGCTCGACCTGGGTGACAAGTTGCTCTAAAATTTAGGAAGTTAGCCATGGAATAAAATTCAGTATTCTTTTAATAAATATGCAAAAATACCTCAAGAGTTTTAATACTTTCCCTGATCTACGTTTTAAAACCAGCTTCCTATGGCACACTGAATGGCACGTATTTTGCAATATAGCATAAACGTTAGCGAAACCCCACCCAGATATGTTGCATGCATGTTGGAGAATGAAATAGCTCCAGACAGTGCAACACTTTGAGGTACACCATTTCTAATTTGTGTGTTCAGGCCCAGGTAAAGCAGGAATCAGGTTTTTCCTCTAATTTAATCCTCCTGGCAGCAAAAGAATGTGTTAGGAGCAATGAAATTGTTGCCTATCAGCTGAAAAAACAGATTTCTTTGTTATTTTTATTTTTAAAATACATGCTTATTGTAGCCTGGGCATGCTGGCTCACACCTGTAATCCTTTGGGAGGTCAAGGCAGGAGGATCACTTGAGCCAGGAGTCCGAGACTAGCCTGGGCAACATGGTGGAACCCCATCTCTACAAAAATTAGCCGGGCACAGTGGCCTGCGTCTGTAGTCCCAGCTACTTGGGAGGCTGTGGTGGGAGGATCCCTTGAGTCTGGGAGATGGAGGTTGCAGTGAGCCCAGATGGCACCACTGCACTCCAGCCTGGGTGACAAAATAAGACTTTGTCTCAAAAAAAATACATATATGTATATATATACACTTATATATACATATTTTTTATATATGCATATGTGAACATATATATATATATATGCTTATTGTAAAAAATATATTGGAGGCCAGGCACAGTGCTCCTGTAATCCCAGCATTTTGGGAGGCCAAGGCGGGAGGATCACGAGGTCAAGAGACAGAGACTATCCTGGCCAACATGGTGAAACCCCATCTCTACTAAAAATAAAAAAAATTATCTGGGCATAGTGATGCACGCCTGTAGTCCCAGCTGTTCGGGAGGCTTAGGCAGGAGAATTGCTTGAACCTTGGGAGGTGGAGGTTGCAGTGAGCTGAGATCGCGCCACTGTACTCCAGCCTGGGAGACAGCGAGACTCCGTATCAAAAAAATAAATAAATATATTGGAAAACACAGAAAATAAAAACAGCCATAATCTCTCCCTACTAACCCCCACCCCCAAAAAACCACTTATAACATGTTGATGGGTTTCCTTCCTGTCTTTGTTCTATTAGTTTATATCATTTGACCTAGTTCATATTGTGGAGGGAGAGCCCGTTCCTTAGGGTTTTGCTGTAAAGGTCAATGGATCCAGCAATTCACAAGAAAATAATGACACTTTACATCTGTCTAACTGTTTTAGTTTATCAAAGCACATTGACATGCATTATCTCATTTGGTGATCACATCAGACAGGCCATTTATCAGGATACTAAGATCAATGGGAAGAGAGGGGACCGTGCCCCATACCCCATGGCTGGGGAGGCTCAGAGCCAGGATTTGAGGTTTCTAAATTTCTTATCTAGAGATTTTTACCCTACAATAATTTTTATTTTTCTATCCAATTAAAGTCTATATATCTATGTACAGAAATTCCGTTTGAGACCTAGAACTTCTACTTCCTGTGGTTTATTTTTGCGCCATAGAGCACATTTGTATTTAACGTGTCTTCTGAGCTACCAGCCTGGGAACTTTGCCATCATCACATGCACAGCAGCAGTTTGCTCACCATGCACCAGTTAGCTTCCTCTGCCTCCTGAGCAGCTGGGCTTGGTCTCTGGCAGCAGGCATCTGGGGCATGTAGCTGCCTCTTCAGCTGTCCTGCCAACAGAAGAAACTTACCTCCCATCATCTTCCTGAGTGCCTGCCTCAGCTGCCACGTATGTATTCATTGCTGTGTCTATAATAAATCAGTGGGTCCTTGCTGGAAGCTTGGACGTTTCAATGGAGAGCTTTCCAGTAAGTGGCACTTCTGGCTCTTTCCTTCCTGCCTAACCCTTGCCAAATTTCTTTACCATGAAAAGCAGTTCCATATTTGCAAAGGCTTTTAATTTCTTTTTTAAAAAATCTATTTGTGGCCAGACATGGTGGCTCATGCCTGTAATCCCAGCACTTTGGGAGGCCAAGGCGGGCAGATCACGAAGTCAGGAGATAGAGACCATCCCGGTCAACATAGTGAAACCCTGCCTCTACTAAAAACACAAAAATTAGCCGGGTGTGGTGGCACGTGCCTGTAGTCTCAGCTACTCGGGAGGCTGAGGCAGAAGAATTACTTGCACCTGGGAGGCGGAGTGAGCCGAGATTGTGCCACTGCACTCCAGCCCGGGCAACACAGCGAGACTCCGTCACAAAAAAAAAAAAAAAAAAAAAGGAAAAGAAATCTTTTTTTTTTGGCTTCTTTACCTATATAATCTTCCTGTCTTCTCCAACTCTAACCTTCTATGTAAGTCCATAAGATTAGGCAGGCTTAACAGTTAGATGAAATGTAGGATTTTCTTGGAACAGATGTTAGAAAATGAGATTCAGAGTGGCTGTAGGAGGTTAAAAAGAGGCAGCAAGAGAGAAAAGGAGACCTTGCAAAGAGAGAAATCAGGCGGAAGAAAGGCCATGGGAAACTCAGGAATTTCTGAATGGGGCATTTTAGCAAAAAATGAATGAAAAGTCAATATCATATGAATCATAGTGCTGTGAACGTGAATATATCTAAAAATTGACTTTTGAAATATGTCCTCAACACTTGAAAGCTGACATTTCTTCTGCATGACATGGTTGTCAGTTTTATTTTCAAATATCAAAGACTACTTTTACAATCAAAATGTCTTTTCATATAAAATTTTTATAGTTTTTCTGAAAATTTGTGGTCAATTTATTCCCTGCACAGTCAAAGTAGTCAATTGCATAAACCATTACTCCTTCATTGCAAGCCCCTTAACAGTTTAATCCAGAACCATCACTTATGTAAAGGTTATAATACCATTTGTTTCTGGATTTTGTTTTGTTTTCTCTTCATCTATTTGAGACCAGTGAAAAGTTTATACAGCAGTTAGAAAAACAACAAGAATAATTGCTGTTCAAAGTGAGTGGATTAGTGAGTGAACCAATCTATGTGGTCCAAATGCTTCCATTACCTCCTTGCCTGGGCTCTGATTACATCTAACTCAGTGTGGTGTCTGTCACCCCTGGACAGAGCTGTCTTAACAGTGAATACATCTTTACCCAGCATCTCTCTTTCTAAGAACCCCACTGGGACCGCTCTTTGGAAAAACTTGATCAAGGCCACATCTGGGTGCCTGTGGTAAGCTGGCTAGTCATCCTAGCCCACCACAGATGCTAGTTGCCTTAGCACGCCCAGATGTATAGGTAAGAGCCAAGCAACCAAATCATACTTTCTGCATCAAAGTAGCCAAAACTTTTTTTATTGAACTCAGTGATACTTTGTTCAATTTGGTCAAGAATAAAATTGAGTAGTTCAGCATTACATTTACCAATTAGTGTTCTGCTTATCATCCCTAAATAACGCATCTCATAGGAGTGAAGAGCAAAAAATAAAAAATTTATCTCATCTTTTGGTGTCAACTAGTTTCAATATAATTGTATTCAGTCCCCACTTATCTCGTTTTCCTTAACTAGTTGTTCCTTGATTTCAAATCTGCTATTCTCCAGTGGGAAGATCGCCTCTTCCACATGTGGAAGAAAAAACAGGTCCCTTGGGTTCCCAAGAAGTTATTCACAAAGCCCCTGCCTATTTACAAAGCAAGATCGATGCTGTCCTACCTGAGCTCATTTTCAACCCTGAACCCTTTCCTGCGGGCCAGCTCCATGAGGAACGCTCTGCGAGTGGTTCCCATTTTCTTCTCCAAAATGAAGACGACCAAATCTTGAAATTTGATGTCTTGAGGAGAGGAGGCCATCAAGGCGCCCGTCTGCCGGGGTCTCTTCTTCCGAGGGCTCAAGTGGGATGCTCGTGGTGGATCCATGGGAAGAGGCTGCTGCTGCATCTGGCTGGCCCGTCAGGTGGTGTCTCCAGAAGGGAAGGAGACTGCCACCCTCCTACATGAAGGGTTTTGATGTCATCTCAGCAGCAGACTCTGAAGCCAGGGCAGGGCTTCACGGGTGCTGCCCTGGCAACAGCTTCCTGCCAAAGTATGATGGGGAATTTTTATCTCTGTTCAGTTCATTTGTCCAATATGGAGATCATAATGAAGACAGTCAATTAACCTTTGTTTTCATACGCACAATCTCATTAGCTCCTCAGAGTAACCTTGTGAGGAAGGTAGGGAAGCATGGTTTGCATGTTATTTGTTTCTAAATGTACTGAGGCCCCTCTGTGGTCTTTATTTATTCATCCCTTTTAAACCTCCCAACTCACTTGCATTCTCCTCCTTTTGTAGACAATCATGACACTGTACTAGATGTCTGTAATTTGCATGGGTGTTCTATTCTGCTTGTGGTTGTTTTGATTTTACATAAATGACATTGTCACATTTCTCATTCTGCCAATCACCTTTTTATTTCACTAGGAACTATGTTTTCCAGGTCTGTGTTCTAATTGCTCTGCTGCTTCTAACTGCTCCATAGTATTTCACGGTGGGCATTTACCACCTGTTCACTTACATAGGTACATTTTATAAACAAGAGAACCAAGGCTCAATTATTCAAGATCACAGAATAAGGGGCCAAACCAGATCTTGAATTCAGTTCTTTGGATTGCAAATGCTGTATACATTTATTCGTTTTTTTAAGTGGATTAAGTTTGTCCAGAGTGTAGTCTGTTATAAACCCTAAAATAGGTCTTCTTCAGTGGGATGGTATGACTTTTAGATCAGAATCACTGCCATAAGGAGACATTTCATAACTTTATGTGCAAAATTAAATTTGTCTTTCATTAATACACGCTATAGATCTCATTTCCTGAGCATCTGCTACATGGCCAAGGTAAGCACCTACCAGCCTTAGCTGACTGGATCCTCACAATACCACTGTCAGGTGGTCCTACCTTTCTCATTTGGCTAAACAATTTGCCCAAGGTCACAGAGCTACTGAATTGTCACAACTGAGAAATGATTGAGCTAGGATTTGGACTCAGATCTGTCTGATTTTAAAAGACACACTCTTAACCACCAAGGAGCCTTCCTCTGTACTTGTCTTCTCCAACACCCTTTGTCCCTCTTTTTTTTTTTTTTTTTTGAGATGGAGTTTCACTCTGTTGCCCAGGCTAGAGTGCAGTGGCACAATCTCGGCTCACTGCAACCTTCGCCTCCTGGGTTCAAGCGATCCTCTTACTTCAGCCTCCTGAATAGCTGGGATTACAGGTGCATGCCACCACGCCTGGCTAATTTTGGTATTTTTAGTAGAGATGGGGTTTCACCATGTTGGTCAGGCTGGTCTCGAACTCCTGACCTCAGGTGATCATCCCACTTCGGCCTCCCAAAGTGCTGGGATTACAGGTGTGAGCCACCATGGCTGTCTGTCTGTGCCATGTTATTTGAGACTTTTGCTATCTCCAAAAGCACATGAGCACCTCACAACCCTGCTAGGGGAAGAGTGACGTGACAGCTGCCTTAAGTCATGGGCAAAGCACTCTGTGTTGCTCAAGAAAGCAAAATCGGAAATCTTCAGGTGGAACTTGTAGAGTAATAGATTCCAGTTCTCCTCAAGTAAGAACTGTTTAGTCACTCAGCTGTCTAAAAATATACAGAGAGCAGCTTTATACAGTTGTATGTTACATGTCATGAAAAGTATTCAAACAGGTGCTGGATAACTGTTTATCGAGCTGTAACAGAAGGGAATTCAGACATCTGGTAAGGGCCTATAATACAGCTCTGAAATTCCCAGATGCTATGACTGTTTGCTAGAGATCAACTGGGAGATGAGAGTCCATTTTGATCCTCACTATTAGGTGTTTGGTTACTGAAGAGCTGAATGCTTCATGTTAGAATGCAGTCGTAGCTGCCAAATGGTGCTGCAGCAGGGAGTATGTAAATCATTCTAGCAAGAATCTGGGGTTGTTGTGTTTGTTTCCAAGGTATAGCCACCTAATGGTAATGGCGCGCCACCTAAGCAGTAAAGAGAATGTGGAGGTAGTACTGAGATGTGGCTAACAGCTCAGGCTTCGTCAGGCTGCCCATAAAAATTCTGTCTCTATTGCTTTGAAGCTTCAAAACAAGTTGCTTAACTTCTTTAAGCCTCAGCTTTACCTTATCTGTAAAATGAGGACTGAGATAGCCCACATAACCTGCTGGGCAGAGTGCATGACACAAAGGTAGCCCTTTCAATAAATGTCACTTCATAGTAATTTATGTTTTGTTTTCAGAGACATTCCAGTTCAATCTGAAATCAGATATATATGTTTTGTAAAACTATTAAATCATCCAATGTCATATTTAATTTGCTTTGAGTCACTGGTATTGAAAAGATTACCAACAAAAATTTCAAATGTACCGATGCCTGTCTGGTTATCAGGCTATCATCTCTCGGCTGCAAATCTACCTTTTTTTGTGGTGGATTCCATGAGGTTGAGGCCAGGACTTAGCAAATTCTCTTTCTCATTTGCCAGCTGACTTTATGTCAGGCTCTGCCAATGGCGATACCAGAGGGAGACTAAAAGTCTGGACAAGAGGAAAGAGATGACCTTTTTTGTTTGCTTGCTGCTACTGTCAGGGTCTTCACAGTAATGGTTCTCTACTCGGACAGCAGTGATTGGTTCGAGTCTTTAGCTTTTTTCTTTTTCTTTTTGTCTTTTCTGCACAACCAGACCCAGCCTTACTGTACCCTTCAGAGGTATCAATACGAGCTAAGCAACATCTCAAAGGTCCCAGCTCGGCAGAGGTTTCCCTATGAACGTCTATGGCACCAGGGGTGACAAGCAGCACTTCCTCGTTAAAGATCTGTGTTCCAGCTCCATGGGAGCCCTGCTCCAAACTTCCAGTTTTCAACAATCCCGGTTCCATCCCTTTGTTGCTCTAGCCCAGTGGTGTAGTGTGCTTCTTGCAGTTTCTTTCTCTGAGTTACCTCAATGTCCTCTTTTTGCTTTTTCAGCCATTAATGTAGTGAAACCAATCCCCTGTGGTGAAGGGAGGTGTGAAATAAGGTCTGAGAACACAGATGTCTCATTGCCTTTTCAGGAACTCAGTTAAATCGTGCTCATGAAGTGCCTCGAAAATAATAAAACACTATACAGAGTTCCCTTATCCTCTTTGGCATTGCTGCCAATAGCAGGAATTGATTTCTTCCTACTATACAACAATTTTCCGAAGCTCTTTGCATCAGATGTTGAGCACTCTCCTTGATCTACTAGATTGGTCAGTAATCTCCAAATCTCAGTGTCTTAAGAAAAGTTTATTTGCTTATGCTACTTGGTGGAGAATTCTGCTCCATTCAAGACTCAGGCTGATGGAGGTTTCACATTTGTGTACCTGTACCACCTGAGCTATGAGCCCATCTCAGTCACCAGTGGCAGGGAGGAGAGCACTGAGATGAGGATGTCTTGCATCAGCAATTAAAAGCTTTGTCTCAGAAATGATAGACATTCTTGCTGGTCATAGCCCACAGGCCAGAACTAGTCATGCAGTCCCACCTAACTGCAGCAGGGCTTGGAAATGCAAGGGAGCACATGGGATTTGGAAGGAAGTATTCCTACTCTTGCCACACCCAGGATTACATGATGTGCTGGTTGATGGTTGTGGAGACTCCCAGTTAAAGGGTTGTTACTACATCTGCACTAAGCCTGGGGCAGAGAGCAGGGAGGCCCCAGAGCCCTGCACTTCCTGGAGAAGAACCTTCAAAAGGAGGACCACAGTGTGCAGTGGTCAGGCCATTCTGGGGCCTTTCTACAATTCCAAGCTATTAGTGTGGATCTGTGGACAAAAAGGTGTGGTCCTTCTGAAACATCTCCATACCATCCATTCCTTCTTTTGAGCAGCATCTAGAGTGAAAAATCCTTAATACAGCATCAAAGGGCTATCCTAAGTGTGAGTCAGGTGCCTTTCCTGATTCCACAGTCTTCTGTGCCTCTCTGCCCATGAAAGCATGTGCCATCCTGTGTTGTAATGATTTAATCCTTTGTGTACACCCCACGCTGGACTATAAGTCTTGCTGTATTCACAGCTGAATCCCCAGCACCATAGTACAGTACCTGGTAAGTTAGGCTGACTAGTAAGTGTTTGAAGAACAAATTCAAATTCAAATGTAGTTGATTTTATTTATTTATTTATTTATTTATTTATTTATTTATTTATTTATTTTTGGGATGGAGTCTCACTCTTTCGCCCAGGCTGAAGTGGCATGATCTTCGCTCACTGCAACCTCCAACCCCCAGGTTCAAGTGATTCTTCTGCCTCAGCCTCCTGAGTAGCTGGGATTACAGGTCCACGCCACCACACCCGACTAATTTTTGTATTTTTAGTAGAGACGGGGTTACTCCATGTTGGCGAGGCTGGTCTCAAACTCCCGACCTCAGGTGATCCACCTGCCTTGACCTCCCAAAGTGCTAGGATTATAGACATGAGCCACTGCACCTGGCCGTTGATATTGTTATTAAGCTTTTACACTGCTTGGGCAACTGTGATATAAATCTTCTGCCACGACCACCTTTCTCCATCTTAAACATTCCCAATTAAATGTCCCTTCAATATGAGCAAGTAGAATACATGTGTTAAGGAACCAGATGACCTGAAATCAAAACCCAGACATTTATGAGCTGTGTGACCTTGGGCAAGTTACCAAACCTTTCTGTGCTTCATTTCTCTTATCTCTGCAATGGAAGTTAGAATGATTTCTATCTTACAGGTGCCTATGAGGACTAAAGCACTTCAAAGAGCACTGGCATGCAAGTTCCCACAGCTGTCCATTGCTATTGTAATAGCCCAGGTTTCTCCTTGTTCCCCCTTCCCTTCCCTGTGTTCCCATATACTTTGTAGGTAACCCTGTCACAGTCCTTCCCAATGGCCTTTTGCTTTCCCTAGACTCTTCCAAAAGTGGTGCCAGGCCCGCTTAGGAACAGCTGACACAGGAGGATCACTTGAGCCCAGTAGGTCGAGGCTGCAGAGAGCCCTGTTCATGACACTGAACTCCAGCCTGGGTAACAGAGTGAGACCCTGTCTCAAAAAAGAAAATAAAACAAGACAAAAAAATAAAACAGACCTAGGATTCTAATGAGACCAGAGGGGTGTCCTGCAATGATTCATGGGAACACTGGTCCCATGAAGTGTTCCAGGCAAAACAAAAATTCTGTAGTGAATTAAGTGTAGGGAAACCAGAGAAACTCTATACAATGTGTGTTAGAACATTAAAGGTTTGTAATAAACTGTGTTCACCCATTATATTCTCAGCATGCTTACCTTTTGTTTGTTTGTTTTTAGAGCACCTACAGCACCCTTCTCAACGCAACTGGAAGTGTTGGTGCCTAAGGAGCTGCACAAGCCTGAACCTCCTGCTACTTGCCAGATGTGTGAGCTTGAGCCATTCTCTTACCCCGTGGGGGGATCACAGCTTCCAACATGTAAAATAGCAGTCATAGTGCCAACTTCTTCACAATGTAAGTGATGAATAAGATAGCATGACAACTGCCTGCCTGGTCCACATGGGAGCTGGGCCACTGTTCTGTCCTCCCCTCCACGCTGCCAACACCATGATGCTGGCAGATGTGACCAATGCTCCTGCCTGTTCGGGTGATGATGGCTATGAGGAAACAAAGAACACAGCAGCTCACTGGCCTCGGTGCTGATACTCCCAGGTAGCCGCTGCTCCTCTTAGTTTGGGATTGTTCTTAAATTTTTTCCATTTTGGGTAATATTTAGTCTCCACATGATCATTCTTACAGATCTTTATTGAGTACAAGTGTATGGGGCAAGAAACAATGGGGAGGATTTTAGGTTTTCTATGGTTCAGTGGAGAAGCAGTCCTCTCCCCATCAGCAAACGTTATTTTTATCCTTAGGAGTCCTGTTGTTATTCTCTGGGCACAGTGGAGGAAGTCAGTTTGAGAGAGAAAACTTCTGTTTCCGGCATTTTTATTTTCTTTTATATCAAATATCTTGTATCATCTATTCATTTCAAGGTGTAGATCTGGGACCTGTGCCATCCTCAAATGTGCGGGCAGGGTTTTGTTTTGGTTTGGTTTTTCACCGAGCACCAGCTTCCTCTGTTGCCTGAACAGCTGTGTTTGGTTCTTGGCAGCAAGTGTCTTCTGGAGCTTAGAACTGCCTTGCCAGGAACATGTGCAGAGTGTCTTGAATGAAAAATAAAGCTTGGAAAATTTGTTTCTTGCCATTAAGAAGCATTCGGTAGCTATACATGTTGGGTGTCTAACAAGAACGAGAAATTTTAGTTATAACAGGGGTTCACCTTCATCTACAAGGTAAGAAGTGATAGTTAGAACAATGGAATTGATGTACAACAGCAGCTTATTTGTGACTTCTAGTCTTTATTCCAAAATGTGTATTAAACTTAGCTGTATACAAAATTATGGGTGACAGCATGAATATCAGGCATGGAGGGGAGAAAGTACAGGGATTTGCTTCAAGGACAAATTTGAATAGGAGAGTTGAGATTTTATTTGTAAAGAGTTAGGAGCTGTGGAAGGTGTTTAAGCAAACACTGAAGGTGACCAAAATGGTGCCTTAGGGAAATTAATCAGGCAATAATGAATGGGGTGAATTGGTGAGGGAGAAAGAAGGGAAGCAATCAGGAGACAATTACCATAAGATGTGACTTGGGGCCACTGGAGAGAATGAGAACAGAGCCTGGGCGAGATGATAGACCTTGTGCTGTGGATCAGTGGTTGGGGCCATGGCTCCTGGGTATCTGGGGGTAAAATCCTCTAGTCCTGCCAATATCCCATAACTTCCAAATCTTTATCTCTAGCCCATTTCTCTCTCTTGAGCACCAGACCCATTTATATTCCACTGAAAAATATTATTCAAAATTCCCAAAACAGAACTACTCATTATCACTCCCCAAACTGCTCCTTCACTTCTTTCACCACATCCTTTTAATTCTTGTTCTTGACTGATAATGTCTCTAAGGTAAGCAGTTAAACACATCTTTCTCTCCTGGGGCTTACGAACTGAGTGCGAAACAAGCATGGGTCTGTTGGTAGTGGGGTGCATGTGAATGTTTAGCAGCCGGCTTGCAAAATTCCAGAACATTTGACCATGGGTTCTTGTGAACTGGCATCAGCTGACTGCAGCACACCACTGTGACCAGAGTCACAAGATCAGCTTTATTACTGGTAAACTGGAGAATCTGGCTTGATGCTTTAGCTCCAACCTTCCAGACATATATAACTGAATTGAGAAGTTTATGATACAATAATATTATCAAACATACGGGTAATAATAGTCATCTCTAAAGACGTTAGGCTTTGTGAAGTGCTTTACCATTTATCCTCACATTCCTCAGAAGGCCCTGGAAGATGTTTAACTTGTCCCCTTACACTCATCTGCTGGAGGAATTCAGAGGAGGGCGGGAAAAGGTGGCAGGAAGGGCACTCACAGGGGAGGGAGCCTGTCATGGGCCGGGAGGGCTGGAAGGATTTGAGCAGATGGGGGAAACGGAGAGAAGCCAGGTTTGGAGCAGACCTCACAGACCGCCCAGAGCCTGAGTTGGCACTGAGAAGTCATGGGAGCTTCCGAGCAGGACAGTGGCAGGCCTGAGGCAGGGCCACAGAGGGGCAGCCCTGCAGTGATGTGTATGTACCATGGTCCAGAACGGGACTCCTTGAAGGTACAGAGATCTGAAGCTGCTACTCCAGCTGGGTCACTATTGCAAATGGCCAGAAGAGAACCGTGGAAGCTTCAACTGGTACCATTCATTCATTCAACTCATATTGACTACGTGCCTACTATGTGCCAGGCACTTCTAGGCATTAGTAATACAGAGTGAATACAACAATCCCTGCTTCATGAGATTTACATACTTGTCTGTTACTGGAAGGAAACAAACAATAAATAAAATTATTCAAGAATCTCAAGCAGGCCAGATGGTGATAAATGCTGTAGAGAGAAATAAAGGGGACAGGGCATGCCAGGATCGGGTTGGGGTGGCAGTCTAAGATTATTCAGTTAGGCTTAATTGAGGAGGTGACATTTTAGCAAGATCTGAAAGAAACTAATGATGGTAGTGATCGAAACAGGCATAAATGTGCCAGACCAAGGAGGCAGATCATAAAGAAATCATTTTAAAAGGAGAGAGGATGGGCACATCAAAATCTCAGAAATCACACCTAAAAAACTTATCCACGTAACCAAACACCACTTGTTCCCCAAAAACTACTGGAAAAAAAAGTCTACCTTAAAAAAAAAATTGAGGCCAGGCTCATGCCTGTAATCCCAGCATTCTGGGAGGTTGAGGTAGGAGAATCATTTGAGACCAGGAGCTCAAGACCAACCTGGGCAACAAAGCAGGACCCTGTCTCTACAAAAATAAAAGTAAAAAAATTAGTTGAGTGTGGTGGTGCAGGAGGATTGCTTGAACCCAGGAGGTTGAGGCTATAGTGAGCCATGACTGTGCCACTGCACTCCAGCCTGGGCAACAGAGCCAGATCCTATTTCATAAATAAATAAATAAAGAGAGAGAGAGACAGAGAGAATCTCACAATTATTTAGGCAGTGAACTGGAAAACAATAGTTTTGGGTTATAAAACCAAAATTGTAAAATAGAATTAAACCAAACTTGAAATGTGTTTGACCTTTATGGTTTGAAAAGAGTCAGTTAAATATTTCAGTTATTGTTTACTGGATCTTATGGAGGGCATTTTATGCTATAGTAGTATTTGTAGTGTTTATAACACTAGGGGATTGAGACAGTCTTATCAGAGTGAAAAGAATAGCAAATAGAGACTGATCATAACAATATGCTTCAGATTCCCCAGTTACTCCCAGCTGCCTTAGTAATGTACCTTTTTTACCTCGTGCTATAAACATTTATCCTTGGCCCAGGCACGGTGGCTCATGCCTGCAACCCCAGCACTTTGGGAGGCCGAGGAAGGAGAATTAGTTGAGGTCAGGAGTTTGAGACCAGCCTGGCCAAGATGATGAAACCCTGTCTCTACTAAAAATACAAAAATTAGCTGAGCATGGTGGCACACAACTATAATCCCAGCTACTCAGGAGGCTGAGGCAGGAGAATCACTTGAACCCAGGAGGCGGAGTTGCACTGAGCCAAGATCACACTGCTGTACTCCAGCCTGAGCAACAGAGCAAGACTCCATCTTGTAACTGGTTTCTCTGGATGGAAGAGGAATGGTGTTCACAGTCTATAATTTGGGCCTGTCATCTATGTACAAAGACATGTGCCAGGTCCTCTAAGGCATACGAAGAAGGTTACAGAGAATAGAATAAAGAACAAAGAATAAAAAACAAAACGACAACAACAACAAAAACACATTTATCCTCAAGGTCGCAGATCCCCCGCTGTAGTGGATGCTGTGGTGAGCTGCCCAGAGCCCTCTTCAGGAGGGAGGCACCATTCCTTCTGCCACTGACAATGGCAGAGCTGATGGCTTAGTGTTAGGAGGTGATAGCTCACTGACAAAGACAGACACCTGCCTAAGGACAGGCCCCTCCACTTGTTGGTTAACGATCGGGGGAAGATTACAAAGGCCAGGTCATCTCGTTTCAAGGGGTGACAACTCTGAAAGACCAGCCTAACTCTAGAGCATCTTATTAGATTGGCTGAGATCTGTACTGTAACCAAATCGTGGTTCAACTCTTTCTCTGCCCAATCTACTCCTTCATGCCCCCATAGGTGATGATCCCAAGGGCATCCCCAATAGACTTCTGCACACAAATTCCCATCTCAGGTCTGGTTTCCTGGGAACTCACCCTAAGAACACATTGTCGATACTTACCCTATTTTAGTTACCTTCTGCCCCTGACCGCCTTCCTTTATATACACAAGTATGGCTTGTCTTCCCATTTAGAGTGTAACCTTCTTTGTATGCCTTAGAGGGCTTAGCACATGTCTTTGTACATAGAGGACAGGCCCAAATCATAGGCTGTGAACACCATTCCTCTTCCATCCAGAGAGACCAGTGACAATTCTGTCAATGATACACCCTTAAGGCATAGAAGGGGAGAGCTCAGACCCACAAGTATTTGTGCCAAACCATTTATCGAAAGCTGGTTTTGCTGGGGATGCAGCCAAAACCCTCTTTTATTCTTTGCCAGGAAGTGAAAGTCTTTCATCACCACCTGGGAGGAAAAAGGGGTTCAACGGCCCAGCAGAAACAAAGTCACATTGTGAATTTGGTACCAAACTCAGCTCTCAATGCAATGAATTTGAGACATTTATTTTAAACATGTGTTTTTCAGTCAGGATAATTTGATGGGGGTAGGGGGAAGTGGGGACTCACTTTCAACATAGTAATCTTTTTTATAAAGGTCTGTGAGTAATTGTTTACCTTTTAAAAATAACAGAAAATCTCATATTCAATATTTTTAAGTTGTGGGGGTAATAGTTTATAATTAGGTGCCAAATGGTGTGATTATATTTAACCAAAATGTTTTAACTTGGTGAAAAAGGGCCTAGCTCCTTTCCAAAGCTTTCTGAGAGAGCAGGTTACTTAGTCTCAGAGGAAGTAAACCTATGTCCTACTAGTAAATCTCAGCTCTATTAGAAAGGGCAGAAGAGTGTCCAACAGCAAAAACATCTACTGGAGGAAGAGGTTTGCCTCAGACAACTTAGGAGAAGGGCACAGGGAGAGAAGGGGAAGAGTGCCAGGAAAATCCAAGAGGAGGCTGGCAGCTCTTACAGGAAAACTAGGTAAATTCCACACATTAGAGTCTCCCAGATCACCAGGGTGTCTTAGTCACTTTGGGATGCTATAACAAAATTACCATAGAAATGTATTTCTCTCCATTCTAAAGTCTGGGAAATCCAATATCAAGGTGCCAGCTGATAAGTTTCCTGGTGAGGGCTCTCGCTCTGGTTTTGCAGATGGTCACCTTCTTGCTGTATCCTCACATGGTGGAGAAAGAGATCATCTCTCTTGTGTTTCTTCCTTTCAGGGCACTAATCCCGTTCAGGAGGGCTCCACACTCATGTCCTAATTACTCCCAAAGGCATAACTCCGAATACTCCTAATCTCACATGGGGGATTACGGCAACAACATGTGAATTTGTGGATGAAACAAACATTCAGTCCAGAGCAATGGATACAAAGCAAAAACAAACAAAAAAACAGTTTGCCTGTTACATGAATACATTGTTACATACATGTTTGTTCTCTACATAGAACTTTGGTTCACAATCCTGGCTACACAATAAACTACCTGAGTTTTTAAAATATCAGTAACCAGGCTCCACTGCACACTAATAGAATCTGAATCCCAAAGGGTGGGGGTGGGGGTGGGGGTGGCGGTGGGGGTGAGTATCCATGTTTTTTACAAACTCCATAGTTATCCTCCTGTGCCACCAACCTTGAAAAACCAGTGGTTTAGAATATTTGTTGAGCACGGCTGAGATGGATAACTCCACTTGTCCTCCTTCATGTAAAGCTAAAAAGATAGAAAGGCATAGACTCTTTCCCTACTCTCTATTGATATTTGGGTTTGCTAAATGAAATAACTACTTTTAATTGGTGGGTCATTTTCCTCTATAGTCTAGACAACTCAAACTTGCACCACTAAGCCCTTGCCAGGTGGCAGAAAGCAGGACGTTGGAAGGTATTGCCTTCCCATTGAGTACCAGCTCCACTTCACCAGCCAACCTACGAGACAGTGTTCCACAATGCCACAATGACAAATAGCCACATGCTTCTCCCATATCCTGGGTACCATCTTGAAGGGAGGAGACAGAACTTTGAAAGATATTACATTTCCTGGAGTTATCCAAGCAGAGAAAACTGAGTTACCTGATGGGACAGTTAAAATTATTGAATTGGACTGAAATGGCAAGATGGAACTAAGCTTTAGTTCTTTTCCCACATCCCAGCAAGAAGAAAGAAAATCAGCTCTTCTATAGACAAAATAACAAAGCTCACATTTTCTCTGTACACATAAGGAAAGGTAAGGGATTTTGGACCCTGAAACACGAGCTTATGAATATACACATGCACATATCCATTTGCATGTGCATATGTGGATATGCACATCCACCCACTGTAGACCAAGGCAGAGAAAACTAGCACTTAGGGAGTGCAGCCAACAGTGGGCCACACCTGGCATGTTCTGGGATTCTGGTGGCAGAGAAGGAATGCCGGCTTCTTGGGAGCAAATCCTGACATACACGTGTGGGAAATGTTGCAAAATGAAACTCACTGGGCGCTGTTGACAAGACAATGTTTCTGGGAACTAGTGCAGCCATTCAGTGAGCTGGCCAGACACAGCAGAGTTCATTTCAGATGTTTCTATTGTCCCAGACATGGGAGTTCTACTTGTCACCATTTGGTGTCAGCATTTTCTATCCTAAAAGGCCTCTGGGTTATAAAGCAAAGGCCCTGTTGGAGAAAGTCTGGAGTATTTTATTGTGAATAAATAACTTTATTTCAGAAGACTTTAATATTCCTTTTAGCCTTCACTGCTTTCTTTTTTGCTTTGTAATTGTTTTTCTTTTTGCAGAAAAAAGGCAGCATTCTCTTCATCTGCAAAGGCGAACATCAGAATTACACCTTTCATTCATTGACCAACAAATCTTGAGGACCAGCATCTTGTAACGCAGGTCCCTCCTTCTACAGAGCTTTTCGGATTCTAGAGGGCAGCATGCACAGGGCAGAGGCAGCTGTTGGAGGCAGCAGTTCTGTAGAAAGAAAGGCTAACCCTGGCTTTGAGCCTGGTTTTACCACTTAGCAGCTATATGGCTGTGGGCAATAAACCTCTCTGAGCTGCAGTCTCTTCACACATAAGACATACATAATAAACACGTTTCTTCCAGTTTTATCATGAAAATTAAAGATGTTGAGGGATGCATAGGCAGAGCACAGAGGATGTTTAGGGCAGTGAAGCTACTCTGTATGACACTTATAATGGTCATTATATGTTTACCCAAACCCGTAGAGTGTACAACACCAAAAGCGAACCCTCCTGCGTAAACTACGGACTTTGGGTGACAATGATGTATCGGTGTAGGTTCATCGATTGTAACAAATGTACCACTCTGGTGGGGGTGTTCAGAATAGAGGAGGCTATGCATTTGTGAGGGCACAAGGTGTATGAGATATCTCTTTACCTCTGCTCAATTTTGCTGTGAACCTAAAACTGCTCTAAAAAATAAATCTGTTTTAAAAAATGGAAGGTGTTACAATGGTATGTTTCTTGCAGAACTATTCACAATAGGAAAGATATGAAATCAACCTAAGTGTTCATCAATGGATGATTGGATGAAGAAAATGTGATATATATAATATATACAATGGAATACTACTCAGCCATGAAAAAAGAATGAAATTATGTCTCTTGCAGCAACATGGATGGAACTGGAAGCCATTATCTTAAACGAATAACTCAGAAACAGAAAGTCAGATGCTGCATGTTCTCACTTATACGTGGGAGCTGAATCATGTGTACACATGGACCTAAAGAGTGGAATAATAGACACTGGAGACTAGGAGGCGTGTGGGACAGAGGGGGAGATATTATAAAATTACTGAATGAGTACAATGTGTACTATTCAGGTAATGGCTACACTAAAAGCTTGGACTTTTTATAACTATGCATTAGACCCATGTAACAAAACAACACTTATACCCCCTAAGTCTATAAAAACTTTAAATATTAAAAATGGAAAATATTACTTGCATTCATAGGTACAAATTAAATAGCTGTTTAACGTGTAGGTAGGGGCTGCTCTGGTTGTGTAGTCTTCCAGCTCTGGGCTGTGCCAATAGCATGGGGTTTGGAGTCAAATCCAAGTTCCATCATTTACGCTTAATGGCACTTTGATGACAGATAATTTGCCTAAATCCTCTATATGTGCATTTAAATTTGTATAGCTATTGCCAATCTGCAAATTGCTCTCCATTGACAATATACCAGTTTGCACTCAGATTACACACCGGAGAGGTGATGGGTCCGTTGTCTCACATTCAACACACACGGTGTACTGTCAAACTTTGGGATGTTTGCAAATACGAAACTGTAGAAGAAGCTATCCCAATGGAGTTTTCATTTGCTTTTTATTCAATATAAGTGAGGTTGTGCATCTTTTTGTCTGTTTAAGGGCTAAGTGTATTTCTATAAATCATCCTTTCTGTCTTTTGCATATTTTTTATTGGGTGTGTGGTGTTTCCTTATTGATTTGTGTGCTTTGCTTATATATGACAAAATTAGTCTTCTTCCTGCGTATAGGTTTCAAATACTTCCCCCAATCTGATTTCTGACTTCTGACTTGGTTAATGGTGGTGGCTTTTAAACGTGCAGATTTTTTAAGTGTAGTCAAATATATCAATCTTGTTCTTTATGGCTTCTCCGTTTGTGTCATTACTTAGCCCTTTCCCACTCAGAGATTCTAAACCCTAGGCAGCAGCGGGTGGGATGGGGTGGAGTGGGATGGTGAGGGGTGGGAATAATGTTCTCTTCTAGGTTTTTTAGGGATTTATTTTCACATTTGAATCTTTAATCCACTGGAATTTATTTTTGTGTATCAAGTGAGGTATTGGATCCAAGTTTCTCTTCCCCCAAGTAGCTTCCTACTTGTCCTAGATTCTTTTATTAAATAATCCATATTTTCTCCACTTATTTAAAACCAAGTTCACTTTTGAAAGAATACACAAAGGCCCATGACTTCTAAATTTGGCAGCAGGAGGATGTCTAAGCTGCAGAATGTTAGACGAGGCTCTTAGCTCTTTCTGAATTGTATCTCTTGCTATTTGGAAAAAGAAGAAATAAAAGTGCATTGATCTGAAAATTTAATTCAACAAATAGCTGTGTGGGAGAGTGGAAAGAACACAGGCTCTTAAGTTAGAAAACCTGACTTCACTTCTCATATTGACTAATTGTAGGGAAGTTATGCAACTGCTGTGTGCCTCAGCTTTTGCCTTTGTAAAAATGGACCTAATAATGGCATCTATGCCGTAATATGCTGTGCAGTTAAAGTGCATTAGTGCTTTATAAACTATACAGGACTACAGGCACATGGGTTGTTACATGAATTTTTACAAGGTGGTACACCATTGCCAGTTAACTCGTACAACACAATTCTAGATCTGTGAATGTTTCACCATTCTTGAAATCCTTTCACCTTCTTTGAAGATGGTTAGCTTATTTCTCCTTGCTGGAGAATATTCTGGATTTGCTATTTTTAGTTTGGTTAAATGTGTTTTCTGACAGCATCTGAGTGGCAGTGAGGGGTTGGTAGGAAAGAAAGAGGTGACTGGGAAGTTAGAATCATCCACTGGGTTGCCAGGGAGAGGGAGCTGAGGCCGCACTTGGAAGAATGACCTGGAAGGAGGTAGAAAATGGGAAACCACAGGGAGAATGAATGAGCTTATTCAGAATCTTGTACATATAATGATTACCTAGTTAAAGTTTTGTTTTATGATTTACTTTATAGCAAGGTTTTGTGGACTGTACAGAACAATGGTGAGAGTCAGTTAATGCAGTGATCGAATCACAATCCCTCCTCTTATTAATAGTTATTTAACCTCTCCAAAGCCTTCTTCTCATCTGTGCCCAAGGTATTATAAAGATTGAATGAGACAACATTCATTTCTCATGCTCATGTGACTCTAGATAGGAGGTTGGAGTGGGCAATTGAGAACAAACTGTAAATTCATGATGGTGACTTGTGTTTGCCCTTGGGAGATGCAGTAGAAACCATTTGCAATCAAGAGGTGCAACTGGAATCTGGACACTCGTTCTTCTCCATCCCATAGACAAATGCTCCACCCCACTTTGAAAGCAACAGAAGCCTGGGAGGAAGAAGATGCCTCTAATACCCTGTCAAGTTTGCAAGAAAGGACATGGGATAATGACTCTATTATCACAGGGGAAGGAAAAGTGTCCAGATAACAAGGGGTGGGGACAATGAGTAGGGGCTAAAGGGGGAGGGGGAATCCATGGAACCAGCAGCAGAAGGTCCAGGAGAAAGTGAAAACAGATATGGGTCACTAATTGAAGAAAAATGTGACTGTGATTTAATTTGTTGGAACCAGAAAAACTTGCTCTTCAGAGTTCTCTTCTGCAAACCTGGCCTTATCAATCCATCAGTCTGGTCATCAGTCGATCACATGGTGGCTGCTGTCAATCATGGTTCCCAGCACTAGAACCCTCCACACACAGTATTACAAATGCTCACAGTCCTGAGGGAAAGGTGGCTCTAAAATTCCTTTTCTGTTCAGCACATTTTGTGTATGCTTATTAAGTTTTAAAAATTTGTAAACAAGTTATACCCAAAACACCCCACTCATCAGTTGGTCCAGGTGCTGTAACGAATTACAACAATATTTTCTCTCTGTCAGTGATGGTAAGTGAACTCTCAGGAAGTATACTGGAAACCAGCACAGGATACTTTGGCCTTTTTGATGGGGGTCACGTGATTTAATTTTCACGGTGAATTTTGGTTAATTCTGTACTAGTCTAGAGAATTGTCCGTGTGTCCATGTGTGTGTGCTCTCATGAATAAAAACCCACCCGCAGAGCCCACTCCATGGACCTGGACCTGTGCAGTCACACAGGGCCCTACATTCAGAAGACTCTCACCTTGTCTCACAATTTGAAGAAGGGGACTCTCATCTTCATTCTGCACTGGATCTCACAACACATGTAGCCGGTCCTGCTCTCCATGAAATATTGGATGTTGTTCAAAAGCACAAGCAGGTTTTTATGTTTTAATTAAACTAATTAATTAATTTAGAGATGAAGTTTCACTGTGGAGTGAGGTGGCCTGATCTCGGCTCACTGCAACCTCTGCCTCCCAGGTTTGAGTGATTCTCCTGCCTCAGCCTCCCAAGTAGCTGGGATTATAGGTGCCTGCCACCAGGCCCAGCTTATTTTTTGTATTTTTAGTAAAGATGGGGTTTCATCATGTTGGCCAGGCTGGTCTCGAACTCCTAACCTCAGGTGATCCACCCACCTCGGCCTCCCAAAGTGCTGGGATTACAGGCGTGAGCCACCATGCCTGGCCACAAGCAAGTTTTTAAAAGTTTGATAGTTATCAGTATTATTAAAATACCTACGATTCCAGGATATAGAAAAATAATATACCAATGCATACAGGGAAAAACGCTTCATCATGCCAGTATACACAAAGGTCAAGAATCTTCAAAGAACAGCAGTAAAGAAGTGGTTTTGTTTTGAAAGGAAAAAAACTATAGTTAATTTTTTTTGGTTTGGGAGTACTAATCCTCACTATATCATACGCTGTTGTTAGAGGAAGTGAGAGAGAAATGAAAAGGCTGAGAACAGAAGATCAGTCAAGGGTGTAGAAAAGAGATAGAGAGGAATCAAGGAGTGGGAGACTGAAATGAATGAAGCACTAAGCCCTGTCGCTTTCTTTTGATGCAAAAAAGCAATTTGCATGGTCACTCCTTCTGATGGGGTCACCCTGATACTGATTTATCAGGGACATAGTTTATGTACTATCTTCACTGCGTGCTTTTAAATTTTTGTTCATCTGGGCTTGCTTTGAAAGAGACTAGAAACCTCATCGTGGAGATATATTTGGGTTGCTGGACTCAAAGTAAAACCAAGCTGTGCAAGAGGCTTTGATCTCTGAACTTTCCCTATGCTTGGAGGCTTACCTTAATCTGTAATAATAAAGTTTTAAAAATAAGTTAACCTCTTTTCTTATATTGTGCAAATATATCTTTCTCCACTAAAGTTTCAGTGTGGCTTTTCTTTTGTGGCCCCTGCCGTTTCTTTCACCTTTCCTTTTAAACAGATACATGTTCACTAAAAAAACGACTCTGTTGCTTTAAGAAGAAAAAAGTTAGACTCGGTCACTCTGAAAATGCAACACCTGGCGCCCATATTTAGAAATGTTAAACACACACACACACACACACACACACACACACACACACACACACACACATTAGCCTTTGGCACTGAACTGTGCAAAACATTACAGGAAGCTCATTGCTTAAGGGCAGTTGAGTTTAATCATTTATTTGTAAGTCAGTTGTTTGGTTGTTTGGTACTTAAAAGCACTTTTTCCCATAGAAGCAAAGCTATAAATGGTGCTTTGGTCCCCAGGCTCAAAAGACTGTTGGAGAAACGTCTGCCCTGGCTATGAAAATAGAAAATGATTCTGTGCTGATACAGTGATTGAGCCAAAAAGAAAAGCTAACAAAGCAAGGAATGGTTGGCCTTGAATGCTTATGCTCAAAGAGGAATGGATTTCACCTGATGTCGTGGTGGAGGCAGCTGGAGACTTCCAAGGTGCCTGTGGGTCTTTCCAATGGCCCAGGCTCTTTGTGTGTTCAGTTTAAAGCCTGAGTGTGTTCTTCATCCTCCACGCCAGTCTGCATCCAGCAGTGCTTTTGTGTGACTCCCATGTTTGGGTTCTATTTTTGGCTTAGAATGGTAAAGAGAGTGAGAGAGGAAGGGAAATCTTTCTGGGGTGTCTAGGGTGTTGAAAGAAAGGTGGTGTAAAGGAATGCAGGTGACCTTGTGGTGCCTTAGCTCTCTGTGTTCCTTTGGAATGGAACATCTTCTCTAGCCACACAGGAAACCTCCTATTTGGATGTAAAGGTCCAGTTCACACATGTCCTCTTCTCTGGGAGTCTGTCCCCAATTTTCTGAACTTCCCCACTAGCTCTCAGTGCAGCTTTTCCACATGTCTATGAAAGCACACTTTTCATCATGTGGTCATGATTTATTTGTATATGTCTCCTCCACTTGACTAGGAACCCCTCAAAAGGAAGAAATACATTCATTTTTTAAAAAATCTCAGGGCAGGAACCTACACAACCTATAAATGTATGCTCCATTCATCTAAGTTGGAGCCAAGCTGTGAGCATTAAAAAAACAGGCCTGATCAGGCCTGTAATCCCAGCACTTTGGAAGGCTGAGGCGGGCGGATCACGAGGTCAGGAGATCGAGACCATCCTGGCAAACACGGTGAAACCCCGTCTCTATTAAAAACACAAAAAATTAGACGGGCGTGGTGGCGGGCCCTTGTAGTGCCAGCTACTCAGGAGGCTGAGGCAGGAAAATGGCGTGAACTCGGGAGGTGGAGCTTGCAGTGAGCCGAGATCGCCCCGCTGCACTCCAGCCTGGGCGATAGAGCGAGACTCCGTCTCAAGAAAAAAACAAAACAAACAAACAAACAAAAAAACAGGCCTGAGGGAGAAGAGAGTGGGGACATCATTCCACCAAAAAGAGAGGTCTGGGGGTTATCGGGAAGAGATCTTGCACCAGAACCTGCCCATCTCACCCCATTTACCAGAGCTTCATTGGTCCAGAACCATGTGCCTCTTATCAATGAGGAATGAAAGAAGGAGACATTGAGACCATGTGTAAGCTACTGCTTGACAACTATGGCGGGTATACTTTGACGTTTCCCCAGCAGCCATTTTTCCCTTCTTCCAGTGACATCTCCTGATAGTCATGGAGTGATCACCCTAAATATACAGGCTTGGGTGTGTGCTAACCTAGCTCCAGGATGGAGGACAGGGTATCACTTTCCCTTTGTCTTTGGTCTTTGGCTCAGAGATGGAAAGATGGGCAAAATATCCAATCAGGGTGAATCTCATTACTTTTGAGGGTGCCATCTTTATCCTGCTGTACTTGAACCTGAGGGGCTGTGAGTCTGGGGCAGCTGGAATGGTGGTGTGGTGGTGAATGTTTAACAACTGGCTCTCAAAAAACAGCTCTGATTCGTAGCGTTTGCCAATTCCTGTGGTGGAAACACCTCCACCATGCTGATTTCAAGCTCTAACATAATGTTGCCGACCATTATAGTCTTTCCACCGTAGATATAAGTGCAACAGATGAAACTCACCTCAAGAGCATAGACAATAGTAAAATGTAAAATAGGAAGACACGAATGTTAAATATTTATTACATTTTGAAAATATAATTTATTGAATTGCAATCTTACATACTTTATTGTTTTCAAATAATGGCTGTGTTAGCAATAGATTCACAAAACTTCTGAAAATTTAACAATTTTCTCTGAATAGTTGATATGAGCTAGATCCAGCAGCCCACTGAGCCAGAGCCAGCTGGCCATCTTTAAGGAATAAATTTGCTAAGACTCACAGAGAGTGCAAAAAATGGTCCTAGCCATAGTGTTTGGTTCCTAAACTCTGCAGCCTGCTCAGATGCAGCATATTTGGATATACCAACAATTTCCTTTCTTTTTAAATCCAGCCTGAGTCGGGTTTTCTGTTACTTGCAGTTAAAAGAGTCAAATGAAACACAAATACTTTTTATGTATTTGACATTTGTAAGTAAAACCACCATGTTATGGTATATAGTGGGTTTGATGCAAGACAGGCAAGCCCCCAAACTGGGACTTAGCCTGGAAGCTTTCTTGGCATCACCTAGGAAAGAATTCAAGGGTGAGCCAGTGGTGTTAAACTGCAACTGTTACTGAAGCAGCAGTGTACAGCAGCAGCAGAGGTTCTACCCCATAGGCAATGTGCCCAGAGCATCAGCTCAGAGATAGTGAAGCATTCATATTTATGCCCACTTTTAGGGTTGGTTTATGCAGAAATTTCTAGGTTGAGAGAGGTAACTTCCAGGTTGTCAGGTCATTGCCATGGAAAGGGGCAGTAACCTCTGAGTGTTGCCATGGCAGTGATAAACTGACACAGTACACTGTTGGGCGTGCCTTAGGGGGAGGTGCTTCTGCCACGGACCTATTTTTGCTAGTTCCTCAATTTGGTCGGTGTCAGAGCCCCGCCTCCAGAGTCCAGTCCCACTTCCTACCCCAGGTTGAATGGGAGTCCTCCAAAAGATAAGTCTACTGCCTAACCCTTAGAACCTGTGAATGTGACATTTTTTGGAAAGAGTGTCTTTGCAGATTTAATTATATTAAGGATGCCAATTTGAGATTATCCTGGATTAAGTGAGCCGGCCCTAGATTCAATAACAAGTGTCCCCATAAGCGACACAGAGGAGAGACTTGGAGAGAAGCGAGAAGACCATGGGAAGACAATGGTGGGGATTTGAGCTATGCAGCCGCAAGCCAAGGAGTGGCTGGAGCCACAAGGAGCTGGAAGAGACAAAGAAGGATTCTTCCCGAGAGCCTTTGGAGGAAGCATGGCCCTACTGGCACCTTGATTTCAGATTTCTGGTCTCCAGAACTTCGAGACAATAAATTTCTGTTGTTTTAAGTCACCAAGTTTGTCGTCATTTGTTATGGCAGCTGTAAGGAACTTATACAAAGCGGTTATATTTTACCTGTACACAAAGTATGTTTCAAATTTGTACTGTAATTTAAAAATAAATCCAAAGATCTTAAGATTTTAAGATTCTTTAAATTTAGGAACATTTTTTAAGTGGATATGATAATCACTTAGAGAGAATCACACTTACACTTAATATATCAGTGTGTTTTCCTTTGTATTGGTGTGTGAGATTATAAAACCTGAATCAAACTATATGGACAGTTTCGGGCCCTGCCCTTTTTTTTTGGTCCATTGTGAAGATTTTCCTATATAGTTATAGATTATTTGAAAACACTGTTTTTAATGGCTGCAGAGCATTCCACTCATGGCTATATCATAATTTATGAAGTTATATTATTGTTGAATGTTTACATCGTTTCTAATTCTATACTGGTATAAACAATTCTACACTTAGGAAAAATTAATAACATTTTATATTTTTCTTTTAAACATATGAACATTTTAAGAATCCTAATACCTAGAACCAAACTGCCTTCTAGGAAGTTCTATCAATTTGTTGCCCTATCAGTGGCGAGAGCACCCATTTAACAATGCCTTTGCCAAACCTGAATTTTATAACGTTTCGAAAGCTTACTTTGGTAGGTTAAAAAATCAGTGGTATTTTATACTTGATTTAATTTGTGTTTCTTTGGTTTAGCGGATTGTGAGCTGGTTTATATTTTTATCAGCCATCTGGATGTCTTCTCTTGTGAATTAACCTTTTGTGTTCTTTGCACATTTTCCTATTGGAATATTAGCCAGTTATGTATTGATTTGAAAGATAGTAATGTTATAGAATATCTAAAAAGATTTCTTCCTAAAAAGTGGCTTTCTATAAATATTTGTTACGCTTTATATCCAGGGTCTTCTCTTTTGTAAAAAAGCAGAACATTGAAACCACGCAGATTGGCAGTCGTGGTCCGAGAGGATGGTAGTGACGCATTCAGCTCCCTCAGTCCAGCTCCACATACATTCTTTGATATTCCAGTCTGTCCAGTCTTTGGTTTGCCATTTGTTAAGAAGGAATTTGAATTATTCCACTCAGATAGTGTCAGGTTGGAGATCTGAGAATTTCCTTAAGCCATTTCACCCTAGGGGCCCAAATTATTTGGTTAAATAATTGATAGAAAAGCAAGTACAAATTTTTTTTTCATGAGAAATTTGCTTCCTTGTACTGATTCAACACATCTTGACCACAGACATTGTTGTTTTTATACACACACACAAAAAAACATTATACATGGGTCAGGAGTAAGGAGATCTTAGTTCTTTCTGCTCTTGTTTTTTTCTGGCTTGGGGTTTTTCTCTAAAATGGACTTTTGCAAGTCAGTTCACTCTCTAGGCCTTGGTTTCCTCATCTCAGATTTGCCAGATAAAAAACAGGACACTATGCAATATTTGGGATGTGCTCTTGCTGAAAAAGCATTATCTATCTAAAGTGTAACTGGGCATCCTGTATTCTTATTTGCTAAATCTGGCAGCTTTCTCTCAAGGGCTTATTCCAGATCTGGCAAATTATGACTAATGCAGTGCATAAAATGTAGTCCAATATCACAGCACTTTGAAGAAAAGGGAATCCAGGTCCCATAGTGCAGGGGCTACCATTGTCCAGTGGAGACTGTTTCGGGGATGATAGTAAAGGAAATGCAAAGGAAGCCTGGAGAGTCCAGGGATCCCTTTGGACAGTTAGGGAACTAAAAGTAGAGTTTGGAGGTAGGTAAGATGTGCAAGTGGAATCGGAGAGACAATATGAAAGAGACTATAGTACTGGTGTTAATGACAGATGGAAGTTTGATTCCTTACTCTTCTCTTTGGACAGTCTGACATATACATTTCTGGTGGAGCGTCTGCTCTGAGTACTTAGCAGTGACTTCCTGAACACGTTTTGAAAAGGACTCTTAGTTTATGACCAGGCTCCGTTGAAAGAAATACTGTGATTGGAAAGCAGGGCTTCCATGGCCATATAGTTCCCCATTCGGCATAGGTAAACAATTAGAATATCAATGATTTTCAACATCAATTCAGTTCCTGAGTTTGAAAAGTAGTTGCATCTCACTATGTTTTTTGTCGATGTCTTCTAACAACTTCCACATTTAACTCAGAAAATATTTATTATGTACAAAGAATGGTCTAGTTTTGTGCTTGCCATAGAGAAAGACCAAAGAAATAGAATATAGTCATTTTGCTGGGATGTTTATAATTTTATCATGGTAACAGCATATATACTTATGAAAAATAAGTCAAAACTATGGTCAAAAGACAGGGAGATAGAGGAGATCAGAGTAGAGGCCCAAGTGGACTAGAAGGAAATAGGACAAGCTTCCAAAAGAAAGTGGCCATTGATGGTGAGTAAGATTTGGACAGGCCATGAGAAATAAGAAAATGGTCAAGATTGGAACAATATTTGGAAGATGAGATGACTATGCCAGGAGAGCCCCAGGTAGGATTTCTCCTTGATGGAGACAGCATTGATGAGGAGGCCTGGGATACCAGGCAGTTCCAATATCCTAGATGGCTCTCTAGAAAGGGTTGAGGGTTAGAGACATTTCAAGTCCTGCCATTTTTAAAACTCTTACATGAAATTTTCAAATATGTAGCAAAGTTGAAAGACTGGTACAATGAATACCCATACACTCATCACCCAATTTTGATCATTGCTAACATTTTTTTGAACCAATTGAAAATAAGTTATAGACATCATGACACTTAAAACTTACATTCATCAGTGTACCTCCCAAAAATATCCAAATAAGGATCTTCCTCTACATTACCACAGTACCATTACCATACCTAAGAACATTAACAATTCCCTCATACCATCTAGCATCCTTGGTCTTTAACATTAAGAAGACCAAGTGGTAGTCTTGTAAAATTTCTACATCTGGATTTTTAAATTATTATAATTGTTTTCTCTTAATGCTGTTCAGCCTGTTCCTGTATCCCCTTTATTTCCTCTAAACTTAGCAGGATCTCACATTCCAGTTTGCCTGGGAATGTCTTCCCTGATTACACCTGCAGTCCTGGCATAATTGTTGGTTGAGTCTTCTTTCCCTCCCAGAGATGCCCTACTTTGGATGATTCATTATGTGTTCACTCTGTATAAGCTGGAAGTTAGATTTAAAAGTTGATTAAATTGAGATATTTCATAGGTGAGATGTACTTCATCTTGCATCGGAAGCAAAATGGATAATGCTGAATTTGATCACGTGAGTAGAGTCAGTTGTCAACTCTGTAAAGGTCAGCCTTGCAATCAGCCAGCAGCCTCGGGCGTGGGAATTTGATACCTTGTGATGTCATAGGGATATGATGCTCCCCAACAACATTTTACCTACTGGTTTTAGCATTAATTGATGACCCTTACCTAAATACATTCTTCATTTGGGGTTGCAAAATGGTAGTTTTCTAATTCTATCATTCATTCTACATTTATTAGCTAATATTCTGTGAAAATTGAGGATTTTTGATACCTCCTAAACACATCAGGGTAATTGCTTTATTATTCTTTAATTTCCAACTGATTTAATTTTTTAAATTTTCAATTAAAAAGTTGATGGAATATTTACCTTCAGTGTTGGCAAATGACTTTGTTTTTTGGTTATGTTTTTATGGACTGGTGGATTTTTATTTGTTTCATGTTTTAAAATAAATTACAGTTATTTTTTTATAAATGCTCAAATTGTCCCAAAATTGTCTACTGGACCCTCTTTCAAGGATCTGCTCCTATGTGCCTCTTTCAAAGATCTGTGCCACATTAGCTGGGCATGGTGCTGTGTGCCTGTGGTCCCAGCTACTCAGGTGCTGAGGTGGGAGGATTGCTTGAGCCTAGGGGATTGAGATTGAGGCTGCAGTGAGTCATGATGGTGCCACTGCACTCCAGCCAGAGTGACAAGTGAGAACTTGTCTTTAAAAAAAAAAAAAAAAAAAACCAGGGAATCTATCTAATCCCTATCACTTCTCCACCATTTTCAGCTCCCTTCTCCCTCCCATGAGTGAGTACTTTTATGGCACAAGGTAGTCCAGGTTCACCTTTTATTTTCCCTGAAATCAACCCTTTCTTCAAGGAGAACCTGGTTCCTTTTAGTGGAGAATTCTTTTCTTATTATATTTTTAATTGAGCATCTTTGATGTATGTAAAATTTGGACCATCATTGCTTCTGGGACTTTTCAGTGTCTAGTGCTAGAAAAATCATGAGTTCAGATTGATATTTTCCATTAAATTTAAAATTATCAAATTTTTTTCTTCTTTGATTTTATATTTTTACTTTCTTCTCCTGTACTAAAAATCTTCATTCCTACTAATTTTTCATACAATATACAAAATTTCACTTTGAACAGCAAAATCCACAGTTTTACTACTAAAAATAAAAATACTGAGTAAAGTTCAAGATTTCTTTGCAATTATTTTTATTCTTAGAATAAGTTTCACAGAGAATGCTCAGAGGACTGTGTTAAAGAGTCATTTGAAATAATTCTCTCCTCTGTGATATGTTAACATCTAAATTCATTTGTTTCTGTTTATTTTTGTCTTTAAGATTTGCTTTTTTTTGTTTGCCTTAATTTTTTTTTTTTTTTTAGTTTATGTCAAATGGTTACCTAGTTTAAAAGTCAAAACTTCATAAAAAGATAGATCCAGGCCGGGCACGGTGGCTCACGCCTGTAATTGCACCTTTGGGAGGCCAAGGCTGGCAGATCACTTGAGCCCAGGAATTTGAGACCAGCCTGGGCAGCATGGTGAGACCCAATCCCTACAAAAATCACAAACTATTAGCTGGGCATGGTGGTGTCTGCCTGTGGTCCCAGCTACTCGGGCACTGAGGTAGGAAGATCACTTGAACCCAGGAGGTTGAGGCTGCAGGGAGCCTGATGCACTGAGTGACAAATGGGACTCTATCTCAAAAAAAAAAAAAAAAAAAAAAAAAAAATAGATCCAGATAGATCCAAGGAATCTATCTAATCCCTATCATTTTCCCACTATTTCCAGCTCCCTTCTGCCTCCCATGGGTGACTACTTTTATTAGCTTCTGATTTACCCTTCTGGTGTTTCTTGTTGCAATAACAAGTGCCTATGTATGTGTGTGTGTGAATACACAAAATGTATTCAACCAGTTTCCCATTGATAGACATTTAGATGTCTCTGATTTTTTGCAATTGCCAATAAAATTGCAATAAATGTGTGCAGATGTTGCATATGTACATATGTGAAGGTGTATCTTCAGGATAGGTTCCTAGAATTGAGGTTGCTTGGGTCATAAGGTAAATTCTAGTAATTTTATTAGGTACTACTGATGTAGGATGGACAAGCCCCAAATTGGGGCTTAGCTCCAGAGGGTCCTTGGCTTTGTCCCGGAAAGAATTCAAGGGCCAGCAAGTGTTAAACAGCAACTTTTATTGTAGCGGCAGCCTACAGCAGCAGCAGCAGTACTGCTCCTTGCAGAGCAGGACTGCTCATAGACGGTGTGCACAGAGTAGCAGCTGAGAGGCAGAGCTACACTCATATTTATATCCACTTTTAATTATATGCAAATTAAGGGGGAGTTTATGCAGCAATTTCTAGGAAAAGGGTGGTAACTTACAGGTTGTCAGGTCATTGCCACGGAAAAGGGTGGTAACTTCTGGGTGTTGCCATGGCAATGGTAAACTGACATGGCACACTGGTGGGTGTGTCTTATGGGGAGGTGCTTCCAGCTGGACTTGTTTTAGATAGTTCTCAATTTGGTCTAGTGTCCAAGCCCCACCTCCTACCTCATTGCCATATCCCCTCCTAGGGGAGTATAACACTTTGCAAGCAAAGGGTGTCTTTTCCTCAGAGCCTTAACAACAGACACCATCATCAGACTTTTAGATTTTTGCTTATCTGAACTATTTCTTCAGTATGATTATAATAATCTTTCTCTTAATAGGAGTGTAGTTAAGCATACTTTTCATCCATTTAAAGGCCTCCTGCCTTTCATGTTCATGGTTTTGCCCACTTTTTATCTAGTCGGGTTTTTTTTTTCTATCTCAAATTTTAGGATCTCTACCTATTAAGGAGATATTAACCTTCGGTTCTGTGATATATAATGCAACTCTTGACTCCCAATTTATCTTTTATCTTTTGATACTGCTTATGGTGTTTTTGCTATGAAAAATATTTTTATGTTTTTCCAGTTAAATTTATTAAGATTTTCTTTTATTAGTTCTAGATTTTAAATCATGGATAAGGTTATAAAGAAATTTAACTCTGTTTTCTTCAGGTATATTATGGCTTCATGTCTTACATTTAGATTTTTGATCCATTGGGAGTTCACTCTGGCAAGTGATTTGAGGTATGAATCTAAATTTTGTACTTTTCCCAATGGCTGTGCAATTGTACTGTTTATTGAAAAGCCTATTTTTCCCCATTAGATATGCCACATTCATAATATACTTAATTTGTTTATAATCTTATATTTATCTACATATTTTCTCATTACTTCCATTGGTCATGCAGCAATACCATGCTGTTTTTATTAGAGAGGCTTCATACTGTACTTTAATGTCTAGGAAGGCTAGTCCCTTCCCATTCCTTGATTTTCTTTTTCAAGGGTTTCTTGGCTATTCTTGCTTGTTTATTTTCATACAGAAATGTTAGAGTCAAGTTGTCTAGATCTGGCATGGGAGGAGGGAGAGGATCCTCTTGGTGTTTTTATTGGGATCACATTAAATTTATACATTGAATTGGAGATAATGGAAATCTTTATGATATCTTTATGATGGGACTGGGATCACAAACATATATTGAATTGGAGACAATGAAATCTTTAAGAACATAAAATATTTGCTCAAGTCTGCTCTGCTTTTGTTTGGGGACCCTTTGAATCCAGATGGACTGCCTAAGTAGAAAGACTGGGAGACTAGTCAAACTTCATCAGATAAAAGGTAACAGAAAATGATAATCAACAGCCACAGCATTTCCTACTGAGGACACAGGGCAGATAGAGTGTATTAGTCCATTTTTACACTGCTGATAAAGACATACCCCAGACTGGGAAGAAAAGGAGGTTTAATTTAACTTACAGTTCCACATGGCTGGGGAGGTCTCATAATAATTGTGGAGGGTGAAAGGCACTTCTTACATGGCAGCAGCAAGAGAAAATGAGGAAGAAGCAAAAGTGGAAACCCCTGATAAACCCATCAAATCTAATGAGACTTATTCCCTACCACAAGAATAGCACAGGAAAGACTAGCTCCCATGATTCAGTTACCTCCCCCGGGTCCCACCCACAACACGTGGGAATTCTGGGAGATACAATTCAAGTTGAGATTTTGGTGGAGACACAGACAAACCATATCATAGACCCTCACCTCCTGGAGGTCATGAGTGTTATCTCAGCTTTCCACATCTCTGATACACCCATTCCTTGGATAGAAAACTGCCTCTCCACCCTTGCCTGCTCTTTGGCTCCATAATGGCCCTGACTGATGGAAACTACCTGGTCTCCTGATTTCCTAGGGCCTTGTGTATCTGCTTCTTCACTTCTGGGTGGTGGTTCTGACTAGTGGCTGGGTCATGTGACTGATGAGGAGAAAGGAGTGTTTGATGACCTGTCTGACTAAAAGGATGGTCACCTGCTGGGAATTAGTGAGGAATAAGACAGACTGTCGAGGAGATTCAGTCACAGTGAGGCATGAATGACATTGGTAGTTGGTTCTAGAAGAAAGGAAATTCCTCTGAGGTCCTTAAGAAGGGTCAGCAGCTGGAGGCATGGGGATGAGATTGGGGCTGGATCTCACTACCGAGAAATAGTAAGAGGCTGATCAGTGAACCAAGTGGGGGCCTGGGCTATAGTGAGAGCAGGGTAAACGTGGAAATACTTCCAAGGAGAATCTTGTTGGCAGATTGGCTCTGAGGACAGAAAGCAAAGGAGGAGGTAAAGATGAAGCACAGGCCAGGAGCTGTACATCCCAATATTAGGCTATTGTAATGTTCTTGCCAATAGAGGCTTGGCTGGATGCAATGAGTAAACGGTGTTTTCATCTGAGCCATTCTCCTAATAAAACAGATACGCACTCCATGCCAATCTAATGTATAGAATGTTGAGTTTACTGAAAAGATAAAATAGGGAACCAATTTGTCTCACAGAAAGTAAAACCTTGAGCCTAAAAGGGCCTTTGCCTATTTGCTCAAGTCTCAGATGTCTTCTCTTCTTCCTTCTTTCTCCCTTCCTACAACTTGTCTCCACAAAAAAGAAGAACAGAAAAACCACTGCCAGCATCTGCCATGCTTCCTTGTCTGTCTTTGCCTTCCGCTAGTCTCTTCTGCTGTTTCCTCCACTAGTTTACCCAGGCTTCTTAGCTTCCTCCCAACCTTTTTCCCTCTGGCCCTTCACTGGCACTGGCTGAGAAAACCAGGCCTGGGCCTGTCCATCCACAAGCTCCTGCCACTTTGGCCCGCATGTGTGAGAAAGCTACTGGGTCTGTGGTTGATGCAGGATGCATCCCTGTCCCAACCCTGAGAAAGGGGGCCAGCACAAGAAAGAAAAGGTAGGTGAATGGTTTGGGGGCTAAAGGCCCTAGCTCAGATGTCAAGAAGATGGGCAGCCTTGAGTAAGTTTTGTCACCCTTCTGAGGATCAGATTTCACATCATAAAATGGGAATGACCATAGTACCCTTTGCCCCCATGGAGTTGTGAAGCTGAGCCTCTTGGAAATAGGTTATAGTTCTGCATAGAACCAGATTGCATGGCACCAACATCACACCTTGCAAACTTCCTGTGACAGTTTGCCTCAACTGGCCCTGGCAAGGGAAAAGCCATCAGTGGGTGGGTAGCAGACAAGAGAGTGAATTGTGCCTGACTTTCCAGTTCCAGTGAGGACTTGGACTCCCTCCAAGACACTATAAACTGCCACAGCCACTGAGCCCTTCTTTGGGAAGCAGTCTAGTAAAGAGAAGTCAAGACTTCTCTTCTAAAAATTCTGTGAATGTTTCCACTGGCACTAACCAGTTTCTGTGCACGTTGGCAGTGTCCAGATTCCAAGTCAGATGGAGCCCAAGCCCCTCTTTGAATCTCTTGCTCTAGAGGTAAGAAGTTGAGGTGAGTGAGACTAAAAGACTTGCCCAAGGTCATGGTTAAGTTGGTGCCTAATGCCAGAGCAGGGCTGTCTGCTGAATAACAGAAAATCTGTCTTGCAATGGCAGAGTCTATGATTAGTAGCTTAGACTATGGAAACAGACCGGGGTTTGAATCCCAGCTTTTCCGTTGATGAGTGGTGTAACTTTAGACCAGTTTACTTAGCCTCTCTCAGAATCAGTTTTTTCACATGTAAAATGAATGTCGTCATAGCACAGGAAACACAGAAAGCGTTCAATAAACATGGTGTTGTAGTTGTCATCCACAGATGCAAGGCAAAGAGCCCAAGAAAAACCAGGGCTGGTTGGGTCTCAACCCCAAGAAGCAGTACAATCCGTCTTCTTGTTCTCAAGTCTCATCATCTCACAGAGATAGTGGATCATCACCATCTGACTTAGGTTTAGGCATGCTATCTTGACTTTGCCCCATAATTCTAGACCAGATATTTTTCCTTTTTTTTTCTTTTTCTTTTTTTTTTTGTTTGTTGTTATTACAACACAAGTTCAAAGATAGATCAGATCTTTTAAAATTTATTTGTGTTAAATATATAATACCTACAATATTCATAAGATATAAAGAATAACAATAAAATGAACATTTATACCCACCATTCAACTTAAGAAATATACTACAATTGCTTGGAAACCCTGCATGTCCCTTCGCTCCAATCCTGCTCCCTGGTGACTTATTCATTTTTCATTCCCTTCCTTGGTTTTACCATAGATGTATGTATCCTAAATAACATATTACTTAGTTTTACATGTCTTTAACCTTAATATAAATGGAATCATGCTGTATACACTTCTTTAGCTTGCTTTTATTGCTCAAGTTATTTTTGTTATTTATCCATACTGATGCAATTGGAGTTCACTCATTTTCACTGTTGAATAGTATTCCATTATGAAAAGATGTCACAATTAATTTATTTGTTCTCCAGTTGATGGACAATTGGATTATTTCCAGGGCCATTTTTCCCCCATTAGACATGGTGGCTGGGCACAGTGACTAGGCCGGACGCAGTGGCTCATGCCTATAATCCCAGCACTTTAGGAGGTTGAGGCAGGTGGATTACCTGAGGTCAGGAGTTCGAGACCACCCTGACCAATATGGTGAAACCCCATTTCTACTAAAAATACAAAAAGTAGCCAGGCATGGTGGCGTGCAACTGTATTCCCAGCTACTAGGGAGGCTGAGACAGGAGAATTGCTTGGACCTGGGAGGCGGAGGTTGCAGTGAGCCAAGATCACTCCATTGCACTCCAGCCTGGGCAACAGAGTGAGACTCCATCTAAAAAAAAAAAAAAGAAGAAGAAGAAAAGAAAAGAAATGGTGCTTCAGTGAAAATTCTAGCACATGCCTTTGATATACACAGTTAGAAGTGCTCCGCAACATCTGTGATCCATGCTGGGTCATAGGTATGTATGCCATCAAATTTATTGGAAAATATCAAACTGTTTCCAAAGTGATTGCACCTTATACTTTTAGCCACAGTGCATAGGCACTCCAAATTTTCTTTAAGTTTGGGATTGTCAATTTCTCATCTGTGAATCTAGTGATTCATTAATTTCCATGTCCACTGTGCTGTGTAGACTGATCTTGAAGGCTTATCATGGTATATTGTTCTGTGTGTGCTGTGGAACCACGTTGTGTGGTCTTATTCCTTTTATAAGTTACCAACCAAGACTTGGTATCATCAGTTTCCACCTTTGCTTTAACCTTCTTGGTTATCCAGTTATGGGGGCCTGTCATTTGTATTTTAACTTTCATTTATGGTGCCATTGTCACATAAAAGCTTAAATTTATATGTATCTAGATTTATTACGGTTTTCCTTTTTGTGTTTTGCTTAAAAAGGTTTTCCCTGGCCAGGCGCGGTGGCTCACGCCTGTAATCCTAGCACTTTGGGAGGCCGAGGCAGATGGATCACGAGGTCAGGAGATCGAGACCATCATGGCTAACCTGGTGAAATCCCGTCTCTACTAAAAAATACAAAAAATTAGCCAGGTGTGGTAGCAGGTGCTTGTAGTGCCAGCTACTCGGGAGGCTGAGGCAGGAGAATGGCATGAACCAGGGAGGCGGAGCCTGCAGTGAGCCAAGATTGCACCATTGCACTCCAGCCAGGGTGACAGAGTGAGATTTCGTCTCAAAAAGAAAAAAAAAAAAAGGTTTTCCCCACTTCAAAATTAGAGTCAAATAATTTAAAATTTTCATTTAGTCATGGAGCAACTTAGAAGCCAAAGCAGTTGTGGCAGGCCTGGAACATTAGGCTGTCACACTGTACTTCACATGGGGCAAAATGTCCAGTCTGGAAACACAGTCTCTCATTTTCATCATGTTAGACTAAATACAGTAAAAAGAAGAAAGACAAGTGGCTGTAAAAAGAAAAAGCAGAAGTGTAACCTTGGCCTCTGGTCTTTTTCTCTGGGGAAATATGAAGTTGTCAGCCAGGTGTTGAGCAAAGTTGTTGGTGGAGAGAAAAGTCAAGTGACTTATGGGGTGCATTTTACAATAATTCAGAAAGAATGAGCTGACTATTATCTTATTCAGTGAAGCCTGAATTTCCTGGTCTTTGATGACATCGTATGTGCCTTTACCATCCTAGTCTACTTGTTTCTTTCAGTTAGGAACTATGGGAGAGCAGGAGGCAGGGTCTAGAGCTCCTTCACGATGCACTACAAGAAAATTGAGCAGCCAGATTGGGGAAAATGAATGATGGCAGGAGACAAACACTTGCATTTTTCTCATGCAACATTGTCTGCTCTCTTGCTGGCCTGGCCAAGTCAGTGGCCTGGCCAAGCAGAAGGGCCCCACCCTTCAACAGCTCTGAAGATTCTGCTCCTAAACATCTGGTCAAACCAGAAATTCATAGGCAGTGATGAATGTGAATAATCAAGGTTACCTCAAGAAAGACAGAACATCCATTTGTGCAAAGAAGAGGCACAGGAGGGAAGAAACCATCCACGGTTTCCACCTTTGCCATTGTCACTGTTCCTTCTCCTCCTCCTCCTCTGTCTCCTCTTCCTCTGCTTCTTCCTCCTCCTCCTCCTCTTCCTCCACGTCCTTCCCCTTTTCTGTCTTCTCCTCTTTCCCCACTGTCTTCAGTCAGATCTTGGGTCTACAACAGGAGAGGTAACTGAGAGCCCTTTCCTTTGTCCTGTTGTGTATTCTTCTGACCCAGAAGACTGGTTCCCTTGATAAATGTTGGAAATGTGTACTTTATTCCACAAGGGTGAGCAGGGCATTCTCGATGGCTGCAAAAAAGTATGTCCAGGAACAAAAGGTTCCTCCCATTTTCTTCCTCCCTGACCCTAGACTGCGGGCTGCTCTTTAAACAACAGATAAATCAGCATGTTTCAGATTAGGCAGAAGGAAACGTGAAGTCTTCCAGGAGGGAAGTAGAGTTCTCTGAATACGTTCAGCCCCTACAGGTATGGTTCCCTCCTCCCAACCTCACTCCACCTGTCTGAGCTTGAGATGGCCTTGTGTCTGGCGTGTCACTGGCTGTGATGAGCAAGCGGTGGACAGGACAGGAAGAGGCAAATGTAAGGAGGGGAGTGGCATTCTGCTTTTAGGACTTCAGAATGGCCTGATGTAGGAATTGCACTGTTGTGAAACTGTTAGATTTATTCTCATCTGACTTTTGGGTACATCCTGGTTTGCTTGAAAGCATCTGGCTATCGGCAAGGTAACTCCTGACTCTACCAGGCAATAAGGAGGCTGCACATCTTACGACAGAGTTCATCTCCCCTTTCCTGGGTCACCCATCCCTACCTGCAGATGAACAGAGAATTGCCCATCCCATTTTAAATAGAGCTCCAGAAAAAGAGAGACTCTAATTCTCTGAGTAAACTGTTACCACCATGTCACTGCCACCCTGATATTTATTTTTAAACATATTGCTCGCATCAGGGGCGGGAAGGGAAAAGCACAAAAATGTCATTTTTATATAATGGTTCTATAAGTAGAAAAAGCTTATCCATGACTTTATGCAAATAAGCAGAAAGTCTCCAAGAGAGGTTCAGATGGACTTGATTACTCTGCTTTTCCTTGAGCCCAGGAAGTTCCCAGTTATAGCATGCACCTGCTGGAAACAGACTATATGTGTTTGGGACAAACAGGAAGTAGTGACCAGCCAGAAACTTGTCCCAACCTGGTTACAAATCTGATTGTAAAAGAAAGCAGCTGGAAAGAAATTTGCATGCCCAGTAGGTTTCACTATTAAAGTTTACAGAACGTGGAGTAATCATCAAGCTGGCTGGCTATCCAGATCACATGATTATGTAGAAACATGAAACTTGACTATGTGCTCGGGCAAGTTTTACTTCTCCCTAGAGCAGGGGTGTTTGCCAGCAGCCTGCACTCTCAGAAATCAGACTTGAGTGGCCGGAACCCTCGAGACCAGAGGCTTACCATGCTGCTCCTTAGGAGGGCCAGGAACTGCTGACGTGACCACTGGACACTTATTCGTGTCTCTTACAATTACCAAACAGAATGGACAAGCTTAATAAAATAACCGTCCCTGCCAGTCAGAAGTTGAGGTAAGATTTTCCCCACCCAATACTTACCCTTCTTCATCTCCTTTTTTTTTTGCCCCAATGCTCTTATGGCATCTCAGAAATACTGAAATCCTGGAATGCTTTGCTAGTTTCCAGTGGGTGGCACTTACTATAGGGAAGTGGACTGAGCTTCTAGGGAAAGCATTGGGTGGCACTTGCTATAGGGAAGTGGACTGAGTTCTTAAAGAAATGTGTAGGAACAAGAGAGACTTGCTTTAGCTACCTCTTACAATAAAGTATGAAGCTCTGGAAAGATAATAAAACAGAAATACCAAGGGCTTAGATTCTACTGAAGGTCAACGTTCAGAGTCTGAATGCAACCAACTTTTCTAAGGAAGGGTTTCTCTAAACTGAGTCCTCACCCATTTTATTGCAGGTTACTATTTAATTTTAAGGATAGCTGTAATCATTTGTTATTCATTGTTTTATTGTCTCATTTATTTTGTGGGTGTATATTACAAGTGTGTTTGGGGGGATTAGATCTGTCTTTCCAACACCCTCATGTCAATGTAACAATGATCTATAACAAGCCTCTTAAAAAGAATAAACCAGAAGTGGCCCCACAGGCATGAGTCAAGGAGCTATGGAAAAGACAACTTCCCCAAATTTTGCTTTTGAAGGTCGACTTTTTGTCTCATTGTAATGGCATCATGGCTTTCAGAGACTGGAACTTTTAAAGTTCAGGGAATGGGTTTTTTTTTTCCCACATTTTTAAACTGTTTTTTAAATTATTATTATTATACTTTTAAGTTCTGGGGTACATGTGCAGAAGGTGCAGGTTTGTTACATTGGTATACATGTCCCATGGTGGTTTGCTGCACCCATCAACCCGTCATCTACATTCAGTATTTCTCCTAATGCTCTCCCTTCCCTGGCCCCCAACTCTCTGACAGGCCCCGGTGTGTGATGTTCCCCTCCATTCAGGGAGTGTTTTCTATTCTGACTACATATCAGAACTTAGCCAAATGTTCAGGGGGTGATGTGACACGTGTAGCAGACAAGTAATCCCGGATAACAAGGAGCCAGAGAATTGAAGCTTTTGAGACAGTATTTAAGAGAAAGTCTGGAATTGGCAGAGGGACAGCCCTTCACAGTAGAATACAGGTCTTATGCCTAGGAGGTGCTTGGTAAAAGGTAATGTGATATGCACCAATGATCTGGGATCAGTAGGCAGTATCAACTGCATTCAACCATTTCAAGAACATGCTGTTGAGTTCTGCTGTGTGATCAGCACTGATGGGACAGGAAGGCACTCATTCTTGCCCTTGGTCTCAAATAGCTACACCCTCATGAGGGGCAGGGATGATACAACAGAAGCTGTAAGTGACTGAAGGAATGTAAGAAGAGAATTAGAGTAGCAGGAGGAGGTTTCATAGAGAAGATAATTTAAGAGGTAGACTTTGAGAGGTGGGTAAAATTATAAAATACTGGAGAATTGGAGGAAACATGTATGTGCTGGGAGGGAGGAAATACAGAGGCTGTCACTCAAAGCTTAACACAAATACAGTCCATTTGTGGGATGGTGAGGAAAGTTTTCTGTCTAGTGGAAACTATAGAGTAGGGCATGTAGGACCTGAAGGTCCTGGTATAATTGGACACATAGGGCGGGTCCACGTTGCAAAGGGTGGTGAGGGCCCTAACCATAGGGAGTGTTGGAGAACAGGTTATGCTGTTAGTGATGTCATGACAGCAGGCTTAAAGGAGTCTAGTAGGATGTGTTGGAGTGGGAGGGACACTGGAGGCAGGGATCTGGTGGGAGGGAGGAGCGCTTAAGTAACCCAAGCATCCAGGGCTGTAGGCCTGGACTTGGGGCACAGCCGTGAGAAGGAAGAGAGAAAGAGAGGGAAGAAAGACATGACAAAGAAACTAACTAGGTACCCTCCTCTGAATGAACAGGAGGATTCCAAATGTTCTTTTCAGACATATAGCATAATGTAGAACTATACAGAGATGTATTCTCTTTCAGGGAATCCAGATGGGAATTTAAGTAAAGGTGCTAGAACTTAAATCATTTTATGATTCCTCCCTTTGGGACAAAGTCCAGCTTGATCACAGAGCAGTTGATGGTCAATATACAACCATAGATTATGGAATAGAAAACCAAAATTATACCACAGATAATCATATACTACACTCATCTGCTTACATAAAAGTAAGGTTTTCCCCACTTGATTACTCAGTTGTCTTTATAGAATCATCACGCTGTGATAAAATGTACACTGTTGACATGGAACTTTTCAAAGAAATGAAATTGTAAATTCAATGGGCTCGAAGCACCATCTTAACTCTTTTCCATAATTAGATAGCTAGGATGGTGAGGAGTTAATAGATGAAATACTTGCCTCCTGTGATTTGTGTCCTCTGTCCTGACTGGTTGACATCAATTCTGGAGGTTGATTAACAACATAATTATTTGGCACCAGATGACAGCAAAAGTGCACAGTTATGTTTATACTCTTAGGCTTAGGTGAGAATTTACTCAAATTCTTAGCCACAAAAATAGAAAGACAGTGAGTGTTCTTCCAGGGAACTGAAAGGAATGACCTTGATCCAGGGAGTATATTCCCAGGACTGAAAAGAGAGTAGAGAAGAAGGAATTACTAGAAGGAGAGGGGAAGCAGAGTCATCCAAGGAAAGGAGGTCATGCAGGATTGGAAGGAGACAAGGAATTCTCAAAATGAAGGAGAAAGGGAATGTTCTGGATGAACCCAGTTGGGGATGGGTCATCACCTTGAGAGTTTCTGCTGTATAGGAATAGAGATAGGCGAGATGGCTAAGTTGCTTGTGACCACAGAGAGGTGTGAACACAGATTCTCATGTTTTTGCTCCCACTGAGGCACTGCTGAAGTAGGCTTCTCTGTTAGTTGGAGTCCATAGACACTCAGGGTCTCTTAGTTGATTCCTAGCTATGATTTTCCCTTAATTGTATGAGGTAAAGATATCATCAGAAACCTGGCTAGACCTGGGTTCTCAATTGTTCCACAGTAAACATTCCTATGATCATAAAAAATTCACCCTTCTAGGGGAACATTTGAAAATTTGCAATCCTGCATCACTTTGCAAATATCCCTTTTCAAATTAGTAAAACAAACTTGAAAATGAAATGTTTAGTTTTTAATAGCCTCCCAATTGACTCATCATCTGTGCTTGTGTATTTTTCTTTGTAGCATAAACAAACACATACCTGCTCATTTTTACAACTAGAAAAGGTCTTTGACACAAGTGTGGTCAAATTGGGTCTCCCCAGTTATCTTATTGGTTAAAGAGTATGGCATTTTTCCGTTAGAAAAATCAAGGTTTATGTGATTTTAGGCAAGATTGCCTAATCTCCTTGGTTTCCTCACCTGTAAGACAAAGACAATAATAACAATACCAATGTCGTAGGGCTATTGTAAGGTTTAAACAAATTTTTCTGTGACGCAACTGGCTCATAGTGACTATTGGATTTTTAAAATAGTAGCTATTAATATCATTACTGTTGTTATTCTAATTCTATATCTGTGTAATTGATTTTCTGAAGATAAACAGGGACTTTCCATTGATCCCTGATAAGTTTCATGTTGGTTCCATTTCTTCTTTCTGGCTATTTTGACTATTTTGTCTATTGATTCTGACATCTGTGACACTTGGCTTTGCATGGACTGCAGATGTGACAAACATTCCTTCTGTGCCTTCATCTAAGTGACTAATAATGTTAAGCATGACACAGCCCTACCGTGGGTGTCTGGGTCTTCTTGGTAGGGGTCTCACTGAGACCCTATTTGATGGATTCTGAGACATGCCTTCTCTTCTCAGGGCTTGGAGTTTTCAACTAGAATTTTTAGTTCCTTGATTTTTCTGGTTCAGTTCTCCAGAAACAAATTCACCTTCTTTTCACCTTTCCACAACTAGCTGCCTCTCAGATCCTCCCTGTTTTGGCTGATGGTATCCTCATCAGCCCTCACACTGACTCACCCTTCCCTCTCCACCTCAACTGACACCCACTCACCTACCACACCCTGCAGGTTTTCTTTATGGCTCTTCCATATATGCCTTTTCTTTCCTTTTCTTCTACAACATCCGGGATAGGTTCTCAGCTCCCCCATGTCCCCTATGTTTGTTTGGTTCAAACTACAAAATGAGAACATTTCCCAAAGTCCCTCTCAGTTCTGATGCTGTGATCCTTTAAGCACAGAGACCACGTTTGACATATGTTACATTCTCAAAGGCTACCATTTTATCTCAGGACTTTCAGGAAATATTTCTTGATACATTTAGAAGGACCATGCCATTGGGGCCCAACAGGGCTGATTCTAATGGCCAATTACTAGCTATAAATCCTGAAGCCATTCGGTTTCTCTGCACCTCAGTTTTCCCAGCTGTCAAACAAAACTAGAGATGTTTTCCTCACAGGCTTGTGTGAAGACCAAGTGAAACAACATGGACTGAAGTTCCCAGAAGAGTATTTGCCACTTAGTCAGTACACCAAGTCAATAAAAAGCAAACACAACCACCAGTACCTCAACCCACCCATGCTGAGTGGCCATCTGCTATCTCTCTTCTTCTTCATATATGTGGTTCCAACTCCTTTTCACTGGGGTGGCAAGCAGAGTGGGGAGCTGTAGTCAGGAGGCACAGCATCTAGTGGTGGAGATTAGATCCACTTCCTGGACAGTTCGGTTTCCCATCCTCCTCACACTGCCTACCTGCTTCCTATTGGCTGAGAAGCCACTCAACTGGGCCATCTTGCACCATACCGATTGATGGACTACCCAGAGCAGCTGGAAAGGGTTCTTTCTTCCTGTGGGCAAGCCGCATGGGAGCCACGTCACCAGAAACTGGCTTAGTGCGAGTGGACTTCAGAGTCATCAGCCAGGAAAACGCAAGGCAACTTCCTCACCCACTCTGGGCATGGTTGTGCCAGGAAAACCCTAAACCAGAGTCCACATGTCCGAGGAACCTCTCTTCTGGACCCAATGGTTGTGTACCATGGCTGGACAACACCTTCCTTTTCACATAACATGTTTCCAAATGGACTATGATATAATCAATTAGGTTTCCAAGGACCAAATCACATTTATTTTCCAGCCCTGCCTCCTAGATTACTGGATTGAAGGGCACTGGGCTTGTGCCAAACTCTTCAGGCACATGTTTACAGACAAGCTCTTGTTTTCTCCCTACAGATGATTTAACCCCATCTGTTCTTTGGAGAATTTATCAGTTTGGTTCATTTTCAAAGAAGGCCTTACATGAGTAAGAAAAAAAAGGGAGACAGAAATTAAAGGATAGCTTGTTCTAGGGAAATTAAAACACTTGGCTTTCTTTGGCTTCTTAATAGACTCCACAGAAGCATTCTTCCCCATCCTCCCACAAGATACAGCTGGATCATTTCGATCAATGGTTCTCCATCAGGGACAATTTTGTCCCCTAGGGAACATTTGGTTGTCACAACTGGGGAGTGTTACAGACACTAGTAGTTAGTCCCCAAGGATGCTGCTAAACATCCTACATTGTATAGGGCAGTCTCCACAACAAAGAATCAGCTGGCCCAAAATGTCCATAGTGCCACTGCTGAGAAACCCCGAGTCAGACTAGTAGAATGTTCTCTTCAGAACAGTAAGCAAATATTCATTTCTATTTGCTTATAGTGACAATATGTATTTAAAGTTCAGAATAGGCAATATATATCTTTGCCATTGTTGTGGTCTTTGCTCACATCACACTGGGTTTCCTGTCTGGGATGGTTTGGGTGAGGGATTGCCTAGAGGAGGGGCAATAAATCCTTCAGCCTGCATTTCAATTTGTTGTTCCTTTTAAAAAATTTGTGTCAAACAAAACTGGATCCCACGAACTATATGCACCACTGAGGTATAAGTTGCTCTCTGCTGGGTAGAAAAGTGAGAGCAGGAAAAGATTTCCAGACATAAGGTCATCTTGGAATAAATAGTCTGTTTCCACTTCTTCAAGTAGACTGAGCAAATCTTGAGTGGAAATTCTTAATGTTGAGGTAAAAAGCATATTATGTGATAACACAGCCATTAAGAAGTTCAAGGGCTGGTGAGTCTGATCCAGTGGTCAAATTCTGGCTGGGTGTAGTGAGTCATGTCTGTAATCCCAGCACCTTGGGAGGCTGAGGCAGGAGGATTGCTTGGAGCCAGAAGTTCAAGACCAGCCGGGTCAACATAACAAGACACCCATCTCTACAAAAAAAAAATTTTTTTTAACTTAGTCTAGTGTGGTGACATGTGTCTGTAGTCCCAGCTACTTAGGAGGCTGAGATGGGAGGATCGCCCAGGAGGCCGAGGTTGCAATGAGCCAAGATCGTGCCACTGCACTACAGCCTGGTGAAAGAATGAGACCATGTCTCAATAACAATAATAATAATAAGACCAAATTCTGGACAGAGGTGCACACACTGTGCTTGTCCTGGAGCAGAATACGTTGCCTGAAGACATTGGATAAAAGACAAAGCAGCTGGTGGAGGAGAGATGAAATGCGTTTGCTTGTCCATCCTTTAATCTTCCTGGTTGTATATGAAAATTCTGTGGCAGTGTCCAAGAGGCATGTATTTGGAATAATTCTTCCATGAGCTGGGAGAGTTTCTGGAGCAGGATTCACCCTGTCTTGTCTGGTCTCCCTGTGGCCAGTGTGTATATATTTTTTTGAAACTGATGGGTAGGTTTTAAGGGTTCAGTCTTTTTCATTGAAGACTTTTTTCCAGCTCTATTGAGCATTTCTATGTCTCCCCTGCCCCTCTCCAAAATAACTCTTTAAATTGGTTTTGATTGTATCTGGATCTCAGGAAACGCTTTGTGTGATTGTTCTGCATATTAGGAATGATGAGAGGAGGTCTATGTGAGGAACCCAGGGTCCTGTGCTCAGAAGAGCCTGTGCTCTCTGTTGTAATGTCAGATGCTCAAGGCTCTTGGGTAATCCTGCCTGCAGGCTTGCAGGGCTGTGGTGCTTTTGCCCACTGTAGATAGAGCCTCACTAAGGAAGCCTTTTAAGTCCACCTAACCAAGACTCCATCTCTGCAGAATGGAGGTCAGAGAGGTACCGCTACTGCCTCCCATTGGACACCCTGTGTCTCTGGATTGGTGATTACATTCCATCAGGTCCCCCTTAAATCTCATAGATTTGGGGACATTCTGCTTCTTTAGGGTGACCTTGTTTCTCTGTGTTTGCTCTGTCAGATGTTGAGGTTTAAACACTCAAAGACAGCCTTAGGTTTTTCATTCCACGTTTATGCTGGGCTTCCTAGGCCCCTAGGAACCACGCACATTATTGGGAATTAAGAGTATGATTCACCTGTTGCTCCAGAAATGGGTCTCACCTGCTGATGGGGTGGAATTCCAGCCTCCACCCAAGTCCCTGCTCCAGATCAAGGGAGCAGCGAACCCTGAAGTGTGATGCTGGCTGCCATCCTCTAGGTCCCACATGACCTCAGGGTTCTCCAGTACAGCTGTAGGGAAGCAGCTTTTGTGTTGGGCTGACACTGGACACTGGGGTTGGCTGCTGCAGTGGAAACCCTCTCAGGAGGTTGTTCCTCTTGACTGTGTGTCGAGCCTCCTCATTACTGGTGTATTTGTCTCCATCTAGCAATGAGCAAGAAAGTCTGACTTCACCTCCTTCCTCCCTGTGCTTTGTTCCACAGCCAAGGGCTACCTGTTCCTGCATAAAGAGCCCACCCTACAAGCCCCTCCTCCTCCTTATTTCACCATCTTTTTCTACCTCTCCTGCCTTCACCTCCCTTCCGAAAGGGAGTCCACTGGAAGCTACACCTGCAGCCTTATTTTTTAACCTGATGTTTTCATGACCCTTTTGCAGCACAATAGTTTAGGCCTCCAAACAGATCATTTCCCTCAGTCCAGCATGGCTATTTCAATGTTTATTTCAAAAGCAAGACAAAGAAGCCAGCTTGAGGGACATGTGGTGACTGCTTGCTGAGCCACACTTCTCTGTTGGCCAATTTCCTAAGGAAGGCTGTCATTACCCCAGGAGCATCCCTGCCTCCCACGCTGGCTGGGGGCCCCAGACCTACTCCAGATTCCCTTCCTTCACACATTGTAGGGAACACGCAGCACAGGTCCGCTAGGTTACAGTTGCATAGGGTCCTGTGCTCAGAGCTTGCTGCTTGGTTTAATGCTCTGCTGTTGCAGTCCTGAAATTCTTAACAATTTTGACCAAGGGGCCCTGCATTTGCATTGTACATTGGGCCCCAGAAATTATGTAGTCAGTGCTGGTTGGGGTTCCATGAGGACTCGGGCCTTGCCTACTTCTACAATGTGCAGAGACACAGGCTTCCATGGAGAAGCACAGAGATTTGCCTTGCAAGGACTGAAAGGACACCTCTCCAGCCCCTTTATTCCACAGGTGAGAAACCTGAGGCCTAGAGAGGCCAGGTCACCTGTTCAAGCTCTAGAATGACCCCTCCATGTCTGCCTGTGTAATTTATTGGCCAGTGTAATATTCAGGCTTTGTCTGTGTTCTTTACTTTTCATAGACATTTGTTTTAAAATTAAAAAGCAGTCACTTACTAGTCAGAAAGCCTTCTGAGGATTCCTGCTGTCAGTATTTCAGGCAATTGTGTGTTCCAGGCCCAAACTTGAATTCCACACTGACTCAGGTGTGTCTGATATCCTACTGCTATATATTTTGCAAAGAATGCTCCCACAATCGTTCATGTAATCTGAGAGTGAGTTATAATTATGAAGAGCAGAGCTGGTCTTATATACAGACCAAGCACACAGCACCAACGTGGTATTTTAAGAGGTGCCCCGGAAGGTGTTTTTGTCTTACTGAAAAGAAAGAATCAGGCAGATATGGATTTGAACATTTGCTCTGTACTTACCAGCTCGTGGTCTTCGAGAAGATCATTTAATCCCTTTTAGCCTCAGGTTTTTCATCTGAATGATGGGAATAATAATATCTCAATAATATATAACACAAAGCAGGGGTATTAGAAAGGTACCTCTATATACTGGAGAGTAAGAGCTCAATGAATGCCCCCTTCCTCCTGGTCTGTGTTTCCCTGGTGCCCTGGATTGTGTTGTTAGAAAGGCATGTACGTGGGATATGGCAGTGTCTCAATGTTCTGGTTCAAAATTAAACATCATTAAGTGCAATAGGCTCAGGCACTGAGCCATTATGTGTCACTAGCACTCACGCAGGACTCATTTATCTGATAACCAACTCAGACCAAGGGGGCAGAGAGCTCTCCTACCCACCCACAGAGGTGGTTCAATCAATAGTCTAGCTGGATAAATGGAACATTGTTCAGGAACATGGTGATAAGAAGCGGGGAAAGACCAGAGGTGGGAGACCACACCTAAGTAAACGGGAGTTCTCCAGAGGGAAGCTATGACCAAGGGTGCTTGGAGTAGAAGACAAGAGAGTCTGAGGTCATACCTAGAGTGAAATGACTCCCAACCCCATTCCATTTTTTACCCCTTCATTTTACAACCTTACTTGGTTCAAAGTATAAAAAGCTTCAGTATGAAAAATAATTTGTTAAGCATAAAAAGTGTGTTAATGTCCCTACTCAATATTGAACATACCAGGAAGGAAAGAGTATTTCATTTTAGTGTAAATAACTATGAGAATCACATACAAACATAAGAACTATAATTTCAAAAAAGAAAATGGCAAATGTAATATAAAATCATTGAAAAAAATGAACTCTCTACCTATATATATATATGATGACTTTGGCTTTTAGATGATCTTTACAGCATGTTCAGGGTCAAAGTTCCCTTTTTTACCATGGCAGGACTTCTGATTTCACATCATCTTCACACTCAAAGACGTCACAGTTGCCAAACCAATCTTAGATAATTGAGCTTAATATACCCGATGCTACCTATTAGGGTCAATTCTGTTAACAAGCTCTTAGCATGAGGAAAACAAAAACTTTCATCAAAATACCTCAAAAGTAAATTATTTCAAAAATCTTCTTTGAAATTGCTAATGACTGCTTCATGGGTCTGGGGTTTTATTTAGGGGTGATGAAAATATTCTGGAACTAGCTACTGGTGGTGGTTGCACAATATTGTGAATTTACTAAATGCCACTGAGTTGTACACTTTGAAATGGGTGAAATGGTGAATTTTACATTATGTATGTTTTACCACAATTTAAAATTTGATAATTAAACAATTTCCTATATTTACCATAAACGACTGTATTTTGGGGACCCATGATTATATATTTTTTTGACCAATTAGATATTGTTGGCCAGGCACAGTAGCTCATGCCTGGAATCCCAGTACTCTGGGAGGCCGACGTGGGCATAGCCCTTGAGCTCAGGAGTCTGAGACCAGTCTGGGCAACATGGCGAAACCCTGTCTCTACAAAAAGTACAAAAAATTAGCCAGGCATGGTGGCACATGCCTGTAGTTCCAGCTACTCAGGAGGCTGAGGTAGGAGGATCACTTGAGCCAGGAAGGTTGAGGCTTTAGTGAGTCGAGATCATGCCACTGTACTCCAGCCTGGGTGACAGAGTGAGACCCTGTCTCAAAAAAAAAAAAAAAAAAAAAAAAGATATTGTTTCAAAGTTTTTATTTAAATGTATTATTGACAAACATTTTTAGATGCTTTTAATGAATTACAATGCTTCCTTTCACCCCTACCCCTACATACAAGACATTTCCAATATCTTTGTTTTCTCAGAGCCAAGAAGAATTTAACTGGGTCAAACTTTTTCAGTGTATGAGAAATGCCATCCCTCAAAATCACTCTTTACTTCCTGAAAATATCTTTGCTTTTAGCTGCAGAAATGGATGCCAGGACAAGTAGATGACAATACTATATATATCATGCCATGTAGATATAGCCAAAGTTCCTTTTCCCCTCATTAATTTTTAAAAGAATGTATTCAAATTCTTAAGACACTTTTATTTTCTGGAATTATGTAGAACTGCATTTTCAGAAACATGATTAGAGCTACTTATCAGTCGCTTGGTTTTACAAACCTATTGGCAGCTGGTTTGATTTAAGAGACGTCAGTTTTGCATTTTTATGCTGGTAGAGGACATACAGTGAACAGAGGCACAGTGCAGCTGTCAGCACCTCGTCAGAACAATGAACACATCAGAGTCAGACACAGTGAAGAGACTAAATGACATGACCTCTTGGCGTTCTTCCAAACCCAAGAGTCTGTGTCATCTATGAACACAGGAGTCTCCCTTAACTTTTTTGGTTTTTGCAGTCTGCTTTTATGTAGTTTTATGAGGAAGTTTCCCTTGACCCAAGACCTCGGCCAGGTGGGTGGTGAGGGCAGGGTTCAGCAAGCGTTCCAATGTGCTAAAGGAAAGGAAAGTGTTGTATCCCTGGAGGCCTCCAGGACCACTGGCCCCTAAAGTCAGAGAGAGGAAGGGCCATGCCAATTTCAGCTGTCACATCAAGTGACAAAGCTTTTAAGAACTTCTTAAGAGAGGTATAGCCTCATTTCCTTGCCATCTCATCAGTCTCAGGGTGGTGTGCCTGATGTCTAACTGCCTCCAATAGGGTAAATCCTACCAGAGATTTTGAAGGACACAGGGTATTAGTGGAATCATCCTTACTCCTGCTTGTGCCAAGTCAGCCCAATTTCTGACTGCTTATAACCAAGCTCAGCCGTTCAGACATGCCAAAGACTACCACAAAATATTTGCAGATCTCAGTAGGAAAAAAAAAGAAACAAGGAAAAAAAAAAAAAAAAAAAGGTAGGGTATGAACTGCCTGGAGAAATTTACAAATTACTTTATACGGTTAATAAGTAGATAGTAAGAAACAACCCTGGCAGCAAGATGCTGGTGTGTAAGGGAACACAGCCCCTCCACTCCAGGACCCTCAGGTGGCCTTTCTGCCTCAGATGTTGAGAAAGGATGCATGGATTATGGTGGTGTCCTTCCATCTGCTCTGTTCAGCCACCCTACTTCTGAGCACATTCCAGACCCTAGAGGGCCGCTACCGCATTCTCTCCTGCCTCCCACGTGCCCTACCCACTCTCCTTCCCGTTTCCCCTGCCATCTGTACCTTCCTCATGTTACTCTCCCTCTTCGTCCCAAAGTCTGAAACAGGCCCTTAAGAGCCAATGCTCTACTCTAGCAAAATGTCTAATCTTGGGGACCAATAGCCAGGGGTAGGGGCACATGTGTCACAGTAAAGATTACTGGGCTGGTAGAGGGAATGAATGCTGTCTTCGGGGACAGAGAGGAAGGTATCCAGAGAGGCACGTAAGTGGTGAAACCAGTCACCTGCCCTGGTGAGGGGTCAAGTTGAAACAAGTTAGCCTGTATCATCCAGAGTGGGTTGAGAGTATGGGCTCTGGAGTCAGACCTGATTTCAAATTCCAGCTCTGTCATTTATTTGCTGTAGGATCTGGGCAAATTATTTAACCTCTCTGAGTCTAATTTTCTCATCTATAAAAATAGGGATAACCACAACTATGTGAATATATTAATGCTATTGAACTGGACAGTTAAAAATAGTTAAGATGGTAAATTTTTTGTTATTATTATTTTTTCAGACAGAGTCTCGCTCTGTCACCCAGGCTGGAGTGTAGTGGCACTATCTCGGCTCACTGCAAGCTCCGCCACCCGGGTTCATGCCATTCTCCTGCCTCAGCCTCCCAAGTAGCTGGTACTACAGGTGCCCGCCACCATGCCTGGCTAATTTTTTGCATTTTTAGTAGACACGGGATTTCACCATGTTAGCCAGGATGGTCTCGATCTCCTGACCTTGTGATCCATCCACCTGCCTCGGCCTCCCAAAGTGCTGGGATTACAGGCGTGAGCCACCGTGCCTGGCCAATGTGTTTTTTTATCACAATATAAACATGCGAATAATAATAGTACCTCCCTCACAGGGTAGTTGTGAGGGTTAATGAGATAATGCACACAAAGTACCAAGAACATAGTACATGTTCAATAAATGCTGGCTTTTACCATTGTTGATTTCCCAAGTCTGATCACTGGCATGCATGACGCTGCTTTCAACAGTGGCTTACTGGGCTTATACTGTAATCACAGCTCTGAACTTTGGCGTAAGAATGTGGGGGGTACCTCCAGCCATGGAAAAGTTTCTCCTCTAGCAGGGGGCTCGAGCCGTGTGTGGAAAGGGAAGGAAGAGGTATGACTAAAAGAGTTGGAGTCCTCAACTACATTAACCTCGGGGCAATCACAAAATTTCCCTGGAATTTAAATTCCTCCCTTGGTATAAGAGGAGGTTGACCCAGGATATTCCCAAAGTCTCTCTCACTTCCAAATTTCTGTGACTATCTTAATTATAGGGAAAATTCGGAGTCTGCTGTATAGTCTGAGACACTCATGATATCTGATCTCTCTGGGCTTCAGTATCTGCATATGTGAAATGGAGGAGAAGGGCACTAACTCGACCTTGAGGGGCTTGTTCACATTATCACACCATGGAAGAGACTGCCAAAGCTGTCAAAATTCTGCCAGCTCCACCATGAGCTCTCTTTTCAGAAGGAAGCAGCCTCCAGTGCTGAATTCACAAATCTAAATATAATTGCTATTATTTCATAGGAAGGCCAGGCTGGAGGAAGTGAGCATTAGGAAGCTGGGGACAGAAATGGACAAGGCTTTAGAAAGAGTGGAGGGGGGGAAATTGTCATAGGAGTCCTGCTGCATGCAAATAACAGGATAGTCACTAAAAAGTATCATGCTGCTTCAGAACGATGGGTTGGTGGCCAAAGACTTCAGCTTTAAGACAGAAGTGACCTGAGAGGAGGATGTTTTTTGTGAATCAGAGAATTATCCAGTCTGCCTATATCTGTCCCCTGGCTTCACATAGGCCGGAAGGTTTCTGTCATGTTATAAGGTGATGAAAGGGACAAGAGGGTTGGGTTTGTGTTCAGGTTAGCTCTGTGGCTTGCATGTACCATGCCCAGTGTGCACACACTGAATATTTGTGGAATAAAACAAAATGAGTCTTTTATAAAACAGCAAATCATGACATTAAACTTTAAGGGGTAACCCCCATCAATAAATTGATACAAATAGTATTTAATATAATATTTTAAAAATCAAAATGAATGCCCACAAATCCATGATGAAGAAATTATTGGAATTTTAAACAAAGACAGAATCAGTCCTGCTGATTTATCTTGTCTCAGGCCCCAGTATGGCCAACATGGCACTCTGTCTCAGTAATGTCCTCTTGGAGAGTTGTTGGTCCTTTGGCACAGCTGAGGCCCACAGGGCACATTGCCTTTGGTACCACACTGTCATGAGCTTGAGGCTTGGGCCTGGCAGGGTTGCCTCCATACTGGTGTTCCAGCCACCACTGTTCCAGGCCGAGGTCCTCCTCCATTCTTCCACCCTCGTGATGACACACCCCGAGGAAAGGTCTCCAAGGGCTTCCAGCAGGAAGCCTGTAACCCCCATCTCCCTGGCCTAACAGATCCCTTGACTATCTGTCTCTGCTCCCTGCAGTTTCATCTCTGTCTTGTAAACATCCCCTCAACACCTACTTTCCTGCCACTCTCAGCTGCTCACCGGACCCCAAACATCTCAGACAGTTTCACCTCTGAGCCTTTGCACTTGCTATTTCTGATACCTGGCTGCTGTTTCTCACCCTTTTAATGTGACTGGAGATGTGAGACGAAGAGTCAAAGACAGAGAGAAAGGGTTAAAGAACATTCAGAAGTTTCAAGCCTGAAGATCCAAGGATGCCAGCTTATAAACTCCATTTTCTTCTTCTTCTTTTTTTTTTTTTTGAGATGGAGTCTCACTCTGTCGCCCAGGCTGGAGTGCAGTGGTGCGATCTTGGCTCACTGCAACCTCTGCCTCCTGGGTTCAAGCGATTCTCAGGCCTCAGTCTCCCAAGTAGCTGGGATTAGAGGAACGCGCCACCATATCCAGCTGATTTTTCTATTTTTAGTAGAGCCAGGGTTTCACCATGTTGGCCAGGCTGGTCTTGAACTCCTGACCTCAAGTGATCCACCCTCCTTGGCTTCCCAAAGTGCCTGTAATCAGGCATGAGCCACCATGCCTGGCCCTTTTTCTTTTTCTTATTGGCAGTTTTCAATTTTTCTATCATAGAGCTGTTTTAAAATTTAGTAACAAAAATAAAACATACTATATGAGTAGCATCTTAAAAAGAAACCCACAGTCAATTATATTAAACACCTAAAAAAGGAGGAAGTCAACTAGAGAATCAGCAGACCTAATGATGAACATTAATTTTTTTATTTTTAAATTAAATGCATTTAAATTTATTTGAATTTTAAGTTTAAAAAAGTGTTTTTAAAAATCCATTGATAGTAAAAAGTATTCATGGATGCATATTTGTTTCTATATATGCCAAGGAAAGCATTACAGAGATTTCTACTCCAAATTGATTTTAGAAACATATAAGTTGGAGATACCAGGTCAACTGTATTAGCATGGATGTTCTAAGGATATACCCAAGTATATGTGGATAAAGCAAAGGGCTGAGCCAGCAGCCCCCAGGGGTGCTTGCAGTACTTGAACTCCTGACCTCAAGTGATCCACCCTCCTCAGCCTCCCAAAGTGCTGGGATTACAGGCGTGAACCACCACGCCCGGCCCTTTTCCTTGTTCTTATTGGCAGTTTTCAATTTTCTATCATAGAGCTGTTTTAAAATTTAGTAACAAAAATAAAATGTCTATATGAGCATGGAGCTCAGGGTGAGACTGAGTGACTCTGAGCCATGACAAAAAGCTCAGGCTTGATTCACTAGACACCGGGGAGCTGCTGCACTCTTGAGGAGGGAGTCATCTGTTGAAATCTGGTTTTTAGAAACACTCGCTCAAAGAGGCCCTAACAAACCCTCACAGCATGGGTGGGAGGGCCCCGCTGCCAGCTGCTGCATTTTCCTGTTGTAAAGGGGAAAGTGTAGGCTTAGATCTTGGCTCAGAGAGGAGGACCAGCCCTATGAACACTGAAAGGATGAAACTCAAGAACTGGACCTGAGGTTAAGATGTAGGGGATGAAGGAAGGATTTATTTGTTCAGTTTGTTTACAAAGAGTCACTTTCACCTGAGACACTCTTTAATCCATTCCTACATGCAGATTAAACAGCGATTTTCTCTGATTAGCAATGCTTTGCATTCCACCCTTTCTGAAAGACAAATGAAAAAAAAAAAAAAATCCCGAAACCTGCCTTTCATTGTCCTCTGTGACAGCACTAGAGTTACAAGGAAAACAAGATCTTCTTATTTCTACTAAATTAAAAAAAAAACAAAACTTCTTACAAATAATATCATCTGTTAAATCATCTCCTGTATTTAATATAAATTATTTGAAAAGTGTTTTTGTAAAATATGTAATTTCTTGGACAACTCTGGTGATCTGGCCAAAATATCTGCGTGCAGCTGCCCTCCCCCAACGCCCTCTTGGCCGTGGAAGAGCTCGCTGTCCTTCAATTCCATCCTTCCTGAACTTGTTTATCCTTCTATGTGCCTGGGGCTGTTCTCAGCCTGCAGATACCTTTCTGTGGATTCTCTCTATGGATTCCTCTCCTTGTGCTTGCTCGGCCAGACGACATTACCTGGGGTATGTACAAAGTTCTCCTATCCTGATAACACTGCCAGTGGTTCTTAACCTTGGCTGCATGTTGGATCCCCTGACAGTCAATGATTCTGGTTTAAATGGTCAGGGGCAAGGCCTGGGTATCAGGATTATTTAAAGTCCTCTAAGTGATTCTAATGTACAGCCAAAGTCAAGACCATTTCTTCAACCTACCTTTTCATCCAAGAAGGAGCTGTAGAAAGACTACCAGTTGATGTAAGGGCTAAACTTCGATTCATAAAAGACTCATTGAAGGACTGGGTGAATTGGCTCATGCCTGTGATCTCAGCACTTTGGGAGGCCGAGGCGGGTGGATTACCTGAGGTCAGAAGTTTGAGACCAGCCTGGACAACATGGTGAAACCCCGTCTCTACTAAAAATACAAAAATTAGCCAGGCGTGGTGGCATGCCCCTGTAATCCCAGCTACTCGGGAAGCTGAGGTAGGAGACTCGCTTGAACTCAGGAGGCGGAGGTTGCAGTGAGCCGAGATCACGCCATTGCACTCCAGCCTGGGGGACAACAGCGAGACTTTGTCTCAAAAAAAAAAAAAAAAAAAAAAAAAGACTCACTGAAGAAGATTGGGCTGTATACATTCAGCTCCTGGGGTCAGAGTCCCTGCTCTGACACCAGGCTGCCTGGGAAGAGAAGGCAGACAGGCTGGAAGCATCACTGTGCCTGACTTGTATTAATCTGAGTTCAGGTAAAGGTGAATGCCTGGCCATTGGCAACCACAGCCAATTCCTTCTGCTGTCTTCCCCTTGTTGAAAGCAGACATCATACCATTGACTAAGATTCCATTGCCAGTGTCTTTCCTTTCCTGGGAAGAATGCCTGGGTAAGCCTTTGGCCACTCATTATGGAGAAAAGAGTAAGATTTGTTGTTAAAGCTATTCCAGTCTATGGTGGATGGGGGAAGATACTCTGGAGGTTGGGAAGTCGTCTCTTTTGCTCTTTCCATTTAAACCTAGCCTAGAAGAGGATAAACCTGGCCTAAGCCTTTTGTTGTTGTTGTTGTTGTTGTTGTTGTTGAGACGGTGTCTCTCTCTGTCGCCCAGGCTGGAGTGCAGTGGCCGGATCTCGGCTCACTGCAAGCTCCCCCTCCTGGATTCACGCCATTCTCCTGCCTCAGCCTGCCGAGTAGCTGGGACTACAGGCGCCTGCCACTACGCCCAGCTAATTTTTTTTTTGTATTTTCAGCAGAGACGGGGTTTCACTGTGTTAGCCAGGATGGTCTCAATCTCCTGACCTCGTGATACACCTGCCTCGGCCTCCCAAAGTTCTGGGATTACAGGCGTGAGCCACCGCGCCTGGCCTGGCCTAATTCTTTTAAAAATGGCTCTCAACCTTCTGTGTGCATAAGAGTCACCAGGCCTAGGAAATTTGTTAAAATGCAGATTGCTGGGCCCTACCTGGAATTTTTATTCTATTAATATGGTTTAGGGTCCAGCAATCTGAATTTTTAATAAACAAATACAGGCAATCTTTAGACCTTACTCCAGAAAACACTGTTTCAGAGGGTGATCTGGAAGAGAGGCTGGGTTTGAAGGCACAAGGGGGAACCAGAGATTGTTCCCTCCCTCCCTGCCCCTCAGGTCCAAGCCTCTTGATCCCAGGCTCCCAGAAGTAAGACATTCGGCACTTATTCTCACACAGCCTTTGCTTCTCCTGGTCTCAGTTGGCCATGTGGTCTGGTAATCTCTCTAATCCCTCAAGCTGAGGGGTCCTGATTCACTGCTTCTAGTCACACCTACTTAGATCAGAGTTTCAGCTATTTAAAAGCCTCTCAGTTTGCGGAGGAAGGAAAGATACAGATAAAGCCTAAGGACGGTGCTCACTTATGAAAATATTCACAATATATTAAGTGGAACACGCAGATTTCAAAATGTCAAGAGTGATCTTAGTTGTGTAAAAGCTGTGCATCTTATGCATGGGTAGTAAAAATTGGAAGGCTATTCAATGGAAATCCTTCCAGAAGATTCCTCTATTCAACCTGCAGCACAGGGACCAACAACCAGGAGGCCCCGGGAAGACAGGAAACATCACAGTACTAAGCCTGAGGCCTGCCTGCTACATCCTCATTTTCTTACATCCTTTTTCTAGGTTGGAGTTTTTGCAGGATGAGTGACAGCAAAGACAGCCCATCCCCCACCAACAGGGCAACAAGAGTGAGACCCTGTCTCAAAATAATAATAATAATAAGCAGATTTTCTGACGCACCATAGACAACCCAATGAGAAACTCCAGGCCCAGCCAGCTGTGGTCCAATAGCCCTCCTGAGGTCTATCGGATTCTAAAGTAAGGCACTTTAAAGGCAAAAAACTGCTGTAACTTTCAAATGGTGACTTTTCTACTCTCAGTGCATCCTGAATTTAAATCTCTCAAGATTCAGACTTACCCAAGGTCACACTACTACAGTGTGACTAAGTTATGTGTCTTAATTCAAAAGCTTGAAAATTAAAAACAAAAGAGAGAACATAAAATTTGATTCAGTTTACACAAGTATTATAATTATTTTTATGACCTGCTCACCATTTTTAAATACCAAAATGCCCATACCACTTAAAATTACAATATTAAT